>NC_013486.2:15773993-15835961 GCF_000004555.2 Caenorhabditis briggsae
GAATTTCGTAAAAGATATACAAAAAGAATTGGCTATTGCAATAATGTCGGTGGTATTATGACAAACAGTTTATCAGTTGACAGATTATTCATAGCTTTCATAGGAACTGAGATGAATTGGCATGAAGTGCGAGGAGATGAGTCTGTGAAAACTGAATCACCTTCGATCCACATAAGAAACATTAGCAGACCCACATTTTCCAAGTGTTTTCACGGCGAAAAATATTATTTTTTGCGTTTATTTAGGCTACTAACTACTGAGCAATTGGCATGCTATTTCCACTACAAACTACAAATTCACCATTAGCAGGCCTTTTTTTCTTCCTCCTATCATAAATAAATCAACAGTAAAATTACACTGTCTTCTCGCTTACTAACTAACATACTTCATCCAGATGATTTAAACACATTTCACTCAACAAATTCATTTCATTTCCATCGAAATGAGCGAAAAGTGTATGACAAAGAAGAATAAAGTATTTGTTAACTGGGCACTTTGCCAGCTAATCATTACACAATTCATCTCTCCTCGTTTCTCCCGACGAAATGACAAAGAAAACGGGAGAAATGGGGGGAGATGGAGAAGTGAACAACTGACTTGTTCATCACAATTCACACTGACTGGCACCAACACGGTGAAAACGGATTCTTCATTCTCATCTTTCGGGCTCTCCTTACTTTTTCTTCACGTTTTCAACTGATCGATTTTTTTGGGTTTTTTGGTCTGCTAATGTTCTTTTGTAGATTGTAGTGTCAACGTGGCTGAAAGCTGTATTCGGCAAGGTATTTTCTTGTTCATAAATCTCCTGTTGGGCCTGAAGGTTATGAACGCTATTTTGTGTGCTCAATTTTTTTTTCTAGTTTGTAATGTATCTAGCAGACCAACTGTAGGAAGCTTAAAATTTTTTCTCTGTTTTTTTTTTCCAAAGATTTCATCAGTGTTTTAGCCCGTAACCTCTGTTTTTATATCACCAGAGAATGACTCATCACGTGATTTTGTTCTCGAAGGTTCCAGAACAAATTTTCAAAAAAAAACAACTTTTCAAAAATACTAGAGAACTCAAATTTTTTATGGACTGTTTCAAGTTCGAAGCACCCAAATTTTTTGAATTTGGCGCCAAAATGCGAGTGTCCCACTGGAAAAGAAACCTATAATTTCAAGCAAAAAACATGACATTTTTGGAAGAATGTGAAAATTTCGCTGATTTTCGCGAATTTCCGTACTGTTTTGAATGGAATTTTCATTTTTCGTTTAAATTATAGGTTTAGGCTGAAACGCCTTGTTTTCCTTCCACTGAGACATCCGAAAAAGGCAAAAATTTAATTTTTCAAAATCAAACTTTGGCCTGCTAATCATGGAATTGTAGTTTGTAGACTAGCAGGCCAAAGCTTTTCTCGTCGGTTTTTCGTTATTTCATATCCTTTTTTTGGTTTTTTTTCACTCTTAATTGTAGCTTGTAGTTTAGCAGGCCAAAGCTAGACCTCCCTTCTCAGATTTAATGTTTTTTTCTAATTTTCTGCTTCTCTATTTCAAATTTCAGCCTGCTATTCATAAAATTGTAGTTTGTAGTCTAGCAGGCCCAAGCTTTCTTCGTCAGTTGTCCGTTATTTTTCTCCTTTTTTGCGTTTTTTCACTCTTTTCTCCATATAAAAATTTTTTTCCAGAAAATGCGGGCGATTATCTCTGTCGCCAAGTCGATTCTCGGGACCCGACAAAGCGACGAAGACGAAAAACTGTGTACGGCAGGCGCGCGGCCCGCCGAAACGGTTCACTCGTTTCGTGTCTACGTTCACGGCAATCGGAAGAAGAACGAAATGGTCCACGGAGAGCACATCTGGGTCTTCGAGCCAACACCCCATCACACCTCAACGAAGGATGCTAAGAACCGCCCGCGAAGTTTTCCAGCGTGGCTTCGTGTGACGTCGACAACGATTTCGCTGGAAATTACGAAGAAAGAGTGTCTGATATGGCCGCTGCCACTGATTCGACGATACGGATACACATCTGCTGGAGTTTTCTTCTTTGAAAGCGGCCGGAGATGCGAGTCGGGAGAAGGAATGTTCACTTTTCAGTGCAAAAAGGCCGATGAGATTTTTACGGTGTGTAAAGACATGAAAAATGAAAAAATAATCTACCAAAACCCTTTTTCCGATCTTCCAGCTCATTCAAACACTCATCGAAGCGTTTGTCAACTCGCCGCCCGAGTTAAAGCAGAACATGGAGAACTGCTACAGGTACCACAGGCAGCAATCGGTGCCAATCAGCTCGAGAAGGATGTCAAATGCCAGTAACACGTCTTCCGTGTTTGGTCAGTTCGAAAAAAAAGCAGAAAAATCCGAAAAAACGACGAAAAACGGCCTGCAAATTCAAAAAAAAAAGTGCAGTTTGTAGTCTAGAACAACAATGTTGATGTTGGCCTGCTAATGTCAAAATTATAGTCTGTAGTCTGGCAGGCCCATATTTTTCGATTCTGAAATAATACAATTTTTCGCCGTGAAAACACTTGAAAATGTGGGTCTGCTAATGTTGAATATGTAGTTTGTAGCCTAGCAGACCCAAGTGGAAGGTAACGAGTGAAAAGAGTGTGCCTGCTAGCCTACAAACTACAAGGCAAACACTAGCAAACCCAAGTTTACAGTAAACCGAAGTGGAGAGATTGGGCCTGCTAGACTACAAACTACAAGGCAAACACTAGCAGGCCAACACGTTAGACTTGGCCTGCTAGTTACTTCTTTGTAGTTTGTAGTCTACGAAAGAGGAAAAACCATCAAATTCGAGCTAGAAAAAACGAAAATATTGAAAAATACGTTTTTCTTTTGATAATTCCCCTTTCGTTTTGGCCTGCTAATTTCAAATTTGTAGTTTGTAGTCTGGCAGGTCCACTTGTCAATATTAGTCATTTTTCTCCGATTTTCCCCGATTTTTTCGGAATTTTTCTAACTTTTTCTTGTTTCAGGATTCAAATACCAGACCCCTGGTATGATTTCGATGCCGTGTGCTCGCGATAGAAACTCCAACACCTCGCTCGCGTCGACATTCTCGCTTCGCCCCGGCTCTCACACCGTTCGTCCGATGCCGTCGTCAGTTCAGAGATTCAGAAGTGAAGGTACAGCCATCACAATTCATTTAACGTAGTCTAACTCGTTTCCTAGTGTTTCCAGGAATGAATTCGGAGGTGTTGACATCTTCTATGAATTCGTCAGGGTTCAACGACTCGCTTGGCTATCATTCCTATCACAGATCGTCGTATGATCCGAGAACAGGGCGAATTACAACTCCGATGCGTCCGAGGTAGGGGATTCTGAGCAAATATGGAAGCATTTTTCTCGAGATTTTCCCACTTTTTCTCGGTTCCAACTAGGTTTAATTCTTCAGAAGCGTCACTGACACGTCCGACTACGAAGACTCGTTCATCTATCAACATCACCATCAGCCGCACGACAGCTTTCACCCGCTGACTCATGGAGGACGTGGCAATAAGCTATTAGGGAATATTGTGTAAGTTTTTCATATTTTTCATCCATTTTATTAGAATTATCGATTTATTTAGCACTGAGCGCACGAATCCAGCTCACCAGCCTTCTGGAATCTCTAACGGGATCCTGCCTCCCTACATCAACATCTCAGCAAAAGAAGTCGTTCCATCGTCCCGTCAGAATTCTCAAATTTACTATCCACAGTCGTCTTTGACGGCTTCGGCCGCTTCAGAAGTCTCCGCGGCACTCAACGCCATGAATCGAGACATTGCCACTTCATCTCAACACCACCACCATCAATATCCGCCACCGCAACGTCCACAGCTACCACGTGCCACACCGCCACCCATCTCCAATCGTCAGCTGAAGCGGTACGCGGTGGTTTCCACGTCATCACTGTCGAAGCGTCGGATTTCGAAGGAGGACGCGAAACGGGCGTTCCTGTCGAATGATCCACGTGTCGGGCTGGTGTTGGACGATCCACGGTATGCGGCGGTGAATGTGGAGGCTGATGAGAATTATGCGAATTTGGAGGATATTCAGGTAATTTATTCAGATATCAATTTTCATTTTTTGTGTGTTTTGACCCAAAAAATACCAGAAAACACCAGGAAATACAAACGAATAATACTATTTCCGCCGCGAAAACTCTTGAAAGATATGGGTCTGCTAATGTTAAAGGTGTAGTTTGTAGTCTAGCAGGCCCATCTTCAATACACGCTTGGTGGGCCTGCTAATGTTTCCTATGTAGTTTGCAGCCTAGCAGACCCAACTGACGAATTTCTAATGCACGCATGTGGGTCTGCTAATGTTTGATATGTAGTTTGTAGCCTAGCTGGCCCAACTGACGATTTTCTATTTGAAAAATCAAGTTTTCTATCCTGCAACCTTTTTGATTTCGGGGGTGGCAATCCTCATAAAACATTCTGGTGCTGGGATATCAAGTTTCCAGGCGTGTCAGAATTCTGGAATAAAATTGATCTACTAAACTACAAACTATAAAACTTCAAAAATTTTCAGAGCGACAAAATCATGAGAGGAATCGATGTGGACACGCTCAGCGCATTGCACTCGTCGACGGAGCCCTCTCCACCACTGCCACGTCATCAGACGACGTCTTCAAAGACTCTGAAGCCGCCCAACGTTGGATTGACGACGCGTGCGGCGACGGCGTCACCAATGCCACGTCTGAACTATGCACAAATCGTGCCGGTTCATGATGATGG
Organism: Caenorhabditis briggsae; assembly: GCF_000004555.2. Taxonomy (NCBI): domain Eukaryota; kingdom Metazoa; phylum Nematoda; class Chromadorea; order Rhabditida; family Rhabditidae; genus Caenorhabditis; species Caenorhabditis briggsae. The sequence goes on from NC_013486.2 coordinate 15,778,696, forward strand.
TGTGGTGCCGGATAGATCAAGTCGGTGAGTACCTTTTTTTTAGAGATTTTGGCCTGCTAATTACAGGAAGTGTAGTTAGTAGTCTAGCAGACCCAAATTGACAAAGAAAAATATGTAAAAGCCACGTGGTTCACTTAAAAATCGGCGTGTGCTAGTCGCGAGCTTTGCGACGCGTCGTTTAATAGACTACAAACTACACGTTACTTATTAGAAGACCAATTTTACCCAAATTTTCGAAATTCCACGTGTTTTTTTTGCAGTTGTGCATCCGTCGGTCGCTGTTACGATATCAATTATGCCCAATTGGATGTGGACCGAACGCAGGCGTTGAAGGGGACACTACGGCAGAAGAAGGAACAAAAATGTTGATTTCTGTCTGAAATTTCAGCTAATTTTATTGGATTTTGTCCTCCTCTCGCTGCCTACCCATTAGATTTTATTGTTATTTTTATCGCCCCCCCACCCCCCTCCCGTGTTCTCTGATCATTTCGTTCCGCATACCGCCGGTTTTTGCTCTCTCCCCCCGTTTCGTTTTTTTTTGTAAATAGACGTTTTTCTGCCTCCGCCCCCTCCTCCGAACATATATTTTTGTTATTTTCTTTTATCATTTTTAGTGTCTCCCATTTTTAGACTCTTTTTTTCTCAATCTGTCACATGTTCCCCCCACCGAAAAAACCACCAAAAATTATTGATTTTTGCCCCCTGGGAGTGGGCGTGACCACTTTTTCCAGGACTCCGCCCCTTTTTCTCAATCCTCAAAAATACAGCTCCCAACGTGTATAATGTCACCACCCCAATTATCCCGTCTTTTAATTGATTTGCTAATTGTCACGTCATAGTCTCGAAATGTGCCTATTGCTCTCTCGTTTGCCCATTCATCACACAAAGATTTGTAAAATGAAAAGTATGAATCGATGAGAAAAATGATGTTTTTTTGGAGTTTATAGTTTTCAAGCGAATTTCGAAATTCCCAGAAAATTGGTCTGCTGAATGCATTCCCTGTAGTTTATAGTCTGGCAGACCAATCTCCCATTTTTGCTTTTCTCACTATTCGTTGAAGTGGGCCTGCTAGACTACAAACTACAACTTTGAACATTAGCAGACCAACCTCGCACGCATTAGAATTGTGCCTGTTGGGCCTGCTAGGCCACAAACTACACTTTCCATACTTAGCAGACCAATTATCTTTCTAACTTTTTTTGACATTGGCCTGCTAGACTACAAACTACATAAGACACATCAGCAGACCAACCTCGCGCGCAATAGAAATTCGTCACTTGAGCCTGCTAGACTATAAACTACACCACAACCATTAGCAGGCCAACTTTTAAAAAGTGACAGTTGGGCTTGCTAGACTACAAACTACATAGGAAACATTAGCAAGCCAAAATCTAGCGCACATTAGAAGTGCGTCCGTTGGGCCTGCTAGACTATGTGATTTTGCAGATTTTGTGTACTAAAAAGACACTCCCAATATTTTTCTCTTATTTTGTTGGAATTTTTTGATATCTAGGAGTGCCCCAAAGTTATTTATTTGTCATATACTACAATTTTTGGAAAAAAAAAACCAAAAGAGTGCTGTAACTTTCCCAGAACCTGCAATTTTCCTTAGCATTTTCAAGGTTGGTCTGCTAGTTCTAGCTTTGTAGTTTGTTAGTTAGCAACCCATTCTCCTGTCTCCATTTTTCTTGAAATAGGCCTGCTAGACTACAAACTACAGTTTCGAACATTAGCAAACCAAAGTTTCAAAAATGACGCCGTCATTTTTGATTCATTGTTTCTGGGATTCTGTGAATCTAACATCAAAGGAATTCATATGAATATTCAAACTTCCACTTCAAATTATTTTCTCCATTTTTCAAGAGAATTGTTTCCTTGTTTTTCCGTTTTTCTCTCTCTTCTGAAGTCTTCTGAAGTGAGTGAATCAGAATAATTGAAAAATAAAAACGAGGGATTCTAATTTTAATAAGCCGACGAAGAATCTTGTGCTCATCGGAGCACATGAATTTCGGAATATTCTTGAATATTTAAATTTTTCTATAGAAACGCACGATACTCTGGCTATGAGACAACAATTGGAATTTTGATGTGAAAGTATGAAATGGATAGAAAATAATGAAAAAAAAACAGAATATATATTCGGAATGATTTTTGAAATGAATGAATCAGAAAACTGAAAATTCGAAAAATTTGTTTCCAAGTAGCTGAAAATTCTCGAATAGCTGAACATTTTTGAATCTCCGGAAATTCCAAAATTTTTGAAAATTTCTAATTTTTGGAAATTTTTGTGAATTTCTTGGATTTTTTGAATCTTTGAAAATTTTGGAATTTTTTTGATTTTTTTTCGAATTTTGTGATTTTTTTTGAAACTTCTGGAATTCAGTAATTTTAAAACTTTTTTTTTGGCTTTCTGGGATTTTCTCAATCTCCCAACTTTTAGAATTTTCGAAATTTTGATGTTTTGAATTTTTGGAATTACTCAATTTTTTGAATTTGGGAATATTGGAATCCTGGAATTTTGGAATTTCTTGGAAATTTTTTTTGAAAAGTTTGATTTCTTTGAGTTTTTTTTCGAATTTCCCAATTTTCGGGATTTTGGAATAACATTTTGTTTCATTAAATTTTGGTATTTTTGAATTTTTAGGTCTTTTTGGAATTTTTGATATTTTTGGATTTAGAGAATTTTTGGAGTGCTTGGATTTCTTGATTATTTTGGTTTTTTTTTCGGAATTACCCCATTTGGAGTTTAGGAATTTTAGGAATTTTAGAAGTTTTTGTAAATTTTGAAAATTTTCGGTTTTTTTTTGTTGGAATTTTTAGAATTTTCTGCATTTTTGAATTGTTTTGAATCTTCCAGTTTTTGGAATCTTCGGAATCTTTTGAATTTTTAGACTTCTTGGGTTTTCTCGATTTCTTGAATTCTAGGAATTCTAGGTTTCTTGAATTCGAATAATTAGGAATTTTCTGGTTTTTGGAAAATTTGTGGAATTTTGAAGTTAAGAACTTTTTTGAATTTTCAGATTATTTTTCATCATTTCCAGATCAAGCTAACACACATTGGACTTCTAAAACATTATTTTTTTTCCTTCCAAACTAGATAAATTAAACAAATAGAAAAAAATTCGTAAACTCAATTATGCACCTGTCCGGAAAATTATAATTCCTTTTTCCCCTATAAGGAAAAAAATCAAAAAATGACGAATTCCCTTTTTCTTATTTCAAAAAATAGACACATCTGTTACTATCTTAAATTTTAATCTTAGTTTGGTGTGTGCACTTTTTTTGGATGGTGCCAAATTTTTTCTTCAAAAAATGACGAATTTCTGTTTGGGAATCCTTGAAAAAGGTCAGACACCATATAAAACATATAAAACACTTCAAATTAGTTTTCATCATCGAAAATAGAGATTCTTAAGAAAATTTATTTTTAGAGCTCAAAATCATTTTTTTTGTTTTTTTTTTTTGATTTTTTTTGAAACTTTAATGATGAATGTGATCTGTCAAGCCCACGAATTCAAACGTCTATGACCTAAAAGTATAGTAATGAAGCCATATTTGATTTACAAGAAGACCCAAAGTTTTGGAATTTTTCGCTTAAAAACAAAAAATTCTGGAAGTCTTTGGATTTACCTGGAAGGTTCATTTTTAATTTTTTAAACTCCCTAATTGTGCTGGTCTGCTAGACTACAAACTATACAATTCTGAACTAGCAGAGCCAAATTATCTTTCCAATTGCCACTAATTCACCTGTCTGACTTTTATAATTCTATAATTTATGAATAATGAATAATAAGGTTCATTTGGAGTTCTGAATTTGAAATTTGAAATTTCGCAGGTGAAAATTTTCTCTTAATTTGAAATTTGGTATTTCTATTGGGAGATTCAGGATTCAGGATTCAGAATTTCTATAACAAACTTCTGAATTTTGAACTTCAGAATTTCATAGAATTTATGATTTCTGAATTTCCGAATTTCTGAATTTCTGAATTTCTGAATTTCTGAATTTCTGAATTTCTGACTTTCCGATTTCAAGATTTTCAAAAAATTCATAATTTGATTTTTGGACTCTGGATCTGATATACAGAATTCTGAAAATTTTGAAAATTTGGATGACTACAAACTACAAACGAAGCAGATCATTATTCCATGGGCGGCCGTAGTTGAAACCAGAATTTCTTATTTGCTTTTTTATTCCACAAATTTGATGACGACCTCAAAAACCAATTAGCCTTCTTTTTTTTATTCTTCAGGGTGCCAATAGGGGTGTCTAACACAAATTTCGTCATTTCTTTTTTCGAAATTTTATGTCTTCCCACCATCTTCCTCCGCCTCCGCTTCTTTTTTTCTACTTTCTAATCTCATGAGACTACTTTTTCCTTTTTTCGGGTTAAAAATTTTTGGTACGAAGATGATAGATTGTTTCGTGCTCTCTGAGCTTTTTTGCTGGGCCCCGCCCCCTTTTTGTGTGCACCACTGACTTTGGTTGGTCTGCTAGTTCTAGCTTTGTAATTTGTGATTTAGCAGACCTTTTTTCTCCTCGCTCTCTATTGAAATGGGTCTGCTAGGACACAAACTACAGTTCCTTTATTTAGCAGACCAAAATAATTATTTTCTTCCTGAACTTTTTTTCCACATTTTTTTTCGAGATTTTCAGATTTTTATACCTATTTTTTTGGAATTTCGCGATTTCTAGAAGTGCCGAGGAGTGTTTTTTATTTATTTGTCATAAATAATTTTTCAGAATTGTGAAAAATTCTGAAAAACAAAAAAATGAGTTCTGTAACTTTCCTATAACCTATAATTTTTTTTCTTTAAATTTTCCGGTAAATATAAAATTTTTGAACCACATCACTTTTTTCATATGGTCCGGTGGAAAAATATTTTGGGAATAAAAATTCCATAGTTTTCTAAATTTTTCAAAATTCTGAAAATTCCAATATTCAAATTTTTAAAAATTCAAAAATGTATGACCTTCCGAAAATCCAGAAATTCCCAAAATCACAAATATTCTTAAAATTCCATAATTCCAGAAGTTCCAAAAATTTAAAAATAACAGAAGTTTCGAAAATTCAAAAACACAAAAAATCCTTAAATCTCAAAAACTTCGAAAATCTCAAAATTCCAAAATTTTCGAAAATTCAAAATTTCAAAACGTTTAAATGTTCCCAAAATACCAAAAAATCTGAACATTCAAAAATGGCGGAAAATCCAAAATTTCAGAAAATTAGAATTCAGAAATTCAGAAGTTCTAAAATTTCCAAATATTAATAAAATTTCAAATTTCAGGAGGAAGTCCGAAATTCCAAAATTGCCAAAAATTCTAATCTTTCGAAAATTTCAAAAGTTCAATTGAAAATTTTGAAAACATTATTTTTTCAAAAAAAATCAATTTCACGAAACTCAAATTTTTGACTCATTCCAATTTCAAAATCCAAACCTCCGAACCCCATTACTACACCCACATCATTTCGTACACTTCCGGCTCCCCATCTAAATGTGGGCGTGGCCTATTTGTGCAATAAAACCGAACAAAGTGCAAATTGGAATTCTCACTCTTTTGAGAAATCTTTTTTCCTTTTCTTTTTAAACCAAAAAGAAAATAAATAGAGAAAATAATGGGACTGCTCTCCTCTCTTTTTACTACTTTTCTCTTCTCGGATCATCTGGAAAAAATACGGAATCCAATTTTTTCTCAAATTTTATTTGTTTGTTTTCGATCACCACCAGGATTTTTGATCAATTTTTTCTAAATTGGTTTCTTGATTTTTAGCATTTTGTGGGAATTTTTTGTTTTTTTAGAACTGAAAATTATTTTAGCATTCTGTGGGAGTTTTTTTTCAGAAAAAAAAAACATAGAAAATGAATATTTGTGCTAGGCACCAAAAGTTGGGGTTTCTCAGGGTTTTCAGATTTTCTCATGAAAGATTTTTTAAATAATATTATCATTTTCTGTTCAAATTCTGTATAAAAATGTTCCCTTCAGAACCGGAAATTTCCCATTTTCCAGAACTTTGAAATTTTTCAAATAATTCGAAATAATGTTAAAACTGATTGTGAATTGCAATTTAAGCCTGAAATTAATTGTTCGGTAAGAAAAAGCTAAATTAGAAACATAAGCAAACCAATCTAGCGAAGAGAAGGGTGTGTCACCCCCAATCCGCAAGCTTCAAGCTAAATTATCTCGCTTCCCACAAAAGATATTGAAAAGTAGTCAACTGATAACATGTTTGTCATAATATTTCAAATAATTTTATAGTTTACAGTTTTTTGATATCTTTTACAGAAATCGAGATAACTGTGGTCAAAGTAGAAGTAGCCAGTTGGGTCTGCTAGACTACAAACTACATAGGAAACATTAGCAGACACATCATGCGCGTATTAGAAATGCGTCAGTTGGGTCTGTTAGACTACAAACTACATAGGAAACATTAGCAGACCCATCCTGCGTGTAGTAGAAATTCATTAGTTGGGTCTGCTAGACTACAAACTACATAGGTAACATTAGCAGACCCATCCTGCGTGTAGTAGAAATTCATTAGTTGGGTCTGCTAGACTACAAACTACATAAGAAACATTAGCAGACCCATCTAGCGCGAATTAGAAATGCGTCATTTGGACCTGCTAGACTACAAACTACATAGGAAACATTAGCAGACCCACCATGCGCTTATTAGAAATGCGTCAATTGGGTCTGCTAGACTACAAACTACACTGGAATCATTAGCAGACCCATCATGCGCGTATTAGAAATGCGTCAATTGGGTCTGCTAGACTACAAACTACACTGGAATCATTAGCAGACCCATCATGCGCGTATTATGAATGCGTCAGTTGGGTCTGCTAGACTACAAACTACATAGGAAACATTAGCAGACCCATCATGCGCGTAGTAGGAATGCGTCAGTTGGGTCTGCTAGACTACAAACTACATAGGAAACATTAGCAGACCCATCATGCGCGTAGTAGGAATGCGTCAGTTGGGTCTGCTAGACTACAAACTACATAGGAAACGTTAGCAGACCCATCCTGCGCGTATTAGAAATGCGTCAGTTGGGTCTGCTAGACTACAAACTACACTGGTATCATTAGCAGACCCATCATGCGCGTATTATAAATGCGTCAGTTGGGTCTGCTAGACTACAAACTACATAGGAAACATTAGCAGACCCATCATGCGCGTAGTAGGAATGCGTCAGTTGGGGCTGATAGACTACAAACTACATAAGAAACATTAGCAGACCCCACTACAAACTACATGTTTTCTATTTTAGACTACAAACTACGATTTCCATATTTAGCAGACCAATTTTTCTATTCTCTTCCTCTTCTTTCATTTTTTCGTAATTTCGATTTTTTCCCATTTTTTGAAAAATTTCAACTTTTCAAATTTTCAGCAATACACCAAATTCCTCCAAAAATGAACAGTCTAACTGTCTGGGTTTTCCTCTCCGTGTGTACAATCTCTGCATTTTCTCTTCCATTCTATTCGAAAAGAGAGCTCGCTCCATCGCTGACTCTTCATCGAATTAATGCTCTCAAAGACACCATCGATCAGTTGAATGACATCAAAAAGGCAATGAGATGTCGGGAAAGAGGTAAAAAATTCAAAAAAAAAAAGAAAAATTCTGGTTACTTTTATGAAAAAATCAAGCTTCTAGCTCGATTTTGAAAGGAGTTATAGACCGATTTGCTCTGAGGACGCGGGTGAACGATTAAAAACCCCTGCGTCTCTACAGCGCCTCTACAGGTTTTGGTACTCTCTACATGTTTTTTTACTCGTTCACCCGCGCGATTATTTTGAATAGACAATAACTCCTTTCAAAATTGAGCTAGAAACTTGATTTTAATTGCAAAATATCATAAATTTCACATTTTATCTTTGCATAGTAAATTCAACTTGATTTTCAGCCAACGAGCTAGCATCAAAGCGCTCAAAACGAATGATCTCTCCATCCCTGCGTCTCTCCGAACTGATTGATCCATTGGTGACGGGAGAGAGTGTGCCAAGTGAGGAGGCGCAGATACAATCACAAATCGACGATGAATGTGTTGGATTTTATCACGATATTCCGTATTACTTTTAGATGAAATCTGTAAATCTGAATTTCGCTGTTTTTCAGCCATGAATTTTTCTTGTCTGCTTTTTTGAACACATTCTGAAAATCCAATGAAGTCATCTCAATTGTTTTTTATATTTTTCAGATTTTCAGAATTTTAGAATTTTAGAATTTCAGATATTTCAGAATTTTTTTTGAAAAACTAAAAAATTGATTCTTTAGAGTTTCAGTGGATTCTCTGTTAAACTTTTTGGATTACTGTATCACCTGAAATCTCAAATTCCCAAATTTTTAATATTTTTTGAAAAAAAAATCGTGAAATATTTTTTTCTCCAAAAAAAATTATCATCCTCTGATAAACTCTGATTCTCAAAAATCGAAATTCATTAAATGTTATTATTGAAAAAAAAATTTAAAATTCAATATGCTCATCATTTGGCAGTTCGCTGTTCTCCTCTTCATTATCAATCCCACCAAATGCGATAGTACAGTAACCACAGAGGAATCTAGAACCGTAACAAGGTGTTTTTGTGGAAAACGAATCTCAAATTCGAATTCCACGTTGCCAATTACTCCTACCTCTAAATTTTCCATAGTTGCAAAAGGCCATGCCGGGCCGGGCCGGTAGACGAATTTTCTCGGCCCGGCCCGACCCCGGGCCGGCCCGCCTACTGTTGAAATTTTCCAATGAAAATTTGGGTGATTTTTTTGAATTAAAAAAGAAAAAAAATGTTACATTATTTAACAAAATTAACAAAGTAGAAAGTAGTCGAAAAATAGGACGTTTTTGTTTAATTTTTTGAAAAAATTCCAAGAATTTCGATAAAAATTCAAAAAAAAAACAGCGTCTGTATGTACCCCGGCCCGGCCCGCCGAATTTCTCGACGGGCCGACCCGCGGGCCGGCCCGAGATTTTGCAACTATGAAATTTTCAAACCGCTAGCTCAAAGTGTCGTGAATTCTGGTGTTTAGTCCGTAATTCCGTGTTTGCGGACGAAACACCAGACTTTACTACACTTTGAGTTAGCGGTCTGAAAATTTGGAGGTAGGGGTAATGTGACACGTGGATTCTGGTGGTGGTGTCAGAAGTTTTAGTTTTTTTCAGTGCAACCATGGAAAAGACTCCGCAAACTTCTACAGTGCTCCCTGAAACATCGACAGTGCCAACTACAGTACTCCCAATAACTATTACAACAACAATAAGAATAATCAAAACCACAGTAACCGTCCCAAAGACTGCCACAAAAATGCCACTTGGCTTACAGAAGAAGGCTCCAATAGAAGACGTGACGTCTTCTAAACCAGAAGACGTTGAATGTGGCGGAGAACATATTTGTTTCGATGATCAGCCAATTGGAGAATCGGATGGGAAAAATTATTGGAACTTTATTTTTGCTCATTTTTTGGGATTTTTAGTTTTTAATTGGGCTGGGTGAAGTGGAATAATAAAAGTGTAGTTTGTGCTGGAGAGACTACAAACTACAAAAAATCGATTTTTTAAATCCTTGGAAACGTGGAACAGATTTTTTTCAAAAATCTAAAAAAAATAATTTTTTTTGAAGATTTCGAAAATTTTGTTTTTTTGGAAATCTAGAATTTTTACACGTGGATTTTCTAAAATGAGCAATTTTGGTTTTGTAAAAAATTTAAGAGCTGAAAAAATTTTTAAAAGTTAATTATTTTTATTATTCCAATTTTTCGATTTTATTTGGAAATCTGGAATTTTTCCACGTGGAATTTTTATAATTGGCAGTTTTGGATTGACTTTCGGAAAATGCAAGTTAAAAAACCTTAGAATGTTTTTTTTCGAAATTTTTTGAAAAAAAATCAAATGAAATTTTTTTTGTGAAATTTTAGGATTTTGTTTTTAGGAATCTGAAATCTGAAGAAGCAAAAAATAGGAAAAAAGTTTATTCTGAGGAATCTGAATTTCCGTTCTCTTTTTGGTTTTGTTTCCAAATTGGCTGATGAACTGAAAGATTTTTTGAATTTATCTTGTGCTGAAATGTTTTTTTGCAAAATGTTTTTTTTCAAAATTTCAAAATTCACCTTTACTTCATTTTCTTGTTTTTTATCGGCTAACTACTAGTAGAATCTTGTACGCTGAAATTTAAAAAAATTATTAGGTTGGCAGGAAAGTAACTGTCCATTTTTTTATTAGAAAATAACACAAACACAAGAATAACCCAGAATTAGCAACATGCACCGTCGTCATCCCCAACATGTTGGCAATGTTCAGGTAACCTGTGGGTACCACCCTTCCAAAAGCCAGCTAGTGGCAAGTCAAAGTATCCCTCCAGTCCATTTTTTCAGGCATCAAGTGTGTTAAAGTCCTCAAGCTCAAGTTATCTGAACATTGCCAACATGTCGTGGACCACGACGGTGCATACTGCTAATCTTGGATTACTTTTGTATTATTCACAAATAAAACAAGGGACAGTTACTTTACTGCCAACCTAATAAAAAATTAGAAAAAAAAACAGCTCACTTTAAATTCCCTTTCCAATAATCGATGCTCAGAACGTCTGAAAAAAGGATTACTGTAGATTTATTTTTTTTTAAATCGAATTGAACATTTTATAGAAAGACCAAAGAATTTCAAAGAACAAAGAATTACTTTTGACAGATTTTTGATACTTGAGGAAAATTTAAAACTGATTTTTAATTTTTTACCGAAGAGGTGATTTAAAAAAAAGGGGCGGAGCCTAGGAGGTTTAAAAATGAAATTAAAATAATAGCGGGAAATTTAAAAATTGAGGTTTCAAAAGTTAAAAAAAATTTTCTCGTGAACTTAAACTGTATATTTTGCCACGTGGCGGTCCTAATTTTATTCCCCATAAATAGCTGGAAAAATCTAAAAATCAATCAGTTTTTATCAAAAATAATTGTCCCGGAAAATCGACTAAAAGAAATCAGGCAGCAATTGTGAGTTTTTGAAATTTTCGAAGAAAATTTTATAAAATTTTATTTTCAATTTTAGAAAAGCTAACAAACGGCAATCGTATCAATTACCGAATCTCGTCGCTAGATACATTGAAATTTTCCAAAAAAATGTGAGATTTTGGAATTTGTAATTTTTTTTTCAAAAACTTATTTTTTTTCAGAAAAAATTGGAATTCATTTCTTCTGGGTGAAATTGTGGAAGAAGGATCAATGTGAACTTTTTTTGTAGAATAAAGTTGTTGATTGATCGATTTTTCTTTTTTTTTTCAAACTTTCTTGAATGAAGTTATTTAGAAAAAAATCTTGAAATTCTGTAATTCTGTAAATCATAAATTCTGAAGTTTCGAGTTTCTGAATCAGCATGCTTTCATAGTTGGAAATTTTGAAAAAAATCTGAAATTTCAGAAAAAATTCAAAATTTTTTATGTAAAAAACAAAAACAATATAGTAAAAAATCATTCCTTTCCGTCGTTTTTTTGTTCAAAAAATCACCTAGTTTTCTTTTTTCCTCTCTTCTAAAATTATCAATTTCCTATGCTATTTGTACAGTGAAAATCGGAAAAAAAATTGTCTGATAAGTGAGAAAAAAGAGGAAAAAGAGGAGAAAAAAAGTGTGTATTTGACTTCCAGCCAGCCCATCGACACGAATTTTTTAATTGCGAAATGTGGGTGAATTTCTTTTTTTGTGTTAATTTGAAAATAAAAAGGCAAGATTTTTAGTTTCATGCTTTGTGCTTGTGAGAAATTTCAAACTGTGTTTTTAACTGTTTTTTGTCATTTTTTGAAATAAATTTTTGAAAAAAATTGAAAATTCTGAAAGTTTAGCAATTTCTATTTTTAAACATATGTATTAGAATTTTAAGAATTCAGAAAGTTTGAAAATTTAAAACTTTCGGTATTTTAAATTTCGGAATTTTGGATTTTTGAATTTCGGAATTTTTGAATTTCTAAACTTCAACAATTTTAGTGGTTTAGAATTTCAGAAATCTTATGAATTTTAATTCGGAAGCCAAAAACCCCAAAAGCTCCAAAAAACTTCAATTTCAGACTCTCAGAATCCTAAAAATTTCAAAAATCCTCGAAAACCCGAAAATTACAAAAACTATAAAAAATAAAAATCCCAAATAATAAGAATTTCAGGGTCTCAGAATCTCTAAAAATCAAAACTTAAAATGTCATAAAACGCTGAAATAAACTTCTAGGTTTCTACATTTTTGAAAATTCAGAAATTCGATAAATTAAAAAAACCCAAAAACTTAGAAATGATTCCTATTTCCTCATATTTTCCGATATCTGAATTTTTTAAAAGTTAGGCTGAAAATGTGAAAATTCAAAAATTCTCAGGGTAAAAGACCAAGAAGTTGAGGATGAGGAAATGACGTCATCTGAAGCCACGTCATCATCACAATTTGAGAGACGACATAGAAGAGACTCAGACACGATAGCTATTGGGAATCAAGTGAGTCACATTTTGGTCTTCTAGACTACAAACTACACATTCAACCCCCTAAAAATGGCGTTAGATTGAAAATAGAAAGAAATGAGTATCAAATTCAATTTAAGCGCAAAATTTGGATCTGGAAACTTTTTTGAATGAAGTTTCAACGTTAAGTTTGAAGATGATGGTTGGTTTGCTCATGTTAGAGTTGTAGTTTGTAGTCTAGCAGACCCAATTGGCCCACCTTCAATGCGCGCATGATTGGTCTGCTAAAGTTTGTTCTGTAGTTTGTAGTCTAGCAGACCCAAGTGAAAGGCAACCCTAACCGAACAGAGTGGGCCTGCTAGGCTACAAACTACAAGGTAAACATTAGCAGGCCAACGCAAGAGGTGGCCTGCTAGTGATTTCTTTGTAGTTTGTAGTTGAACATGCCAAAACGAATGGAGCGTGCGCATTGAAAGTTGGTCTGCTAATGTTGGAGCTGTAGTTAGTAGTCTAGCAGACCCAAGTGAGAGGAGATACCCAGTGAAGACAGTGGGCCTACTAGGCCACAAACTACAAGGCGAACACTAGAAGACCCACGCGTTCACTTTAATAGTTCTTTCTTGTAGTTTGTAGTCTAGCAGACCCAACTTTACGGTAAAATCAAGGCGAAAAACCTCAAATTCGAGCTAAAAACAAAAAGAAAAAAAACGTTCTGCTAAAAAAATACGAGAAATTCAAATCTGACACTCTTTTCACAGGCAACTGCCAACAAAACCGTCCGTTTTCCGTCAGCTCAATTAACAAATGAGGATTTTGTGAGGATAGACTCATGGAGGCACGATAGAGGATCAGAAGAAAGAGAGTCCGGGGGAAATTGGAAAAGTGAGATTTTTAGAATTTTTCTGAAAAAGTTTTGGAAACTTTTTTTAATTTCTGAAAATAAAAAAATATTCTTGCAGCATTTTTCCAACGCTGTGGATGTATAGAATCCATTCGACACTGGTCCAGAAGACGTCAATTTTGTCTGGCAAGTCTTGTCATTTTACTGCTATTTTTTATTGCTTCTGCAATCGTTTTATTGATTTTGTTGCTGGTTAATAGTGGTGAGAAATTTTTTTTTTGGATCTGAAAACCCAAAAATCTGGAATATTAAAATTTCTAGTCATTTAGAAGTTTGAAGATATTGAAAACTCAGACGATTTATTCTGAAAGAAAAAATTGAAATTTCGAAATTTAAGGAATTATTGAAAAACGTTGAATTTTGGGAATTTTCAAAATTTAGGAATCAAAACTTTAGAATTTTTAGAATTTCATAATTTTTGAATTTTGAAGAGCTTTCGGATTCTAGAAAATTTCAGGAATATATGCAATTTTTGAGTTTAGGAATTTTCAGTTTGTAGGAATTTTTGAATTTCAAGAATTTCCAAATTTTAGGTACCAGTAACCACAATTACGACGTTCTGACGAGTCCAGTACCCCCACCAACACCACCGAAACCACCAACAGTAGCTCCAGAATCTCCATATCTCTCAGCTTTTGTCTTTAAAACAACTTCTGAATTCTACGATTTCCAAGTGAAGAATTTAACTTCATTTACTCCGGAAAATCTAGGTTACAAGTGGCAAAACCGGATTTTCGGATGGTCCCAAATTTCAAAAAATCTCGTTGTTTTCAATCCAAACACTACGAAATCCCAGATTTTCATTTTGGATTTTTTGGATACCTGGGATTGTTCAACCTGTCAAATTCTGAAAATTCGAGATAACGTGGCAAATCTAGGGATCAATGACGTCATCTATTGTTGCTCAGATTGTGTGGGCGGAGTTTATCACTGCTCCGTGAGAGGATTCCAATTTGAGATCCAAGATCCACCATGTGAGATTCAAATTCTGAACAACGACGATTTGTACATGATGACGTGGCAGGCTAGCACATGTACACTACAAACTACAATGTTGAATGGAACTGATGGATTTATGCAAATCGGAGAGACTTCGAAATGCCCAAATACCACAACGCCTACAAAACTGTTGAATCCGATTCAGAATCTTGTGACGTCTTCTGAATTTCTAACTGGAAGTTTGGAAAATGGTCCCTCATGGGTTTTGGATACTGTAGTTAGTAGGAAGGGTGATTTGGTACTTTTCGATATTTATCAAAATTTGACAAATGTTGTGTACTACGGGATGAGCGTTAATGGAACCAATGGTACGGATACGGGAGCAAGGGTGTAAGTTTTTTTCAATTTTCCAAAAAATTTAGATGAAAATGAACTAGAAATTTGGATTCCTCACAAAAAACTAGTCTGCAAGTTTTTTTCCCGGTCGAAAACAGTCAAAATAAAAAGAAATCGTTGAAAATGATTGGTCTGCTTGGCTACAAACTACAGAATGAGAATTAGCAGGCCAACGGACAGTTTTGTCGGCAAAATGAGTGTCAAATTCAAAAATTCCGTAATTTTTTGAGCAGAAAACCTATTTTATTTTTGTGTCTAGCACGAATTTGAAGGTTTTTACCTTGAAGTTGGGCCTGCTAGACTACAAACTACAAAGGAATCACTAGCAGGGCAACTTTTCTAGTGAACGCGTGGGTCTGCTAGTGTTCGAGTTGTAGTTTGTAGGCTAGCAGACCCACTCTCTTCACTTATATTCTCCTTTAACTTGGGCCTGCTAGACTACAAACTACAGCTTCAACATTAGCAGGCTAACTCTAACCTTCAAACGTATCGCTAGAACTTCGTTTTAAAAAGTGTCTAGACCTAAATTTTGAGCTGAGCACGAATTTTATATGCATTTCTGTCTATTTTCAGAATTTCCACTCGTATCGACGACGATATTGAACATCAACTGATCGCTGTGATCTACCCTACCCATTTTTACGTTACACGAAAAAATCTACAATCTGGATGTGTTACAATTTTGACGGACCCAGGATACACCGAATATCGATTTGGCGGCGTTTTTGGGGGCGGAGCTTGGATTGGTGACGAGTTGATGTTATGGTTTTTGGAAAGGGGCGGAGTCAATTATGCCACGTTTCAATTCAAATTTCCCGATGATTATTCATGTCCCCATCAGAAGCCATTTGATTGAGATTGTTTTTGAAATTTTTACGGGTTATTTTTTGAAAATAAAACTTTTTCTCCTATTTTCAATTTTTTGAGTTTTGAACATCTGAAGAATCGAAGATCTAGAGTTCAAAACTTCACTAAAAACCAGAAATCGACTTTGCCTTCAAGCTGTGAAAATCTCCTAGATACCAAAAACCATGACAACGACTTTTCAAAGTTTTCCACACTTTTGCTCTTCATTCTTTTTCACTTCCCTGTCTCAAAAATGAATCCTTCCCGTCTGATTTCAGTTTTGTTTTTCCTATTTTTCCCATCTCAAAATTCAAGAGAAAGATTACAAAATGGTGACCGTAAGGGGAGCCCCTGAGCCATACTCCAGTTTCCCAATGTCAGTAAACACGGGAGCATGGGATGAATGTGTCCAGATATGTTTCTTGAAATACAGTTGTTTTTTGGCTTATTCGAATAGTTCATTGATGTGTGTACTGTATGGAGCAGGAGATGTTAGAAAGATAAGGAATGATCAAGAGGAGTCAGAAACTCTAGAGAAGGTTTCTTTCAAGGTTATTAAGCTTAGATTGAAGATGATAGTTGCTTACTGATTCTTATCTTTTTTCTATCAAAAACCAAAATAATTAAGATCGAAACTACTAACAAGTGTTCAAGTGATCCATCTGGAATGTTTGATGGGATGTTATCTAGTTTCAAGAATTCTAAATTTAATACTGCTGAAATTATCACATCAGAAAATTACTATGAAGTTAAAATTATTTCCGAGAACATAACCGACTGTGGGATGCAAATTAGACCTGAAATTGATTTTTCGGTTTCAATTCTTGGGCTCTTCATGTTCATATGTAAGCCTCAATTTGAGATTTTCACGTAAATTTCAATTTTTTTCAGTGGTGATTTTGTTGCAACAGGATACATCATCATTTCCCCGGCATCGTCATTTCCCCGGCAAAAAAGACTGAATATTCATTCTATATTCACTTGAACAAAATTGTTAAAACTCTCGACTTCTGTATTACAGGATTTTTTAAAAAGATTCATTTTGTTTTGAATTATTAGATGAGGATCCAAGGAGATGAAAGATATATGCATCATACAAAAAATGTGGTTAAAAAAAGGATACAAAAATTAACCGAGTTTAACAAAATTAGATCAAAAATTAGGTCCTATGAACGATGAGATTTCAAAACTTTCAAACGGAAAAAAAGAGATTTCGGGTATTGAGATTTTAACTTTTTCATAAATAAATACAAAGAGATTCCAATAAAACAGTTCCTACATCAAATTAATCAATCCAACTGACGCATATCTGGCTCTTCTCGGATTCCCAAATTGCCAACTATTCTCCATGCAGTGGTACTGCAACTCTTCCTTTTTCAAAAGAATCTCATGAAGTCTCTCCTGACACATCCCCTCCGATTGCTCATCCTTCTCAACCTCATTGAACTCAATAAACCAGTTATCCGATCCATGACTCTCCCACTCCGCCGACAGCGATTTCCAAAGCTTCTGAGGCTTTCCAACCACATCATAAACAGCCATCAAAGATGACCAGAGACTATTATGGAAGATCGGAATCTCGGTTGGCTTTTTGAATTTCTTCAACTCCTTCTCTTCAGCGAAGCTTCTGAATTCCTTGACAATGCCGTTGGATTTCCCCTTCTCCATCACTGTAAGGTACCAGTTTTCGAGCATCGTTGGAGTTGGAGATGGCTGATTAGCTGGCTTGACAGGGAAAATGTAGTTGTCCCCTTGGATCGGAGGATCCGCCCAGAGGTAGCTATGAGATAGTCCGATATTTCTTGCCAAATCGAAGTAGATCAAAACCAACTCCTGATAGACTTTAGTCCTGAGGGAGACTGGCTCGAACATCTTGATGCTATCCAGACAGTCAATTACCATCCATGTCTTCCTAAGGTTACGGTATTCAGATGCGAAAATTGAGAAGACGATTTGATCTACGTTATTTTGCCTCTGGAAGACGTGGATTGCGCGTGAGGCGAATTTGATGACCGTCCCATACTTGGCAATGAATTTTGACTTCCAGGAGGGTGGAGCCAAGTCTCCAGTCTTTACGGAGTCATCTGGAAAATGCAGTACCGGTTAATAAAATGATTTTTGGAAAATTTGACCATTTTTCAGGAGTCTGGAGCTCTTTGAAAATTTTGGAGGGTGTAAAACAGACCTAGATTGGAAATGCCATGCCGTTTTTCACATGTTCAGTACAAACACGATTGAAAATTGTTTTTTTTCAACTTTTCATGTTTCCTAGCGATTTTATCGCAAGAAATTGAGTTTCAAGTCGCTTTGTAACCCAAAAATTCGAATTTCGCACGTCGACATGTCCACGAGGAGTACAAAACATGAAATCTTCAAATTTGTTTTTGAAAAATTCGATTTTTTATGATTCCAAGTGATTTTCCAGCAAAACACCGAGTTTTCAGCTGCTTTGTAACCCAAAAATTCAAATTTCACGCGTCAACTTGTCCACGAGGAGTACAAAACCCAAAACCCCCGGTTGGTCGAATTTCAATGGTTTTTAGTCATTGTTTTAGGTTTTTCGAATTTTCGGACTTTTCAAATTGAAAAGACTTTTTTGGAGTTTCAGGAAATTCAGGCTTTTTGGAATTCGAGGAATTTTTGGAAAAATTTGAAAACTTGAAAAATTCCAAAAGATCCTAACATTCCTGATGCTTCAAAAAAATCCTACAAATTTGAAAAATCCTAAAATTCGAAAATCCTAAAAAACTTTCAAAGTGATTCGAAAAGACGGAAAATTGGGTCTTTCAGGAATCGGCAAAAAGCTGAAACACTAGAAAATTTTAAAAAATTCGCTGAATGCAAAGTTTTTAATCCAGGCCTGTTTTACACTCTCCAAAGTTTTCAAAGAACTCCAGACACCTAGAAATGCCGAAAATTAACTGAAAAATATGTTCTTACTCACCGGCACTGTAAAAAGTGCGCACTGAAATTTTCTGGAATTCCTGGTCTTCTTCCAGAGCCTCCTCCAAAAATCCATTGATCCTTTCCTCGATGAAATTTGAGTCTGGGGAAGATCCAGAGGCATCTAGCATCAATTTGAAGGCTTCTGGAGCACAAGTCCTGCACAGAAACTGCTCAGGCTCTCCGTAGAAAAATGAGCAACACTGATGCCAGAGTCCAGAGCATTCTTGGCACTTGAAGACTTCTTCAATTCTGTCATTGATATTTTTTTCTTGTTTCCAGCCATCCTTATTTCCCATTTCCTTGAAGCATGTGGTACAAACTGCCTCCTGGAATTCTCCTTGTTGCTTTCTAGGGACCCAGTAGATGTCGTTGGGACGGATACGGCAATCTGGGGCTCCAGAAGTGCATTGGTGGTTGAAGTTCGAGTAGGTGAGATCGGGATTTTCAGAACAGCACATGAATTGAGGCTCCTAAAATAGGAGAAAAATCTTAAAACAGATGTTTAGAAATCGTTTTCGAGGCTTTGCTATGTTCAAAATGTAGTTTATATGCTAAGATGTAAACTAATAAAATGTGTAGAATTTTATCCTATTCATTCAGTTTTTCTCTAGCTCTTATAGTTTTCAAGATAATCGCATTCAAAGATTGGAGTTATAATAAGTCTGCTAGACTACAAACTACACAAGAAACATTAGCAGACCCATCATGCGCGCCTTACTAGGGAAGGCGCCAACTCGGGTGTGGCGATACGGGTGGTGACCTATATCATCTGAAAGCTGACATTTTCCTGATTTCAAATCTGTTTTTAAAAAGTGCTTTGTCGCGGTAGTTTTTGAGAAAATTGGGTCGAAAGTTTCGAAAAATGACGTGGATTTTCAATCTCATTTTCCTTCCTCACGTATATAAGTTTTACTGTGTTGAAAGATTGTGGAAGCGTGGTCGAATGGTTAGTAAGGAAGAATATGGAGCGGGTGCTTTCTGGTTCGACTCTTTTTTTGAACTAATTCTAGCATTAAAAATTTTTTTTCGAAAATTGAAAAAATGCCAAGGGGTTACCCCATGGCGATTTTCTCAAAAAAAATTTTTCCGAGAAAAAGAGAAAACCTTTTCAGATTGTAGAAAAGCATACAAAATACGGGTAACATTCAAATATAGCCAAAAAAAAAGTCAATAATTCCTTCATAAACTAACTCCAAAAATGAGAAATTAGTACTGTAATCACTTTCATAGCTTATATCTTTTTTCACAGGGCCGGGGTGGAAAAACTGATTTCAGTTCTGTAATCAGCGTACCCAAAAGTACCAATGACAATAGTTTGAGCAAAATCAAAAACATGCGGTTTGTCTAGAATCTTCAATGGATCACAATCCTTTGCAAATCTTGGAAAAATAGATGAAAACAAAAAGTTTCGAAAATAATTGGTAAAACACTCAAAATCAAAATTTCTACCAATTCCAAGTATATAAAACCATATAGGATCACCTAGAATTCAGATACAGTCACCAGAAAAAAACGAAGAAAAAATTCAAAAAAAGTTTAGCATCTCGAGGGAGTCGAGCCAGAAAGTACCCGCTTCCTATTCTTCCCCACTTACCATTCGACCATGCTTCCACATTCTTTCAACGCTTCAAAACTTGTATACGTGAGGAAGGAAAATGAGATGAAAAATCCACGTCATTTTCTGAAACTTTCGACCCAATTTTCTCGAAAACTACCACGACAAAGCACTTTTTGAAAACAGATTTGGAATCAGGAAAATGTCAGCTTTCAGATGATATAGGTCACCACACGTATCGCCACAACCGAGTTGGCGCCTTCCCTAGTTAGAAATCCCTCAGTTGGGCCTGCTAGGCTACAAACTACATGAGAAACATTAGCCGACCCATGATGCGTGCATTGAAGATAGGCCTGCTAGACTACAAACTACAAAAGAAACATTAGCAGACCAATATCGCGCGCATTAGAAATGCGTCAGTTGGGCCTGCTAGAATACAAACTACATAGGAAACATTAGCAGACCAATCTAGCGCGCTTTGAAGAGCCTTTTATCCTTAACTTTGCCCAATGACCAATTATCTCTGTCCCTATAAGAGATATCAAAAATCTGTAAACTGATAAAATGTTTATCATAATATCAACAACATTTTGTAGTTAACAGTTTTTTGATATCTTTCACAGGAATTGAGATAATTGGGCTCAAACATTGTTACAAGTGTTACGTAATTAAAAACGCATATTTTAACTCAAAAAAGATTCCAAAGCGATTTTTGCAAATATTTTTTTTTGAAGTTAGCTTTAGAATTCAGATGTATAAGTTTATAAAAGGGTACCTGTCTTTTTGCTTTCTTCAATTTTTCATATCGAATTCCATGGGTCTCTTCTTTTTCCAAATCCTCATGCCCTCTCTTTTTTTGCTCTTTGATGACTAACGTATAGTTCTCGGGTGTCTGAAATTGGGAAAGCATCTTTTTCGAGCTATTTGCATTTTCAGAATTCCCAAAATTCCACTCACCTCGTTCTTGTCTTTTCGAATCTCGCTGAACTCTCCAGTTGCGTTTTCAATGTCCGGGGAAGAAGTAGAGGATGATTCCTCATTTTGCACGTTTCCAGATATGAATGATCCGAGAAAGTTTTGAATTCCTGTCATTGGGGACATATGATCCCGGGGGCACGAGATGGCCGGGGAGTGCTGGGTGGAGGCCTGGAAAATCTGTTCTTTCTATGTTTTCAGAATCTTCTCTAGAATAAAATTTTTGAAATGTAAATTTTTTCAGAACTTTAGAAAATAAAGAAATAAAAAACTCACTTTTGCATACTGGCTCTGTAATTCCAGATTCTTTGAATCGACGATTTCGAAAATTATAATTTTCTGAAAATTGTGAAAATCTATAAATTACAATTTTTCATAAATTTAATCAAAAAAATCCTGTGAGGTTTAGAAAATCATAATTTTCTAAAATTCGTTATAAAGTGGACAACTAAAAACATAACCAGCCATGCCAAGCTGAAACTTTTTGAGCTCAATTATCTCAATTCCTATGAGAGATATCAAAAACCTGTAAACTGATAAAATATAGCTTATATTGTGATAAATATTTTATCAGTAACAATTTGTTGATATCTTCTACAAGAACCGAGATAATTCAACTCAAAATCGACGGTTTGGGTGGGCTTTTAATAGACGCCCACAAAAAACCGTCCACTTTGAGTTCATATTATCTCGGTTACTGTAAGAGATATCAAAAATCTGTAAACTGATAAAATATAGCTTATATTATGATAAACATTTTACCAGCTGGTCAATTTTCGATTTCTCTTATAAGAACCGAGATATGTAAGCTCAAAGTGTATGTATATCTACTATCAGAGGAAATACGGGAATTAGCTAATTAGCCAAATTAGGAAATATTCTCTAATTGCCAATTTTTCCAACTAAAATCCTCCAAAAAGATCGATTCAAAAACAGTAAGAAAAAGAGGGGAAAGAATGGAAATGGGATGATAAAAAGCGATGAAAAGGGCAGGCACAGGAACGAGATAGTGTGTTATTTGAGGAGATTACAGAGAAATTGTAATGGGAATTGAGAACCAATCGATGGGAATATGGAAAGCAAAAAGAAAGGAGTTGTCAACATTTCGAAAAAAACCATTTGAATAGTGTGCAAAATAAGATTTAAAAAAATCGATGGGTTCTGAAATTCCGAAAATTCTAGTTTCTGATGTTCTGATGTTCTAAATCCATTTTTAATCTCATCTTTCCCCTTGGCACCGTAATTTCAGCTAGAGGATTCTGTACTTTGTGGGATACTGTATTTTCTGAGATACTGTAATTTTTGGGATACTGTAAGTTTTATGATACTGTGATTTTCCGGGATGCTTCAGTTTTAGGGATACTGTGTTTTTTGAGATACTCTAATTTTTGGGATACATTTATTTTTGGGAAACTGTACTTTTAGAAATACTGTACTTCTAGGGATACTGTATTTTCTGGGATCCTTTTAGGGAATTAGGTTTCCGATTTGATAAAAATATTTCGAAAAAGGGAACTTTCAGATAAAAACAAAATTCCAGAATTTCAAATTTTTTCAAATTTCGGACAAATTTCAAAATCTTAATTCTCCCATAAAAATGTCTGTTACTTGGCCAATGACCAGCTTCAAAGCCTATGCAAAATACCAAGGTCATTTTCTATTTCTCTGCGTCTCTCCAGAACAGTACACTCTCTCGCCCTCTGGGGTGTGTATCTGCGACCTCGTGGATACCAAAACATGAGGAAGAAAAACAACATTTTTCGAATCGGAAAAATACAGTATCTCAGGAAGTCCAGTACCCTAAAAGTACAGTAACCCTAAAAAAGGTATTCCTGAAAAACTAACAATATCTCCAAAAGTACAGTACCCCTGAAAGTACAGTATTCCTTAGCATTTTAAAACTTCGAAAACTTCCAGAATTTCAAATTTTTTGAATCATCAAAAAAAATTAATTTTTTGTTAGAAAATACCAGAAATTAAGATTTTTGGAATATAAAAAAATTTAGAATTTCAGAAAACCAGAAAAGTAAAATACCAATACACAGTATCCCCTAAAAGTACAGTATACCTTAAAGTACAGTACCCTAAATTTCCAGAACTTCATAATTTTTGAATTTTCAAAGAAAAAAATCAATTTTTTGTTGAAAAATATCAAACCTACAGGAATTTTAATTTTAGGAATATAAAAAGAAATTCAGAATTTTAAAAATCAGAAAAAAATACACAGTATTCCTAAAAGTGTAGTACCCCTAAAATGAGAAAATTCAGTACCCTTGACATTGGAAAAGTACAGTACCCCCTAGCTAAAACTATGGTATCTATGTAGAAAGTAAATTACAGTATCCCTAACATAGGAATATTCTATGAGATGGGAAAAGTACAGCATCCTCTAGTTAAAAATAAATAATGTATTTTTTCCGTAAGAAGTAAATTACAGTATCCCTGACATTGGAATTGTCCGAAAGTACAGTACCCCAAGAACGGGACAATTACAGTACTCTCTAGCTAAAACTATGGTATCTATGTAAAATAAAAAATGAAAGGGACATCCGACTACAAACGGATGAGCAATGATGACCTTTGTTTATAATATACTTATCGGTGGGGCGGGGGTGTGAACACTGACACCGAAATATGATCTCCCGACAGCAGATCAAAAAAAGGGAATAAGATTTATGGGCAGCAGATGGTCCGACTACTTTCTATGAACTTACCAAGTGAAAATTTCTTTTGAGTTTATCATTAAGATTTTGCCTTAGGGCCCTTCTATTAGAGAGACCATTCTAATACTTTTTCAATGGTTCCAGGGGTTCTTAACACAAGAGAAACAAGAAAATGCAAATCGACTTTATTAGTTAAAGAAAAAAACGGTAGAAAAATCTGATAATTGGCATTTCTGAGGGTTTGAGATAGCAGAAACCATTGTAGTTGTGGTGACAGGAAGCGTCTGGAAAAATGAGATATTGAGAATATTCAGAGTTAGATTCGTCAAAACACTTTAAAACTAAAAAGCGGTCATTTTTAGCTCTTGGAATTTTTTGAAGTTTTTATTGTTTAAAGTTTGAATTTCCTGGAATTTCTGAGTTCCCAAAACATCGTATTATCTGGGAACTTCGAAATATTCATGTAAAAGTTTTACTGTGTTGAAAAAAAAATATTCAAAAAATGAGTAATAACAAAACACACCTAGAATGAACTAAAATTATATCCCAACTGAAATTTTCCGGACTCAAAATGTGCTAAAGAATTTTTGTCTTATCAGTCTGCCTCCCGATCTGACATCATTGGTCTCTAAAAACACGAAACTTCCGTCAGGAAATTCAAGACAACGTAAGACTAAATGATTCAGAGCAGTTAAATGATTCAGAGCAGTTAAAAAGCCGTTAAAAGGAAACTTTGAAACATCCTATTTCAATTTTTTGCACTGATCGTCTTATCAGTAACCCACAACCCGCAAATAAAAACCCTCCGGGAGGAGTGCAGATTGTCAAAAAAAAAATACCCATTAATGTTTCTTATCTTTCTTACCTCATGGTTTTCCATTAATCCAATTTTTTCAGGTAATGATCTTCCCAAAACTCATGAAGTTTACAATTTTTGCTCTCCTCTTCGGAATCATCCATTGCTCATCCGTATGTCCCGATGGATATGCAATGGTCCTGGACAAGTGTCTAATGGCCATCAAGAATCCAATGACACATTCTCAAGCTGAAACCGCTTGTACTTATACCGGAGGAACCTTGGTTAACATCAAAAGTGCCATCGTGAGTTTTTTGTTAAATAAAATAATCTTACAGGTACAATTTTTTAATGTTCAGGAGAACCGAGCCGTGTCCCAATTCGCCTCGAACTCTGGAATCAATCAAACTTGGATTGGGTTGTTCTGCTTCGACAATAAAAACCCTTCGAAATGTTTCTACGATGATTATTCTGGAACTTCTGCCCTCTATGACAATTTTGCCAGTGGTTACCCCATGGTTGATGGTATTTATGGTGGATGTGTCTATACTTCAACCAGTGGATCGTTGGCTGGTAGATGGGTCAGTGTCAAATGTGAAGCAGAGAGTATGCCATTCATTTGTGAAATGCCGATTTCTACTTATGGTGAGTTCCGGGATTTATAGGATTTAAAGAAGCTCCTTGAGGATTTGAACATCGAAATCCTCCGAAATCTCTAAATCTGAATATTTTCAAAGTCCCATTTCTTTTCAGATGCTTCCTGCCCTCACAACTACAATGATTTCTGCTATCTCAAATCCTCTGAAATGCCAATTGCCACTGGAAAATTCGGAGACGCCTTAAAAATCTGTGAGGCTCAAAATGGCTCTCTCGTTTCAATCCATTCAAAACGAGAAATCGACTATATCAAAAGTCTCTACAGAGATCAAACTAGCATTCGGACCATCTTGATTGGAGCTCAACTAGTTCTCCCGAACCTCTATTCCTGGACTGATGGCTCTAATTTCGAAAGCTTCGATTATAGAGATCCTTTGAGTTCTGCATCCAATAATGATAACAAGTGCCTCTTCATGGATATTTCATCAGGATTATGGTCCAGTGGCACTTGTGACTATATTGGGAGCTCCTTCCTGTGCAAAATTCCACTCTCCGTCGTTCCAACTCCCCAGTCTGAAATTTTGTCGGAAAGCAACCCTTCAGACTTCTCCAAATGCAATACCACTTTTCTAATGGCTCCTGGAGAATTCACTTCTTATGGATACCTTAGCACTGATCCAGCTGAGCCACCGGTTTACTGTACATGGAAAATCGTCACCACTGGTGCTTACAAAATGAGATTGTTCTTCACTGATGTCAACACTTATAACCCCATCTATGTCTATGCAGAAAATGGAAACGAAATCGAACGGGTTAGATACAGTTCATCCTCTGTGATTTCTCGATCCAACATCGTGAATGTGGCATTCCAAGCGTCTGGACGTCCTGGTTACACTGGATTCAAAGCTGTGGTTCTGGCTTATTGATGTTTCTTTCGTTTTGTTTTTCACAAATAAAGTTAACTTGCATTAACCTTTTTTTCGAATTTCAAAAGATACATGTAGTCCAAATCCCAAGCTGTTGAACCAAAAAATTAATACCAAAAAATTAATTTAAAAAAAATATTTTTTACAAAAAGTATTTCGAAAAAAAAATCTGCTAAAATTTCTGAAAACCAAGCTTAAAATCTGTTTGTGTTTTTTTGAAAAATGCGAAAAATGAGATGAAAACAGTAATAAAGTTCAACAAATGGCATATTTCAGAAAAATGCACAAGTGGCTCAGCGCGATATTTCACAATTTCCACTATCAATCTGACGTCCCGGGTTCGATTCCACTGCGTGTCAAACCTTTTGTTGAACGGAGTGTATCTTGGAAATGGGGTTCTGTTATAAGTTCCACTAAAGCTCTCAATATTATTTCCATACTGATCAGAGATGTTCAATGCTCCGTAACTGGCCCAGAAATCGAAATAGATGCCTAGGCGATAAGGTCCAAGGGCTCGAATCTGCCAGGTACAGTAAGAAGATGGAGCATTGGGATAGCCAAATGAGAAGATGGAGCCAGGAGCTAGAAGGAGGGTTGTGTTGCAGTTGGAAGCGTCTGGAAGGTTTTCTGGAAGTTTCGGCTCCTTGGTAGATCGGATTTCATGGTTCCTAGATAGTGCAGGTTTCCTGGTGGTAAGAGATGCATGAGTTGAATCCGTATAAAACAAACTTTTACACAGGTACTCGAATTTCTGACTGCAATCCACTTGGGACCATAATTCATCACCTTGAACATCCATAACCAGACAATTTCCTTTTTGGAAGTTTAAAAGATACATAGAAATCCCAACTTGTTCCGCCCGTTGAATCTGAAAATCAATATTTTTAGATTCAACAAATTTTGTAGCCTGGGGTCTGTTTGTAAGTTTAAAAGCGCGAAAATCAACTGAAAACAGTTTCAAAAGTTTAAAAAAGGCATTTTTCAGAAAATTACACTACACTAATGGCTCAGTGGGAAATTTTACAATTTCTACTACCAATCTGACGACCCTGAGTGTTTGAGCTTCCTCAATTCTTACAATTTAAATTTTGATTGTTCAAATTTTTCAGATTACCTTGTATAGAGTTTGACGTAACTAACACCACCCACATGGCCATCAAAACCCCTTATCAGTAAAAGTTATTTGTTCAAAAATTCCCCTACGAACAACTGTACACACACATATAAACTCACCTGATTGCCGAAAAAATTGTTGCGAAAAATGATTTTTCTCCTTTTTCTTCTTCTCCCCTCAGTTTTTAGCCTAATTTGCCCAGAAGGATATTTTCTGGTGAACGAGTCGAAATGCCTAAAAATGGTTTGGACCAAGATGGGACATCGAGATGCAGAGGTCACTTGTAAAGCGTCTGGAGGCACATTGGTCACTATTAAAAACGCTATTGTGGGTTTTTCTTGAAATTCAGAAATTCAGAAATTCAGAAATTCAGAAATTCAGAAATTCAGAAATTCAGAAATTCAGAAATTCAGAAATTCAGAAATTCAGAAATTCAGAAATTCAGAAATTCAGAAATTCAGAAATTCAGAAATTCAGAAATTCAGAAATTCAGAAATTCAGAAATTCAGAAATTCAGAAATTCAGAAATTCGGAAATTCAGAAATTCAGAAATTCAGAAATTCAGAAATTCAGAAATTCAGAAATTCAGAAATTCAGAAATTCAGAAATTCAGAAATTCAGAAATTCAGAAATTCAGAAATTCAGAAATTCAGAAATTCAGAAATTCAGAAATTCAGAAATTCAGATTTCCAATTAATTCTTCAATTTTTAAATTTTCAAACTTCTCTAGAAATTTTTAGGACAACCAAGCAGTGTACAACTTTGCGAATCAAGGAGGCGTCGAGGCCATTTGGATTGGAATCTCCTGTTTCGGCAACACTTCATCTTCCTGCTTCTGGGATGACGCTTCTGGATCCGCAGTGTCTTATAACAACTTTCCAGCTGGCTCAATATATGCTCCTTGCACTTCCATGCAAACCGGCGATTTTCAGTCACTCCAGGGAAAATGGATTACCCGAGATTGTTATGACTATCCTGGAATGTCTATGTTCTCCCCAATGCCATTCGTCTGTGAAGTTCCGTCTACTGTGAAGCGTGAGTCAACAACTTTGAGCTTATATATCTACTTTCCTGTTAAAGATATCAAAAAGTTGTCAACAGGTAACATATTCATCATAATATTATCTACATTTAATCAGTTGACACCTTTTTGATATCTTTCACAAGAACCGAGATAATCAGGCTCAAAAAGTTTGAGCTTGGTGGATGGCTGGTTGCGTGAACAATTACAACCGTTATTGCTATGTGAAATCAATGAACTTGGGAATGGGAACCGAAAACCGTGCTGATACTGGGACAAATGCTGACCGGATCTGTAAATCTTTCGGAAGAAATCTACCTTCGATTCATTCAAAAATGGAAGTGGACTATATTCGAAATTTGTACAACGGAACGAACACCACACATGTCTATATTGGAGGGCAAGCAGGAACAGGGGACAGGTGACGCGGCTTCAAATTTCGGAAACCAAGCTTAAAGTCTGTCTTTGAGTTTTAAAAGTGCGAAAAATGAGCTGAAAACAGTGGAAACGTGCGAAAAACGGTAATTTTCAGAAAAATGCACAAGTGGCTCAGTGGGAGATTTCACAATTTCCACTATCAATCCAACGACCCGGGTTCGGTTTCATTCGGTGAAAAAACTTTTTTATTTTTGTTTAAACCGATTTGAAATCATTCTAGACGGTCCAAGAAGCTGGAAAAAGTACAAAGTTCAAAAAAAAAAATTTCCGAAAAATAATCATACAATTTTTTTCAATCCGGTTTCGGGTCTCTAGAACCTTCTAGAATAATTTGAAATCGATTTAAACGAAGTTAAAAACGTTTTGCCACCGAGGGGAATCGAACCCGGGTCGTCAGATTGGTAAATTGAGAAATCTCCCACTGAGCCATTCGACCATTTTTCTGAAAAATGCAATTTTTCGCACTTTTTTACCGTTTGCAGCTCATTTTTCGCAGTTTCAAGACACAAATACAGATTTTAAGCTCAGTTTTCAGCAATTTTAAAAGTTTTTTTTTTCGAAATTTTTGATTTCAGATTTAACTGGCTGGATGGAACAGCTTGGGATTTCAACTACATGGATCCTTTAAACATCCAAAAAGGAAATTGTCTGGTTATGGATGTTCAAGGTGATGGGCTTTGGTCCCAAGAGGATTGCAGTCAGAAATTCGAGTACCTTTGTAAAAGCTTGATTATTACTGATCCAACCCCCGCGCCTTTGACTACCAAGACGCCTGGAAATCCAGAAATCGAATCTGCCAAAGAATCGAAACTTCCAGAAAACCTTCTAGACGCTTCCAACTGCAATTCAACCCTCCTTCTAGCTCCTGGCTCCATCTTCTCATTTGGCTATCCCAATGCTCCATCTTCTTACTGTACCTGGCAGATTCGAGCCCTTGGACCTTATCGGCTAGGCATCTATTTTAACTTCTGGGCCACTTACGGAGCATTGAACATCTCGGATCAGTATGGAAATAATATTGGGAGCTTCAGTGGAACTTATAACAGAACCCCATTCCCAAGATACACTCCGTTTAACATTGCTACAGTAACCTTTGAGCCAAGACCAAAAACCGGGTCGGAAGAGGATAAAGGGTTTCATGCAGAGGTTTTGATGATTTGATTTGATTTTGAGGAATAAATAATTTTTAGTTTTCAAATCGTTTTCAAAAAGCAAATCGGAAAAATCAAACTTCAAACATCGAATTCTATATTAAATTTATCAAAAAATCAGTCCTACGCAAGCCACCCCTTTCCTTATCAGTTTTCGAACTATTTGTTCACATTTAGAATTCCACAAACTCTCGGGGAACAATTGTGCATACCTACTTATAAAACCCTGTTGATAAGATTAATTTTGTTGCAAAATGATTCCTCTTCTTCTTCTTTTTCTCCTTCTTCCCTCAACTTTTTGTCTTATTTGCCCAAAAGAATACTATCTTGTAAATGATTCAAAATGCCTGAAAGCCGTCTGGACCCGGGCAACTCACTCAGATGCTGAATCTAATTGTACTGCATCAGGAGGCACGCTGGTTAATATCAAAAATGCTATTGTGAGTTTTTGGTATTTGAAAATAGTTGGGACGAAGATTTAAGCCTAGTTTGAGCCCCTAGAATTGAGATTTTGGCTATTTATGACTCTTCAATATTGAGATCGTAACCTTTCCAGGACAACCATGCTGTTTTCAACTTTGGTAACACAGCTGGATTAGATTCCATTTGGATTGGTCTCTCTTGTTTTGGCAACACCACATCTTCTTGCTTCTGGGATGACGCATCAGGCAGTGCTGCTTCTTACAGTAATTTCGATTCTTTTGGCCCTAACCAAGCTGGCGACAGAAATTGTGTTCGCATGGCGGTGTCGACAGAAAGTGTGACGATGGGAAACTCAGGAAGATGGTCAAGTTCTAATTGTGGTAATAATTTCGCCATGTATAGTTCCGGCTACATTTGTGAAGCACCGCCTACATTGAATGCCAATCGTGAGTCATTTAAAAAAAAAACAAATCAAGCACCCGAAAAGAATTCAGCGTACAATTCAATGACTCCCGCATGCAATTACAACTACAATCGGAAATGCTATATGAGATCCAATGACTACGGAGCAGTATATTATAAACAGTCCGCTGCAAACAATTATTGTCTTATGATGGGATATACTGGAGGCTTAGCGTCGATCCACTCAAAAATTGATGTTGATTTTATTCGAAATCTGTACAAAGGAACCAATACAACACATGTCTATATTGGAGCAATGGCGGAGACTGCGGATAGGTGAGGCGATATTTGTTTTTGAACAACTCAGAAAAACAGTCTCTAGATTCAACTGGATAGATGGAACAGCTTGGGATTTCAACTACATGGACCCTCTGAACTTCCAAAAGGCAAAATGTCTGGTTATGGATGTCCAAGGGGATGGACTATGGTCTCCAATGGATTGCGATCAGCAACTTCCATTCTTATGCGGTCGAAAAATCTTGGAATATCTACCAGCTCTTGTCCCCGAAGCCAAATTTCAGGAACCCAACGTTCTAGACGCTTCAAACTGCAACTCAACCCTTCTTCTGGCTCCTGGCTCCATCTCCTCTTTTGGCTATCCTGGTACTCCATCTGGAACCTGTATCTGGCAGATTCGAGCTCTTGGACCTTATCGTCTAGGCATCTATTTCGACCTATGGGCCACTCTCGGATCATTGAGTATTTATGACGAGTTTGGAACGAATATCGGGAACGTATTTGGGTCATATAACACCCCGCCATTCGCAAAATACACTCCGTTTAACATTGCCAAAATTGTCTATGAGGCGAGAAGAAATCCAGATCCTAATGATAGAGGATTTCATGCAGTGATAATGATGATTTGAAGAACTTTGAAACAATAAAGAATGTTATGTTCAGTGTATTGAGTTTGACGCAAACCACCCACTTTCTTATCAGTTTAAAAACTATTTGTTCACATTTAGAATTCCTCAAACTCTCGGGAACAATCGTGCATACCTCTCTGTAAAACCTCTAGTGATAAGAACATTTTGTTACAAAATGATATCTCTTCTTCTCCTATTTCTTCTACTTCCCTCAACTTTTTGTCTTATTTGCCCAAAAGAATACTATCTTGTAAATGAGTCGATACACTCCTTTTAACATTGCTACAGTAACCTTTGAGCCAATACCAAAAACTGGGTCGGAAGAGGATAAAAGCTTCCATGCAGTGGTTTTAATGGTTTAAAATGGAAAAAAAACGCGATACAATACATATTTATATACAGTTAATATATGTACAGTACATTTAAAACGGCAATATCGTAGCACTAAATCCATGCTTCTGATATTGTGCATCTTTCACAGAGTCGTGAGTTATCGTTATCACATTACTGGGTGCTAGTACACTAAATGGATCATGATCAAACTGATTAAAAGATAACAGGGTGCCATTACTACTATAAACAAATACCGGCTCATAAACTGAGAAATCCGTGAAATATAAGCCAAGACGGAAGGCACCGAGGACAGCGATCTTCCAGGTGCATAGCATTGATCGGGGTGATTGATTTGGGTAGTCGATTGAAGTAATTGTTCCTGGCGCCAAGAAGAGGGTTGTGTTGCAGTGGGAAACTTCCGCTAGGTTGATGGTCTTGGAGGCTGAAAAATTGGAAGAATTTTGATTCGTTTTAAAATTTTAAAATTTGTCAGAATTTCGATTTCTAATGCTTTTCATCGTTTTGAGCTCATTACCAGTTTCAAAACAAGCCCAAACTCGACTAAGCTCCGCCTATTTTGAATTTTCACCTTGACACGCGACGCACGACCGCGACGCGCCTGAAAAATCAAAGTGTGCAGAGCCTAGTCGTGTGGGGGCTCAATTTGAAGCTCACGATCTTAGAATGTGTTATAAGTAGTTTTTAGAGACTTTACTCACATTTGACCATTTGGAATTTTGGATTAACAACTTTTTCGTTTTCCTCTTCCAAATCCTGGTCCTCTGCCGCTTCCACCTCATCCTCCACACCTACAGTAGCCTTCCCTGCTTTCCTCACACATACAAAGTCCTGAATTGTTTGACAAATTGTCTGATACCACATCCCATTATCCTCTCTATCATTCCCCACATTCATGGTCAAACAATTTCCCTTTGCAGTACTCAATGGATCAAAATTCTCGTATTTAAATTTGGTCCCATCGGTCCATGCAAATTCATCAGGGACAATTGCATGGGCTCCTAAAGAGACTTGGTTGATGTCAGTGCCATTGTAAAGGGATTTTATATAGTCGACTTCTTCTCTAGAGTGAATTGAGAGGAGTTCCATGGAATGGGTATGACAAATGGATTCGGTTGCGTAGAATGTTCTGTTCATCACTGGAATATTGAGTTCAAAAGATGGGTAGTAGCAGTTGCCATCGTAGTTGTGGATACAGTCTGGGTGGGGGTCTGGAAAAAGTCTGTTCCATTATTTCTAAATTCTGTTCCAATAGTTTTTTTTCTTGATTTCTACACACTAACCATCTACAGTAGTCGGCGCTTCACACACATACCACAGCCCAGTCCATTCACACGGAGAGGTGGACCATCTTCCGATGTCATTTCCAAACGTTTCCATGAAAACGCATCCACTTCTTTCTGTATCAATCCTTGGAAATCCTGGGTTGAAATTACTGTATTTAATTGGCCCAGATCCATCGTCCAGGTAGCAAAGATTCGTTTGATTCCCGAAACAATACATTCCCATCCAAATGTATGCCAATCCATGATTCGATGCCAAATCGTTGATAGCACGGTTGTCCTGGAATTTTCGGATTTTGCGGTTTAGCGAGAATTCAAAAATTTCAAATTTCAAAAATCTTACAATTGCATTATTGACCGTAAACAAGTGTCCTCCGTAGCTCCTACATTGTTGCTCAGCTTCCAAATGTTTCAGAGAGGTTTGTGCGAATTTCAGACATTTTTTATTTTTATAAAGCTCAAAACCTCGGGGACAGGATTTTTGAGTCACAGAGTAGCCCAGAGAGAATAGGGAAAAGTAAAGGAAAATAGAGAAATTCATTCTTATCAAATTTCGATTTCTTCCAGACTTTTATACCTGCTGTATTGTCAGCAAAAACTAAAAAAACAGGAAAAACGGTTTTACTGATAAAATACAAACTACACTGTATGATTTTGATGATAAGGGAAACCTGAAGGACAAGAGAAATGAACAAAGTGATTAAAAAAGCTGAAGCTGTTGAAACTGAGCTGAAAACAGTTAAAAAACCTCGAAAAATGCACAAACGGCTCGGTGGGATTTTTCATAATTTTCACTGCCAATCTGACGACCCGAGTTCAATTCCACTCAGTGGTCAAATTTTTTTATTTTTGTTTAGAAATATTTTAAATTATTCTAGAAGGTTCTAGAGGCCGAAAACCGGTTAAAATTTTCTACACTTTCTAATAGCTTTCTAAATTTTTTTAACAGCTTTTTCTAAACTTTCTAATAGCTTTCTGAATTTTCCTAATACCTTTTTCGGCCACTAGAAGCTTCTAGAACAATTTAAAATGGTCTAACTAAAAATAACAAAGACTTGCCACCGAGTGGAATCGAACCCGGGTTGTCAGATTGGTAGTGGAATATATGAAATATCCCACTGAGCCATTTGTGCAACAATTTTTGTAGATTGTATTCTAATGTCATGTTTTACAAAAAGCACAGACCCCAGAGAGCATTTTTCATCACTTCTCTTATCTGGTTCTGTTGAACAGACTGCTCTCTCTCTCTCTCTCCGAAGATGACAATTTTTATAAAAATATATAAAAGAGACCAACAGACAAAAAGAACTATATCAAAAAATGCTTCAAAAATTCATATTTTTCCTGCTTTTTTTGGTCTTGGCCTCTGCCAAAACCATTTGCCCCAAAGGATTCGCCCTAATAAATGGTAACAAGTGCTTAAATATATTTTCGGACCACTACAAACATCGAGACGCCGAAACTAAGTGCTCTGAATTTGGAGGAACTCTAGTTACAGTACATAATGCAATTGTAAGTCTGAAATTTTAAGATTTGAGCATAAAATTTTCAATTCCCGCCTTTCAGGACAACACAGCAGTGGCGAATTTTGCCGGAGCAGCTGTTGCTCAGTACACTTGGCTTGGAATCTTCTGTTTTGGAAATACCACAGCTCAATGTTACTCGGATGATGGGTCCGGTGCCTTGGGCTACAGTAATTTTATTCCTGGGCATCCGAAAATCGATGGTGGCTTTGGTGGATGTGTTTATATGCAGACTTATGGTCCGGCAAAGGGCAAATGGTATAGTGGACCTTGTGATGTCACAAGATTGGCTTTTGTTTGTGAAGCGCCGACTACAGTGGAAGGTTTGTTCAAATCATGTTAAAGGTGGGGGGACAGGAGATTTTTCGTAGTTTTTTTGTAGCTAGAGTATGCATTCTACCGTCACGGTGTACAACGCTTAATGTCTCTCTGCGTACAGCTGTCGTCCTCGCCTTTATGTATGCAATCGGGCGTCCGCTTTCTCTTTGCCCGCGTGGCTCAGTCGGTAGCGGCGCCGCACCCTCAATCATCGCCTTCACAAGTTCAACTCCTCGAGGGGCATCTTTGAACGGAATTTCGAGAACATTATTTTTTTCATGTCCCCCCACCTTTAATCATGCTAATCAAGATAATCATATTAATCATTTTATATCTTGTTATATCATGTTATATCACGTTATACCATGTTATACCATGTTATACCATGTTATACCATGTTATACCATGTTATACCATGTTATACAATGTTATATCATGTTATATCATGTTGATGCTAGTTAGTTGCTGATCGGACATTTTGTGGCCTAGAAAAGCAAAACTCGGCCACGTGTAAAGTGATGTGAATTAAAACAAAAAATAACAAAATCTACAAAATGATACTAATTTTGAGTCTTTGATTTTCCATCCCGGCGATACCAGACACGATTTTGCTTGTCTGTTCGACGGCTGCTAATTTTGGACTTGGCTATTGTACATAGTAGAATTAAGTCGTTCTGTAGAGCTCCTCAAGCTTTACACTGTACTTTTAGATGGCCTAGAAATCACATTCTTCCAGACCCGACGTGTACCTACAACTACGATGGCAACTGCTACTACCCATCATTCGGAATGAAGTACTCATCCGACCTCAATGGAACATTTTCCGACGCGGAATACCTCTGCAACTACTTCTACCAAAGTCCCCTAGTCTCCATTCACTCCAGAATGGAGCTAGATTTCATCAGAAGCATTTTCAAGAACAATCTCCGAGGAGGATTCAATAAGGCTTTTATTGGTGCCAAGCCGAGTGCAAATGGAGATTGGGAATGGACTGATAACAGCAAAATGGACTATCAGAATATGGATCCAGTCTCCGAGAAGCCTGGAAAATGTTTGGTCATGGATTTGACGGCGGACAGGGCGGATAATGGAATGTGGTCTAGAATGGATTGTACTAAGGATACGATTTTTGCGTGTAAGAAGAAGATTGAGGGTCCGGCAAGTGTGGAAATGAATGTTAATCCGAAATTTAAGCAAGTAGAGAAAAAAGGTAGGTCATATTCG
Source organism: Caenorhabditis briggsae (assembly GCF_000004555.2). Classification (NCBI taxonomy): domain Eukaryota; kingdom Metazoa; phylum Nematoda; class Chromadorea; order Rhabditida; family Rhabditidae; genus Caenorhabditis; species Caenorhabditis briggsae. The sequence continues at coordinate 15,814,833 of NC_013486.2, forward strand.
ATAAATACACAAGGGGGCACCTCTCGGGCAGAGCTTCTCAGTCAAGCTCAATTACCTCGATTCCTATGAGAGATATCAACAATTTGTCAACTGATAAAGCATTGGTGATATTATGATGAATAATTTATCTGTTGACATTATTTTGGTATCGCTTATACAGTGCGTTTCATAAGTATAGGTTCACCCTCGGTAGACAAGGTGGGAAATCTTGGAGGTTTGGGGTTGTTATAATATTAAAGTCCATGTAAAAATACATATCGCCCACAATTTTTAGACCGCTACTACAAAAAATAAATTTTTTATGTCAGAAAAAGTCTTTTTTTTTGAAAAACGAGCGTTTCATAAGTATAGGTTCACCCCCGGAAAATTTAACATTAACAAAGTTTTATTCAATTCAATACTTTGTGGGCTTTCCACCAGTGGAAATAATAGAAAACAAGCGGTTTGGCATGGAATTTAACAACTTCTGGAGGTAAGGCTTCTTCAGGTTCTTCCATGCGTCTACGATGGCAGTTTGGAGCTCAGAAACGGTCTGGTATTGCTTTCCCTGACCATATACGACGCGCACGAGTTCAGCCCAAACATTCTCCATTGGGTTCAAATCCGGCGAACAAGCCGGCCAATCCATCACCTTGATTTTTTTGGACTTGAACCAGTCCAAAGTCGATCTGCTCGCATGAATCGAAGCATTGTCCTGTTGATATGTGAGCTGACGCCGATGAAAACGGCGAAGATATGGGATCAGTTTGGCAGTCATGACATCCTGATAGTCTGTCGAGTTCATTCTGAAGGAGACGAACGCCAAATCCACAGTACCGGCAGAAGAGAATGCTCCCCAGACCATAAGACGACCACCACCGAAGTTACGCTTGGAGAAATGGAGGGGATCCTTCTTCAGGTCGTGCCAGTAACTGTTGAAGCCGTCCGGCCCGTCCAGATTGAACTTTTTTTCATCGCTGAAGATGATCTGTAATAGAAAACAGCATAAGTGATGATTTCAAAAGCATTCCATACCTTATCCCAATCAGTTGCCATGTTGTTCCTTGCAAACTGAAGTCGGTTCGCCTTGTGAGCATCGGTGAGCATCGGCGCGGACATTAACTTGGCTCGGACAATGTTCTGATTGCTGTCCAGTGTTCTCCAGACCGTGGACTTGCACACATCCAGTTTCAGCTCATTCTTTATGTCGTTACAGCTCTTCATCGAATTGGATGCCAGTCTGATGATGCTTCTCGTGTCTCGATCCGTCAATTTTTTTGGAGCTCCGCTCTTCTTGTTGGTCTCGTAGTGGTCCGGATTGTTAACAAACGTGTTAATACAATTGAAAGACCTCCTAGCCTAGCTGCGATGCGCCGATTCGACCATCCAGCCGTTTTGAACGCGTCGATCTGAGCTCGCTCCGAATCCGAGAGATGAGTGGCTCGCGGCATAAGAAAAACGAAGTAAAAGACGCAAAAATAGTTAAAAACAGTAAAAATAGTTAAAAAGTTATCACCTATGTGAAACTGTAATTTTTTTCAAGGGTGAACCTATACTTATGAAACGCTCGTTTTTCAAAAAAAAAAGACTTTTTCTGACATAAAAAATTTATTTTTTGTAGTAGCGGTCTAAAAATTGTGGGCGATATGTATTTTTACATGGACTTTAATATTATAACAACCCCAAACCTCCAAGATTTCCCACCTTGTCTACCGAGGGTGAACCTATACTTATGAAACGCACTGTAGGAACCCAGATATTGGAGGTCAAAGTGAGAACTTCTTAATTGCCTATGAATCACCTTTCCCTCACCCCCCTTAATCAACTAATTTCCAGCTCAAAAACTCATCAACCTCGCCGACATGTCCCATTGCAACGCCACCCTCTTCCTAGCGCCAGGAGTCGTCACGTCCTTCGACTACCCCAGTAAACAAGCTCCGCCCACTTTCTGTACCTGGAGAATTGCTGTCCTTGGAGCCTATCGCCTTGGTATCTACTTCTCCGATTTCTCCCTAGGAGACACATTGAAGGTTTATGACGAGTTTGGAAACATTCTGGATGATCCTCATGGCACTCGGGCTCCGTATGGAAAGTTGGCTCCAACGAATATTATTACAATGACCCATGATGCTTCATATGATGCTCAATGGTCGTATCATGGCTTTAGTGCCACTATTTTGCCCTATGTGTAAATTTTGACATTGGTTTTTTTTTAAATTTGAATAAAGCTTTGTAATATTTCCTTTTTTGAATTTCTAACGTTCATATTTGAATTTGACAGCTTGAGAGCTTCAAAATGAGTACCATCATGTCCCACTTTTCTCTAATTGTGGGTTTTCGAACCCCTATGCGCCTTTAAAGTTAAAATTTCAAGAAAAAACAAAACGCTGTGGAACCTGGTCTTGTTTATACTCATTTTGAAGCTCTTGAATAATTCAAAAATATATTTTTCAGATAGAAATTCTTTTAAAATTGAGTTTATCAATTAACAAAAAGTTATTATTGATTTATTATTTCACCACAAAAAATTTCAATAAGGCAGAATCGTGGCACTGAACCCATGATAATTATAATAAGCATCATAACTAGAATCATGAGTGATTTGGACAACATTCGTCGCTCCGAGCACTGAGAATGGTCGTTGGTTTCCGTTTGGCTGACTGATAAGGTTTCCGAATTCGTCATAGATTCTCACATTGGCGTAGGTTGAGAAGTCAGTGAAGTAGATTCCGATTCTGTATGGCCCCAAAGCAGCCAGGTTCCAGGTACAGTAAGCCACTGGTGGTTGGGTGTTGGGGTATCCAAAGGATGTGATGGTTCCTGGAGACATGAGGATTGTGGCGTTGCAGTTGGAGTAGTCGAGAAGTTCCGAGTGCTCTGGAATTTGAAAAATGACGTATTAGGCTATCTCTAGGGAATCACTCACTTTTCAAGTTGAATCTTGGATTCACTCTCTTCTTCTCCACATTTTCTTCCTCCTCTTCCAAGCTACTGATAACATTTAGTGATGGCATTACAGTCGAAGCCATCACAGCTCCTCCAATTCGTCTTTTGCACAAGAAGTAGTTGATATTCTGACAATTCGTCTCGGACCACATTCCATTATTTGGCTTACTCGACAAATCCATAGCCAAACAGTCTCCCTTGATAGTTGCCAATGGATCAGTGTTATCAAAGTCCCAATTGGATCCATCAACCCAGTCGAAAGTGTCTGGAAGGAAGGCTTGGGCTCCCAGGTAGATGGATTGGGCTCCAGCGTTTCTGTAGATGGCTCTGATGTAGTCGACTTCGGGTTTTGAGTGGATGGAGACCAAATCGGCGTTGTTGGATTGGCAAATGGCTTCTGCTTGGGAGTAAGTGGCGTTTGGAGAGGAGATTTGGAGCTCGTGGGATGGCAGGTAGCAGTAGCCATTGTAGTTTCGTTTGCAGGATGAATCTGTAATAGTTAATTGAAGTCAACTGCAGTAAGTATCTTTGTATTGGGTAGTTATAGTTGTAAAATCAATCAGTTGACAACTTTTTGATCACTATGACAGTAACCCAGGTAAATAGGCTCAAAGTCAAAAAGCCCTTCTATTACGATCATGGTCCGCCATACAACAGTTTTTGGGCCGTAATTTTTAACAATTGTACCAAAAGCAAATTATCTGATTTTTTAAGTAGAGAGCTTTAAACTGAGTACTATCATTCCCCACTTTTCTCTAATTGTGTTTTTCAAATCCGAGGTACGGTACCCTTATGAGCCTTTAAAGGTGAAAAATCAACCCAGCCTTGTTTATACTCATTTCAAAGCTCTTGACGTAAATAATTCAAATATTAGAATTTCAGATAAAAATTCTGAAATTTGAGAGATTTATTCCTTACCTGGATTCGTCAATGGAACCTCGCAAATGAATGGCATGCCAATCACCTCACATGGTGCACTCATCCATTGTCCAGCATTCTTCCCCGAGACTTGCATGTACACACATCCTCCATTTCCTTGTACAGCTGGATTTCCAGCCGCGAAGCTCTTAAAGTTCAGTACCCCTGAGTTATCATCGGAATAGCAGGTGGTGGTGTTTCCAGTGGCGAAACAGAATACTCCGATCCATACTGTATTGGCTCCAACGCTAGCGGCAAGGTTGGTAATGGCTCTGTTGTCCTGAAATTAGGCGGGAATTCAAATTTTCCAAAATTTCAAACTCACCACTGCATTCTTGATAGTCACTAGGGTTCCCCCAAGATAAGAGCAATCAGTTTCAGCTTCTAAATGTTTCAGATTGTTCGTGAACACTCTCAAACACTTGTTCCCATTAATCAACTTGAATCCATTTGGACAAACTGCTCCGTGAGCTCCATAAAGTACAGCGAGAAGGAAAAGCAAAATTTGAAGAGACAATTTTGACATTTTGGTTTCCAATTGCCTTATCAATGCACTAATTATGGGTGTCTCTTTTATAGTAGGTGCATTTTAAGCCGAAGAAACTGATAAGAAACAAACCACATCACTTTTTTGTCTAGTTTCAACTTTTTCGGGTGGAGACGCTTTGCTGGTGGGGTGACATTGATGATAATGATGATTATGATGTCGATTTCATTTCAAAGTCGTAAAAGCGGAGTCTTATCTATCGAAAATTAGCGAAAAACCCATGTTTTATATAAAAATGATGCGATTTCCAAGGGTTTTTAGAGCCTCAAACAATAAACAGAGCCAAAAATTGTCCAAAATTTTGGAACCGAATTTCTGAATTCCAGGATTCTCCAGGTTTTAGAATTTCGGATTATTTTTTCTTGATTTTTAGAAGTTCCAGGATTACTGAATTTCCTGAATTTTTGAATTTCTGAATTTCTGAGTTTCTGAATCCCAGGATTCTTTAGGTTTTTAGAATTTTGGTTTTTTTTTTGATTTTTAGAAGTTCCAGGATTTTTGATTTTTAGGATTTCTGAATTTCTGAATTTCCTGAATTTCTGAATTTCCTGGAATTTCTGAATTTCTGAATTTCTGAATTTCTGAATTTCTGAATTTCTGAATTTCTGAATTTCCTGGAATTTCTGAATTTCTGAATTTCTGAATTTCTGAATTTCCTGGAATTTCTGAATTTCTGAATTTCTGAATTTCTGAATTTCCTGGATTCCTGAATTTCTGAATTTCTGAATTTCCTGGAATTTCTGAATTTCTGATTTTCTGAATTTATTTTTATGAAGTTTTATAAAATAATTTTAATTTGTTTATATACTTCTAAATTTTTCACTTATAGAAAATTGAAATAATTAGGAATTTAGGAAAATCCAAAATTTATAACTTTTGAAAGTTCGAAATATCGCAAAATAAAAATTATAAAAAACTCAATTATTCGAAATTTGAACATATTGAAATTCAGGAAATCAAAATATGTAAAAATTCAAAAGTTCCAAAAATTCGAATACTTGAAAACTCAGAAGTTGTAATTTCAGTTTCCAAACTTCCAAAATTCTGGAAATTGAAATTATTTAAAACTCCGAATGTCTAGCAATTCCATGTTTCCCTAAATTGGGGAAAATTTATGCAATTACTTCTAAAAACATTGTATTCATACAGTTTTTTGAAAATTCCTAGTTTTTCAGTTATTTGCAGATTTCTAAAAAACACCCTTTTTTACGTTTTCAGTAAAAAAAGGCCGAAAAGAGGCGTCTTTTAGAAATCGGAGAATAGCTGAAAAATTAGGGTTTCCCAAAAGAATCTGTGAATTCAAAGTCTCAATCTAGATTTGTTTTTCACCTTCTGGAATTTTCAAAGTTAACGGAAATTTGACAGCCGAGCTCCAGACTCCTGAAAATGTCAAATATTAATTGACCGGTACTGTATACCGTAAAACCTGTATTGAATGGATCCCTGTAATAGAAGAGCACTACTCCGTCTGATACAGGTTTTTACGGAAATTAAACAACAAAATCAAAAAACCAATCAGACATTTCCTGAATCGACTAACACGTAAAATGATGCAATTCAATTCTTATCATAATTTCTCCTCCCTAATTTTTTAAGTATATGCCACTATATAACACCGCAGTGAGTGCACTGATAACAACTGGAAAATGAAGCACTCCTTTATTTCCATTTCCCTCTTTTTTGCTCTTTTTTCTGGCGTCGCTCTCACCCCAGAATGTCCAAGAGGATTCCGATTGCTATCTGGGAACAAGTGTATGAGAATATTCACAAACAAGTTGAAGCACTATGAAGCTGAAACTGATTGTAAGTATCTTGGAGGAGCACTTGTGACCAGTAAGAATGCAGCGGTGAGTTTTTGGATTTCAAATTCCCGTCAAGTCAACTTTTCAAAATAAAAAAACAAGTTTCAGAGCAACCGAGACATTGCCAACCTTGCCGCTAGCGTTGGAGCCAATACAGTATGGATCGGAGCATACTGTTATGCTACTGGAAACAACACAAATACTTGTTATCACGATGATAACTCGGGAGTGGTGACCTACAACCAATTCGCCCCTGGAAATCCAAATGTACAGGGAAGCGGAGGATGTGTGTACATGCAAGTGTCCGGACCAAGTGCTGGAAAATGGATCAGTGCCCCTTGTGAGGTAGTTGGAATGCCATTCATTTGCGAGGTTCCAATAACAAATCCAGGTGAGTTTATGACTTTCTTAATTTTCAAAATTTTTGTCTGAAATAAAAATTTCTGGACAATTCAGGTCAAGAGCTTTGAAATGAGTATAAACAAGACTAGGTTTCACAGAGTTTTGATTTCTCTCTGAATTTTCAACTTTAAAGGCGCATAACGGTTCGAAAATCACAATTAGAGTAAAGTGGGACATGATGGTACTCATTTTAAAGTTCACAATGTAACAAATGAGAATATCCTGTTTTTGCCTAACTGTTGGCTAGGTTTTGCCAGGAACGTCCCAAAAATGGCTGTATGGCGGATCAAGATCATGATTGAAAGGCCTTATAAATTTGAGCCGATTTTTATCGATTCCTATAAAAGATATCAAAAACTGTCTAACTGATAAAATACTGATAATATTATGATGAACATTTCGTCAGTTGACCGCTTTTTGATTTCTTTCACAGGAAACGAGAAAAACGAGCTCAAAGTTGACAGTGTGTTTGATCATTTCAGCTAATCCAAAAAAGTTGTTGCGATTATAACTGTCTCAATTTTCAGAATTTATATTTGAAAACAATATTTTCAAATTATTCATCTCAAGAGTTTCAAAATGAGTATAAACAAGGTTCCACAGCGTTTTGGTTTTATAACTTTAAAGGCGCATAGGAATCTGAATGTTCAGAATAAGAGCGATGTGGGGCATGATGGTACTCGTTTTGAAGCTCTAAACGGGTAGAATTCGAGATCAAATGTTTGAAATTTGAAAAATGAGAAGAAGCAAGCTAGGAGCAAGTGAAAATTGGTCTAATAGGGAGCATAGTTGAGATCCTGGGTTAGAGGGAGGTAAGATTCTCAGAAGATTCGGAAATTAGGATAAATCACTTACTGCTGCCCTTGCAATTAGAAGCAAAGCTTAAAATAACGTAAAAACCTAAATTTGGTCCGTTGGGAGCTTTAAAATGAGTACAATCATGCCCCATTTTTCTCAAATTGTGGGTTTTCTAACCCCTATGCGCCTTTAAAGTTGAACATTTCAAGAAAAAACAAAACACTGTGGAACCTAGTCTTGTTTATACTCATTTCGAAGCTCTTGACGTGAATAGATTGAAAATATGATTTTCAGACAAAAAATCTGAAAGTGGAGAGAGTTAACATCAAAGTTCCAGAATCATGGCAAATAAAACCGCCCTATTACAGATACCTACTGTCTTCACAACTACAATGGCTACTGCTACATGGCCTCCCACGAAATGAATCTTGCCAACCCGGTCAACACCACCTATGACAAAGCCCAATCCATCTGCAGAGCCAACAACGCCAATCTAGTGTCCTTCCATTCGAAACCTGAACTTGATTGGGTGAAGTCCATCTATAGAAACACGGGTGTCCAACAAATCTTTGCTGGCGCCAAGGCATTCCTTCCGGACACTTTTGAGTGGGCCGATGGATCTAATTGGGATTTCGATTATACTAATCCATTATCGACTAGCACTGGAAATTGTTTGATTATGGATTTGTCGAGCAGGCCGGATAATGGAATGTGGTCAGAGACAAATTGTCAGAATATTAATTACTTTGTGTGCAAGAGGCTGATTCCTGTGGCTACTGAGGCTACCACACCGGCTGGGGAAGAGCTAGAGGAGATGGAGGAGACCAAGGAGCATCAGAAAAGTGTGAATCCGAAATTCCAACGTCCTCTAACCAAAACCGAACTTCTCGACTTCTCCAATTGCAACTCAACCATCGTCATGTCGCCCGGAACCATCACCTCCTTTGGATACCCCAACACCAAACCCCCAGCAGCGTACTGTATCTGGAACATTGCCGCTTTGGGGCCATACAGAATCGGAATCTACTTCACTGACTTCTCAACCTACGCCAATGTGAGAATCTATGACGAATTCGGAAACCTTATCAGTCTGCAAAACGGAAACCAACGACCATTCTCAGTGCTCGGAGCGACGAATGTTTTCCAAATCACTTATGATTCTAGTATTGATGCTTATTATGGTTATCATGGGTTTGAAGCTACTGTTTTGCCGTTTTAGGGACATTTTTTTTTCGTTTAAATAAAGTTTTAAGACTTCAATCATCTATTTTTGTACTGAAAACATAGAAAAGCTTGATTTTCATTCATTCTTGATGTTCAACACACTTTCAAATCAGTAAAAATGATCTCAAACTCCAAAATCGGCAATTTCTGAAAAAGCGCGCCAGATGGCTCAGTGGGTTTTGACACTGAAATTTTACGGTCTACAACACCAAAGTTCAATTCCATCTGGCTTCAAAATTTTTTAGATTTTTGTGAGGACCTTGAAAATGGTAGTTTTAGGCACATTCGAGGTGTAGAAAAGGAATCATTGAAAATGTTGAAAAAACATTTTTGAAAAAAAAAACTTTCAACATTTGTATACGATCTAAAGTTGCGATTTTTACTTATTTTTGATGTTCAAAACACTTTTAAATCAGTGAAAATGATCGAATACCTCAAAAAACCGGAAAAACCAGCAAGTTCTAAAAAAGAGCACCAGATGGCTCAGTGGTTTTTGACACTAAAATTTTCGATTTACAACACCAATGTTCAATTCCACCTGGCTTAAAACCTTTTTGATTTTTGTGTGGACCTTGAAAGTGGTTGTTTGAGGCGTATTTGAGATGTAGAAATGGAATTTTTTGAAATTTCTGAAATTTTTTTTTGAAAACTTTAACTAGATTCAAATTGCAATTTCCGCTTATTTCTGATGTTTAAAACACTTTTAAATAAAAAAGAACGATCCGAAATCTCGAAAAACCGCAAAAATCGGCAATTTTCAAGAAAGCGCACCTAATGGCTCAGTGGGTTTTGACACTAAACCTTTACGGTCTACAACACCACAGTTCAATTCCACCTGGCGTCAAACATTTTTGATTTTTGTCTGGAGTTGAGGTGTAGAATAGAAATTTTGAAAAACTTGAAAAAAGGAAAATTTTTGAATTTTTTTAAAACTCAAAACTCGAAAAACCCGCAAAAATCGGCCATTTCTAAAAAATCGCACCTGATGGCTCAGTGGGTTTTGACACTAAAATTTTACGATTTACAACACCAAAGTTCAATTTCTCCAGGCGTAAAATTTTTGTTTTAGTTTTAGGCACATTTAAGATGAAGAAATGGAATTTTTTGAAATTTTGAAAAAAAAAATTTTGGAAAATTTTTCTTGTCTTCAACTTGCGATTTTTGCTTATTCATGATGCTTAAACAGTTTCTAATAACTAAAAATGATTTCAAACCTAAAAAAACCGAAATCTACAATTTCTAAAAAAGCGCGCCAGATGGCTCAGTAGGTTTTGACACGGAAATTTTATGGTCTACAACACCAAAGTTCAATTCCATCTAGCTTCAAAATTTTTTGATTTTTGTGAGGACCTTGAAAATAGTAGTTTTAGGCTCATTTTGATTTCAGAAATCACTTTTGTGGGTGTCTTTTTAAGCGTTTTAAGGTTTCAAAAAGCCCTTAAACCCCCTTAAGGGCGTGCCAGACACTCTTTGACCGCAACACTTGAGTATATAAACCGCACTCATTATCACTGATAAGAACCACCACCCAAAAATGCGTCTTTCCCTTTTCACGATTCTTTTCACTATACTTTTGCCCAGTTGCCTTTTTGCTGACATTGTTTGCCCGTCTGGATTCACACTAATTAATCAGCAAAAGTGTCTGAAGGTGTATACGGCTCAAGTACAACATTTGGATGCTACCAAACAATGTACATCTCTTGGTGGGACTCTTGTGACTATTAAAAATGCTATTGTGAGTTTTGGGGCGATTTGGAAATCGAATTAATTTTTTTTTAAATTTCCAAAAATAAGACTCTTCAAAATTTTCAAAAATTCTTTTCCTACTTCTCAACTGTGTCTAAAATTGCCATTTTCAAGGTCCACACAAAAATCAAAAAAGTTTGGCTCCAGGTAGAATTGAACTTTGGTGTTGTAGACCGTAAAGTTTCAGTGTCAAAACCCACTGAGACATCTGGCGCGCTTTTTTAGAATTTGCTGATTTTTCCGGTTTTTCGAGATTTTAGATTATTTTTTGTGATTTAAAAGTGTTTTTGAAACTATGAATAGGTACAAATCGCATTTCGAAATCGAATAAAAATTTTGAAAAAATTCCAAAAATAATATTTTTCAAAATTTTCCACAATTATTTTTTTATACCTCAGAAAACTACCATTTTCAAGGTCTACAGAAATATCAAAAAAGTTTCACGTCAGGTGGAATTGAACTTTGGTGTTGTAGACCGTAAAGGTTTAGTGTCAAAACCCACTGAGCCATCTGGTGCACATTTTTTAGAAAATGCCGATTTTTGCGGTTTTTTAAGGTTTCCAATTATTTTTAGTAATTTTAAAGTGTTTTCAACATTCTAAATGAGTGAAAATAGCAATTTTGAATCGAATGAAAATTTTGACAATTTTATTCAAAATTTTTTTTTTCAAAATTTTCCAAAATTCTTTTTTTATACCACAAATGTGCCTAAAACTACGATTTTCAAGGTCCACACAAATATCAAAAAAGTTTCACGTCAGGTGGAAATGAACTTTGGTGTTGTAGACCGTAAAGTTTTATTGTCAAAACCCACTGAGCCATCTGGCGCGCTTTTTTAGAAATTGTAGATTTCGGTTTTTTTAGGTTTGAAATCATTTTTAGTGATGTCAAAGTGTTTTTCAGGATAACCGAGCAGTAGCCAATTTCGCTGCCAACGCTGGCCTCTCCAATTTCTGGATCGGAGGGTTCTGCTATACACGAGATGAGGTTGCCTGCTTCCATGACGACAGTTCTGGAGTGATGACTTATAACAGTTTTGGCGCTGGCTATCCTCAGAATAATTTTGCAATCGGACAATGTGTCTATATGAAGACAAGTGGGACATCGGCTGGACAATGGGCTACTAATAGATGTCATAGGGATACTATGCCGTATGTTTGTGAGGTTCCACTTACTTTGGAAGGTGGGTCTTTGATTTCGATTCTAAAAACTTTACTAGAAAATCAAAAACTATCAGGAAAATCCTTTTGAGACCCTAATTTCCTAAATTTTCAAACTCACAGACTTTTGAATCCGAAGTTTCATAGCTTAGCAATCCTATCTTTTGTAGTAATTGTGTTTAGTTGTCATGATTATACAAAAAGCACAAAACCATCAGTCCAATTATTTCTTCCTTATCAGTTTTTAGACTCCAAAAAAGATGACAAAACTTAATTGAGAGCACTTAAAACAATTTTTTGTTCTTCAGAATATCATTTGATAAGTTTGGTAGCATTTTTTGGGGATTTTGGTTACCTCAAAATGAGCTAAAACTGTTTAATTTGCCTGCAAGTTCAAAATCTCTTAACTAGCAGTATCCCTCCCCCTTACTTTAAACTTATGCTCAATTATCTCGGTTCCTGTCAAAGATATTGAAAATCCTCCAACTGATAAACTGTTTATCATAAGATCAGAAAAATTTTATCAGTTGACAATTTTTTGAAATCTTTTACAGAAATTGAGATAATTGAGCTCAAACATGACTGTGTAGAAGCCTTTCTATTACAGGTTTTACGGGAGAATTCCAACCAAATTAAAACAAGAGAAATTATTGAAATTTCCTATTTTCATTTTGAGAATCAAAAATGAATTAAGAAATTAAGAATCAAAAATGTCCTAGTATTCAATAGGTTCAGTTTTTTTGGAATTTTTGGGATTTTTGTGCACTTTGAACTCAATTTTCTCGGTTCCTTTGAGAGATATCAATAATCTGTCAACTGATAAACAATTTATCATAAAATCAGCAACATTTTATCTGTTGACAAACTTTTGATATCATGTTGACAAACTTTTGATATCCAGAGTGGCCGAGATAATTGAGCACACTTATCGGCTGAGCTTCTGTTAGAGCAAATAAAATGTTCAAGTTTTCAAGATTTATTACGAAAATCGGAGATCCAGGATTTTGAAAATAAGCTTCCAATTTTCACAATTTTCCAGACCAAACATGCCAGCACAACTACAATGGCTACTGCTACCTCCCAGATCAAGAAATCCTTGGACCAACACAATTGCCCAAAGATTTTAAAGCAGCTCAAGACATTTGCCAAGCCAACAATGCCAATTTAGCCTCTATCCACTCTAAATAAGAAATCGACTACATCAAAACCCTCTACCGAAGTTCCGGAGTCGATGAAATCCTACTAGGTGCTCAGGCCTCCAAACCTCACGTCTTCAAATGGATTGATGGATCTGCATTCGGCTATAGCTACCGTAATCCATTCGATAATTCCACGGAAAACTGTTTGAAAATGTCGGTCACCGATGAACTGGGACCAAATCAGCAAATGATATATGGAACATGGTCAGAAACTGGATGTCAAGAAGTGAACAATTTTCTATGCAAGAGAAGAATTGTGGGGAAATTTCCACAGACCGCAGAGAAACAAAAAGCCCCGGTACCAGTCCATTATGACATCACGGACCCTTCAAATTGCAACAATACAATGCTGATCGCTCCGGGAACCATTACATCGTTTGGCTACGGTACCTCTCCACTCCCCGGTGGTTTCTGTTACTACAAAATTGCGGCGATTGGTGCTTATAGAGTTGCAATTCACTTCACAGACTTTTCTACTTGGTACAATGTGGATGTGACGGATCAATTTGGAGAGAATGTCGCGAGATTGTACAATAGTCGAGATCCCTTCAGTGTTTTGGTGGAGTCTACAATTGCAGTTTTGACACATGATGCTGATAAGGATGCTTCCAGTGATAGACATGGTTTTAAAGCAGTTGTTTTGCCGTTTTGAACCTTTTTTTTTGGAAAAAAAAAATAAATTTTTATATTTCGTCATTATGGAGCACAAAAACACTTTGAAAAACTTTTCACCTGCTAGAAAATTATAATTATTTGAGACTTCATCATGCAACTCTCTTCCTTGTCAACTAAAATGGAGGCTGACTACGCGAAATTCGACTTTTACGATGAAGAATCCGGAAAATGGATTCACATTGCTGATTATTTGGAATCTTACAATAATTATACAAATTCTAGACCAAAATCTACTCCTGCGGATACATTTTCGTTTCATTTTTCGCTGGGATTATTGCTCATTCCGGCTGTTCTTGTTGTTTTAATCACTCTAGGATCGATGGTTTCCTTCCCAATTCATTTTGTAGTTTGTAGGAAGAATCGGGATATTGGAAAAGAGATGAAATGTACTTTTGAACTTTAAAGGTGGGGGGACAGGAGATTTTTTGTAGCTAGAGTATGCATTCTACCGTCACGGTGTACAACTCTTAATGTCACTCTGCGTACAGCTGTCGTCCTCGCCTTTATGTATGCAATCGGGCGTGCGCTTTCTCTTTGCCCGCGTGGCTCAGTCGGTAGCGGTGCCGCACCTTCAATCATCGCCTTCACAAGTTCAACTCCTCGAGAGGCATCTTTGAACGGAATTTCGAGAACATTATTTTTTTCATGTCCCCCCCACCTTTAAAAGAATTCTTGATTTACTATAAAAGTATTAAATTTCATCTTCCACGATATACCGTAAACACTCTAATAGAACACTACTCGAAATTTGAGCAGATATATCTCATTTTCTGTGAAAGATATCAAAAAGTGGTTAACTAATAAAATGTTGCTGATATCCTGATAAACATTTTACTAGTTGAAAACTTCTTCATATCTTTCAAAAGATAAATAGGCTCAAAGTGGACAGTCAGGGTGGCAATCTATTAGAATGCTTACGGTATGCGCACTTTGGGCTCAATTATCTCGGTTCCTAGGGGAGATAACAAAAATTTGCTAACTGATAAAATATTGGTGATATCATGATAAATATTTTAACAGTTGAAACTGTTTTGATATCTTTCAAAGGAATCGAGATAATTGAACTCAACGTGCACATATCGGGCGGGCTTCTAGTAAAGCATTTAAAGTCTTCAGGATTCAAAATTGAAAGTCAGACAGCCCTCATAAATCTTTGAGACCCCAATTTACCCAATAATCCTCCATTTCCAATGCTATTCCACTTTCATGATGTTATTCAACATTCTAACTTTGATTTCTCTTATATTCTCTATAGTTTTTAATTATCCCTTAATTGTATTTCCTATTTTGATTGGTTATTTTTTATCATCAGTGGTCTCTCCAATATTTAATATTCTTTTAATGCTTTTAAGCATCCAAAGATTCCTATTATACTTTTTAGAAGATTCTGAGAAGTATTTGAATTTAAAATCCAATATTTTTGTATAGTTTCATAGCTGTTTTGAGTTTTATAGATAGATTTTTTTAATTGGCATATTATATTAGATTTCCTAACTTCAAATATCTCCCCTGGCTTGTGGAAATTCATGAAAATTATAGCAGAATCTCAGCCACAGAAATACATGGCTTATCAGTCGATTTTTATACTTATTTCGAAAATGGTGATTTTTTCGGTTCCTGTAAAAGATATCAACAAGTTGTCAACTGATAAATTGTTTATCATAATATCAGAAACATTTCATCAGTTGACACATTTTTTATATCTTTCTCAGGAGTTGAGATAGGGGCCCTTTAATTACAGGTGTTTTTTCAGCTCGTATTTTTCTGCGGCCTACTGGCCTTATATTTTGCAAGAAGTTTAGAAACTTCCTACTTGGATTTAGTGGGAATATTTTCTCCTATTTTTTGGAAATTAAAAAATCTGAATTTTCAGATTTTCATCTTTGTAAATGCCTCAATTTTTTACTTCACTCCCTTTATTATACAAACGACTTATTTGTTTTGTAACAAGAGGAATTCAAAATTCATATTGGATTGGAAAATGTGGTTTCGGAGCAAAAATAATTCAGTAGAGCCAGTTTTGGAGAGCACTGATTGAGCTTTAAGTTGTGCAATTTTATAAATTTACCTATTGCCGCCGTCAGGCAACTTGAACTTTTCCGTGGACTTGTCAACCTTTGAAAACAGAAAAAACCTAAATATTACCAAAAAAAGTTTTTTGTAGTCTCATGACCTCAATTTTTGATATTATAAAAATAAAAATAGACGGGCATCATCTATCTGCTATTTCGGGTTATCTGCGAAAATTTAAATAATTTTGGTCCAGCGGGGACTTCGCTAGGGTCCGCTAACCGGGAACAAACAAACACACACAGAATATGGTGATTGCTAATATTGTCTATTCAAAACAATCGTACGAGTGAACGAGTAAAACAACGTGTAGAGAGGCGTAGAAACCTGTAGAGGCGCTGTAGAGACGCAGGTTTTTTTACTCGTTTACGTGTGCGATTATTTTGAATAGACAATAGTAAAGATAAAAAGAACCAGAAGAGTAGGACTAATAAACAAACCCAAGATACATTTTGACCAAGATTCAGTATGATTACACGAAACTTTTGAGAGTTTTTTGACTTTGTACTATTTCTAAAAATTGGTCATCACAAGAATGGTTCAATAAGCCGATTAATAAACTATGAAGCTTAAATTGTTAGTCGTTTGTTTCAAAAGTTTCATTAGAGCTTATTCGAAAGTGTCGAAGCATTTTTCACTTATTAAGCATCGTCATAAATTTTTGATAAAATAGGAAATGCTCTTCATTTTCTCATACAGTAAGGTCAGTATCTTTAGGACCCCCCCTCGATTTTGGGGGTTTCAGGAGAACGGGAAGAGATATCAAAATTCTGTAAACGCCATTCAATTCAGGATAAAAAATAGAAACCCCAGGGGACAAATTTTCAAGTTTTCATGTTTCTACTATTTTCGGCATAAGAGTACCACCAAAAAGACCTATTTCTGACCGGTCAATATCTTTAGGTCCCCCTGGAAATTTTGAAATCTAGTTCATTTTTTGTGGAATTTTCGCTTTTGAACTGAAAATAATTTGCAGCTCCGTGCTTTTTCGGTACATTTTTATAAGTATCTCAAAGAATTTTCGTAATTTGTCGACTTTCAAAACTCTCTTTTTTTCCAATGTTTTTCTAATTTTAGAAAAGTGACCCAATATCTGGAACATCACAGTGTCTGTACACAATCCAAGCCCTAAATGCGCTTCCAGTACCTAAGTTAGATTCTCAACATCATAGTCTGTATGTTGACCGTTCTCTTTGAATAGTTCGAATTTTTTCAAAAATTGGGTCACTTTTACAAAAATACCCGAAAATTTGGAAAAATTGAAAAAATGAGAATTATGAAAGTCGAAAAATTATGAAAATTCTTTGAGATACTTATAAAAATGTACCGAAAAAGCACGGAACTGCAAATTAATTCCAGTTCAAAAGCGAAAATTCTACAAAAAATTAACTAGATTTCGAAATTTCCAGGGGGTCCCAAAGATATTGACCGGTCAGAAATAGGTCTTTTTGGTGGTACTCTTATGCCGAAAGTGCTAGAATCATGAAAATTTGTCCCCTAGGGTTTCTTTTTATCCTGAATCGAATGGCGTTTACAGATATCTCTTCTCGTTCTCCCGGAGCCCCCAAAATCGAGGGGGGTCCTAAAGATACTGATCGCACTGTATTATGACTAAAAAGAGTTTTTTAATAAGCCGATTAGGGCAATCTTTTTTTTTCAAAAGTTTCCTCACAGCTAATTCGCAGGTTTCGAAACAAATTTCTCTTATAATACTCTGTCTTAAATCACTGATAACGCAGAAAATGCCCTCACTATTCACTTTACTTCTTATTGGCTGCTGCTTTGCCTCCACACTAGCGGAAGTTACATGTCCAGATGGATTCACTTTGATCAATGGCCGAAAATGTGTACAAATTTCATATGGGACGGGTCCGCATGCTGATATTGCCAAAGAATGTAAATCTGTTGGAGCGCGTTTGGTGACGATAAAAAACCAAGAAGTGAGTGTTAAAGAGTTATTAAATATTTGTTTTCTGAAATTGAGATTTGGAAAAACTAAAAATTCCATAAAAACTCCAATAGAAAACAACCCATTTAATTTTGAAATTCGCCTAATTTTAGGACAATGACGCTATTTATGATTTTGCAAAAAAATCAAGTTGCTATAGTTACTGGATTGGGGTTTCCTGTTTGTCAATCAATGGAAACACCACTTGCTACAATGATGACTACTCAGGACCAGTTACCTATAATAATTGGGCACCAAGTCACCCAAGAATCTCCACAGACAAGTATAAGTTCAGTCTATCTGTTTATGCAGAGTCAAGTTGGAATTTCGCCCTTCCCTGGAAGACTGTGGATGGCTCTAGCATTGCATATCAAGGGATTTGTGAAGTTCCCACAACATTTGCAGGTATCTGAACAAGGGGTTTTTAATAAATCAAAAATTTTAAGACCCATCCTGTAAATACAATTACAATGGCTACTGTTACATTCCATCACATGAAATTCCTGGAGTCACCACAAACAGCACAACCTACCCAAAAGCTCAGGCAATCTGTAGATCGCTCAATGCTAATATAGTGTCAATACATTCGAAATTGGAAAATGACTACATCAAAAGTATCTACAAAGACAGTGGAGTTTATCAGATCACTCTCGGAGCTCAAGCGTTTCAACCACACGTTTTCAATTGGGTTGATGGTTCCAGCTTTGATTTCAGCTACCGTAGTCCGTTTGACAATTTCACGGGAAACTGTTTGCAGATGGATACTCTAGACGGATTATGGACAGAAGTCAATTGCCAAGTATTTAATAATTTCTTGTGTCAGAGGAAAATCGGAGGTCGATCGGAGAACTTGAGAATTGTCCCATCACACATTGACCTTTCCGACTCATCTGGCTGCGACAACACCATTGTTTTGGCTCCTGGTACGGTCACATCTTTCGGATACGGTACCTCTCCTCTCCCAGTTGCTAATTGTCTTTGGCGAGTGGCTGCTCTTGGCTCCGATCAAGTTGCCATATACTTCACTGAAATGGAGATTGGAAATTGGTTATACGTTGAGACCCAGCCAGGAAAACCGGACAGGAAATTTAATGGGAGTATGGACGAGGCGAGATATGTTGCACCAGGAAATACAGCTATGATTGTGCACTATTCTGATAGGGATACGAATTTGAAAGGGTTCAAAGGAGTGGTTATGGCGTATTGATGAAATAAATCGTTACTAGTATTGAGCAAATCATTATAATCCAGAAAAACGAATTCCCAATCTTCCAGTACCATTTTAGTTAGATTTACCAAACCACCATAAATAGGAAATACAAAAAAAATAGCATTTTAGAAACTAAACTTTGAGGGATCAAAAATTATTGTTAATGGACGAAACTTGATTAGGTTTTTTGCTAATATATTTAAGCAAATTATTTTAATCTAGCAAAACACAATTTCAAATAGCCAGGATTATTTTTTGCTGTTTTTTTTTCAGAATGTTATGATTTACTGTAGTGGAAATAACTAAAAACGGACGTTATACCTAGAACCTGGAATATTGGTGTATGTTTTGTTATATGTGCCAAATTTAGACATAATTTGACAGTCCGATAAACTGATAAAATTATTAAATTAAAAAAGATATTATATTTCTGAGCTTTACAAAGTAAGTCCAATTAGAAAACCAAAATAAATTAAATCATTTATTAAATTTTTCAAGCCAAAATATAACTGGTATGATACAAACATAAAAAGAAAATCACTGGTGTAATGAAATAAAAAAATATCGGGAATAACTATTCGATTAGTTATTGAAGGAAGGCATTCATAGGCATTATTATTTCTCATGAAGTTTGATAATGTAAATTTCAATTTATCTATTAAACTTTCCTGGTTTTCTTGTTCCATGCATTTTTAAAGCTTCTCAGGAGCCGCAGATTTTGGAATTTTCACATGAACCTGAAAAATGAAGAATTTCGGGCTCTTTTCTAGTTTAGAGGTCCCAAAAAAGAATAGAGGTCCGAAAAAAAATTAGAGGTCCCAAAATAAAATAGAGGTCCCAAAAAAGTTTAGTGGTTCCAAGAAAAAATAGTGGTCCAAAACTAAAAAATGCACAAATACCGGAATAATGTACTAAAATTTGAATTGTGTAAAAATTTAAAGTTTTGAGGTCTTATAGCAAAATAATTGTTGATGATATATTTTATACTTCTAATAGGCTTAGGAATGCATATTTTCTGACAATTATCTAAGCCTGAGAAACAGCATAATCACGGAGTGATTACTGTATTGCCCAAATTTTCCTCATATGTAAATTGGGTTCATCGGCAAGATGCGAGAGAATTGGAGCTAAAATTGTTAGGAGTAGTCATGTCATCCTATAAGACCCTAAAACTCAAACTACTCGCACAGTTCAAATACTAGTACATTATTCCAACATCCGCGCGTTTTTCGTATTTTGGACCTCTATTTTTTCTTGGGACCTCTAAACTTTTTTGGGACCTCTATTTTATTTTGGGACCTCTAATTTTTTTTGGGACCTCTAATTTTTTTTCGGACCTATGATATGCACCCAGTGTGTTTTCTGGGTAATTTCAACGAGGTGGCCTAGAAAACAAAAGTTAGGACACCACGTTAAAATAGCATAGAAAACACTTGGACCAATTCTAGGCAATTTTAACGTGGTGGTCTAGAAAACCAAACTTGCAAAAGTTAGGCCGCCATATAAATCCTACCTTGCCATCCTTGTATGCCACTTGACCGCCCATCTCCTTTATTTGGTTCTTATCCACTACATTTTTGCCAGATCGGCCTTCTTTGGGGGTTCCTTCTTGAATTTGTAGACTAAATGGTGCTGGCTGTCTAATATTTTTCATGTTTTGCCAGTTGAAAGGTTTTGGTATAGCAGGAGGAGCCAAAAATCGTTCAGGTAGAGTTGGAACCTTGAAGACTGGCTCTGTAACCACCTCCGAAACCACCACAGGTGGTTTCTGGGCTAAATTTGGCACATGTGACTTTGGGATTTGAATAGTGACCTCAAAATGATTAGGTACATACATATTGATTGAATCAAAAACTTCTGAAACTCACCTTATCCATATGAACTATCGCCCTGCCACCAATCTTGTGTATATTTTTGAAATTGAAAACGTTTGGATCGTTTTCTGCGTCTTTAGAAGATTTTCGGACCTCAACACAATACGGCGCTTTCGGTCCGACGGTCTCATCTTTCATTTTCTTCCATTTCGAGAGACTAGAGACGTATCCAGGTGGAGGTGGAGGAGGCGCTGGTGCCCATCTTGGAACTCCGGCAGCTAGGAGAGATGGCAGAGGGTTTGGAAATCCTACAGTAACCTGGAAAAAAGTTTGGTTTAGTTTGGCTCAGTGTATATTTTGAAAAGGTTGCCTAGCTTTTGTAAGTTGACATTCCTAGGCCACCACCGTAAAATGGCCTGGAATAGGTCTGATATTCACAGGGTGTGTTTTCTAGGTCATTTTGAAATACTGGCGTAACTGGAGTTTTCTAGGACAAAATGGTAAGATGGCCTGGAAAACGCACCAAGGGTAAGGTAGGCTATTTTAAGGTGGTGGCCTAACTTTTGCAAGTTGGGTTTTCTAGGCCACTATGGTAAAATAGCCTAGCAATGACCTGACATGCGCCTGGGATGTTTTCTGAGCCATTGAACATTGTGGCCTAACTTTCACATATTGAGTTTTCTAGGCCACC
>NC_013486.2:15835971-15846476 GCF_000004555.2 Caenorhabditis briggsae
CAAAAGTTAGGCCACCATGAAGAAATGGCCAAGAAGACACACCAGGGGCAGGTGAGGCCTTTTCTAGACTATTTTACCAAGCTGGCCTAAAAAACCCAACTTTTTAGAAATGGCCTAACATGCCCTTGTGTGTTTTCTAGGTCAAGTTGAAATGATGGCTTAGAAAACCCAACTTGCAAAAGTTAGGCCACCACTTCAAAATGACCGAAAAATTGAGAGAAAAAAGTGAGCGTACCTTTCCATCATGATAAGTAATTTTGCCACCCAACCTTTGAATGTGTTCAACACCAAAAGTATTGGGATTCTCTTTTTCTCTTTCAGACGCTTTACAGATCTGAAGTTTATGAGGAACTTTCTTCCCGAAATTGACATTCGGAACGTTCTGCCATTCAGTTGTTAGAGGTTTCAGAGGCGCTGAGTTTTTTAAATTTGAAGGCTGAGCCATTTTAAGAGGTGTTGCAGAAACTGGTGGCGCTGAATCCGATGTCGCCTGCACCTGAGAATCCACCGTAGGCTTCGGAATACTGATGATTGCCTGAATAAGAATTATAAAATCATTATAGGATCTCAAATATACCTGTCCATCTCGATATGTCAATTTGCCTCCCATTTTTCTAACATAATCCATATTGAATCCTTTTGGGTTCTGTTTAGCAGGATTTGTTACGAATTGAAGACTTTTTGGCGCTGTTTTTCCAACAGTTGTTACATCAGTGGCGTTTTGCCATTCCCTTGGCTTAAAACTAGATTTTGGAATTCGAATTCTAGCCTGAAAAATTTTTTATATCCTAATTTTTTTTTAAATCTAAGAGTCCACTTACCCTTCCACCACTATAGGTCAGTGTTCCACCTAGTTTCCTTATATGTTCCATATCAAAACTTCTTGGATCCTGGTTTTTAGATTTATCCCGGATCGCTAGGCTGAATTTTGGTTTTTGTCCAACTGAGTCATCCCGCATTTGGAGCCATTCTGGTACTGGAAGCTTTAGACGGGGTGCTGGAATTGGAGGTGCTGGAATTTGAGAGACTGAGGTCAAAGAAGCCAGCAATTGGACCAATTCCATTGGGATTTGAAGAAATTCCTGAAAAAAAGGAAATAAAAGTAGAAAAGGAGATTTTTAAAAGCTCTGTGGGAAATCAAATGGAATTTCTCAAATTTTAACTTTTAATCTATTTATCTTGGTTCCTATCAAAGTTATCAAAAAGTTGTTAACTGCTAAATTGTTTATCATAATATCACCAATGTTTTATTAGTTGACACATTCTTGATATCTCTTTTAGGAGCCAAGATAATTGAGCTTGAAAACTTACCTTCCCATCGTCGCCAACTACCACCTTGCCGCCCATCTTTTTTATGTGCTCGATATCAAAATTAGTGGAATTTCCTTTTGGATTTTTTGCTGGATTATCACAATTTGAGCAAGAGCATTGGCAACATGAGCAGCATCTGTACGTTTGGGATCCAGACGACGTCGTGGGCCGGGTAGAAAGATCAGTTTGAGATTGGAAGTTTCTGTGAGTGGTGGTTCTTTTGTTGGAGGTGATTTTTGTACAAACTGAAGGGTCGGTGGATACTGTAGTTGTTTGGGTCTGAAAAAAATGAATATTAGAAATTTTTCCTCAAAAAACCGATTGATTTAGAAGTATATGACTAGAAATCCAAGCTTCAATAAATCTGGAAAATTAGGAATCTAAGAATCTAGAAATCGAGAAATCGAGAAAACTGAAAATCTTGGAATCTTGGAATCCAGGAATCTAGGAAACTAGGAATCTAAAAATCTAGAAATCTAGAAATCTAGGAATCTATGAACCTAGAAATCCCAAATCGCGCCGGAGGCGCTCTAGCTAGCTGGGTTTGAATAAAATTCAATCTTACGTCTTCCCTGAAACTCTGGGGGACAGCTACAGGCTGCTTCTGAAGGATCGTTGACTGAGGTATAGGTTCTATAGGATCATCCATGGGCTCTTCCGGCGGCTCTAGTTTGATATCTCTTTGAATCAGACCAGGAGCTTCTCGAACATCCAGTCGCATTCGTTTTTCATCATTTCCAGATTCCGGTCTTTCAGTAAAAGGTCTGAAATTTTTCAGAATGGTTTTTGAGTTTTCTTAGAACCATATTCAGTAGAATCTAACCTTTTATTACCCCTGGAAGATTCGATTGATTCTGAAGGGGGTTCTGGAGGTTCAACCTTTACAGCAGAAGTAATATATACTGGTGGGGACCATTCGTTAAGGAGAAGGCAGCCTTCTTTACCCTGAAATTTGTATTTTCATAGCTCCACAAATTTTTGACCATAATTTACCGTAAAACCTCTAATAGAACGACACCCGGATCGTCCACTTTGAGCCTATATATCTCACTTCTTTTGAAAGATATCAAAAAGATGTCAACTGATAAAATGTTTATCAGGATATCAGCAACATTTTACTAGTTAGCCACTTTTTGATATCTTTCACAGAAAATGAGATATATAGGCTCAAAGTGGACGATCCGGGTGTCGTTCTATTAGAGGTTTTACGGTAGACCAAAATGTATTATCTCAAAAACTCACCGCTTCATTTCTAAACCAAAAATTATTGTAAGCCATTCTCGCCTTCTGAGCATCCTCCAAACATTTAAAATAAACTATTCCTTCATTTCGTAAGGGAATCCAAACGATATGTTTCGACTCCAAGCCGATTTGTGCAATCAGATTTTTCAATTCCAGACTTGTGGTACCTTCCGGAAGGTTCTTTATCACTACACGAAACTTTGGGTCTAGGGATGGATCCATGGGTTTGCGTTCGTCGGGATCGGAGCCCTTTTTTCGGGGTCCCGAGCTTTTGGAGATTTCAAGGCGCAGCTTTTTCCCATCGATTTCCATGCCCAGACATTGGTTTATTACATTTTCGGCGTCTCTGGAAATTGAATATACGATTATTACGTTGTCCTGAATGTCCTCTGACTGTCCTCTGACTGAATATCTGGCTGAATGTCCTCTGGCAAAAAGTTCAGAAATCAGGATAAACCGACAAACAGACAGACGACAGACCATTTTCTTCCCGGAATTTTGGTTTTTTTTTGGATTATAATAATTGAACTTTTTGGGCTTTCTTTTCGAAAAATAGGGCTGTTTTTTCATGGAAATTTTGCTTCAAAAACAAGTAAAATGAAGGTTTATTGGTTCTTCCCAAGGACAAAGGACCAAGGGACCAAAAAAAGTGTGGACATCTTTACAAATTGACCTACAGACAGACAAGAATATACAGTACCGGTCAATGAGATATATTGTGTTTTCAGTGGATTCTTGAAAAATTCGAAATTCGGGACGTTTTTTTCAATCCCCAAATTCAAATTTTAAGAGTTAACTTGTCCACGAGGAGTACAAAACATAAAATCATATTTTTTTGAAATTTTAGTTTTTTTTATGATTCCTAGAGATTTTACACCGAAAAATCAAGCTTTCAAATGTTTTGTAACTCAAACATTCAAATTTCGAGCGTCGACTTGTCCACCAGGAGTACAAAATTCAAAATCTTCAATTATCTACTTTTTCTTAGAAAATTCGATTTTTCCTGATTCCTAGCGATTTTACACAGAAAAATCAAGTATTAAGTTGTAATTAACCCGAAAGTTCAAAATTTAAACGTTGACTTGTCCACGAGGAGTACAAAACATAAAATCTTAAATATGTTTTTGAAATGTTAGTTTTTAATGATTCCTAGCGGTTTTACACCGAAACATCAAGTTTTTAGCTGATTTGTAACTCAAAAATTCAAATTTCA
This sequence comes from Caenorhabditis briggsae, assembly GCF_000004555.2. Lineage (NCBI taxonomy): Eukaryota > Metazoa > Nematoda > Chromadorea > Rhabditida > Rhabditidae > Caenorhabditis > Caenorhabditis briggsae. The sequence goes on from NC_013486.2 coordinate 15,839,738, forward strand.
CGCGTCGGCTTGTCCACGAGGAGTACAAAATTTAAAAACGATCAAAACCATCCGCTTGGTCGAATTTCAATAATTATTTGACTTTTTTCACATTTTAGTACAAAAACGAACCAAAAAAAAGTTTTTTTTTTCAGAATTCGCCAAAAGTAGGAGTCTTCGAAAAAGTCTATGAATGCAAAGTTTCTAGTCTGGGTCTGTTTTAGACTCTTCAAAATTTTCAAAGACCCGCAGATACCATCATAGGCAACATGACCAAAAATCCCCTAAAAATACGTATATAATCCCATAAATAAATAGATAATCCCATAAATGAAACTTACCCCGGTCCCACAAAATCCATGATTCCAAAATTCTTGCCTCCCCCCTTCAAAAATATATTTTTGACCTCTCCAAACTGTTCAAAAATGCTCCACAGCACATTTTCTGTTACCGATTTCGGATAACTTGCAATGTAGATTTTTGAACTGGCCGTGGTCATGGTTACCTGTAAACATAAAGTGATTAGGTGATCGGAATTCGAAAAAACTTCAAAATTGACGAAAAATCAATAATAGGTATGGAAGAGAAAAGAAGGAGAAAAAAGAGAACAGTGGGACAGGACATTCTTCTGGTTGATTTGGTCCCTGGGAAAAAAATTAGAAGACATTTTATTGATTTTATGTCACACGTCATCATGTTGTCTGTATTAAGATTTAGTATTTATTCACCTGTCCTATATTTTTGAGCACATTTGGGATCCTGGGAAAGTAGAGACTCAATTGCCGCAAAAAAGACCATACAGAAGACCATTGCGCGTTGATGGTACATTGATGGGGTCCATTGATAAGGTATATTGATGGGGTCCATTGATTGAGTCCATTGATGGTCCGTTGCTTGCCCATTGCTTGTCTCCCATTTGCCCATCCGTTGATGGTCCGTTGATGGTCCGTTAACAGGGTTCATTGGTGTGATCTGTTGATGGTCCGTTGCTTGCCCATAGCTTGCCTATTGGTTGCCTATAGCTTTCCCATTGATGGTCCATTGATGGGATCCATTGATTGGGTCGATTGATGATCCGTTGCTTGCCCATTGCTTGTCTTCCATTTGCCCATCCGTTGCTTGTCCGTTGATGGTTCGTTGATGGTCCGTTGCTTGCCCATAGATTGTCCATAGCTGGCCTAACAGTCATATATGTTGGTAAGGAAGACTTGAAACTAGATTTCAAAACTGTTCAATACTTTTATGACTGGAAATCTCTGAAAGTTAATTCTTGGTTCTTGATTGGTTGATTCCCCCAATAATTGAGGTGCCAAGAAATAGTGTGCATTGTGAAGAGGTGACAGACAAAATTAGGTGGGAAGAGAATCAAAGACAAGGTGCTAGGCCATCACCTCTCTTGAATTTAGCCGAAGCTGTCAAAAACAAGCTCGCGGATTTTTGAATATGGTACATTTGGGTTTGGTAGGACTCTATTTGAGCCCGTTTTTGTAATGAAAATGTAAAAAAATGAGTGAAAATCATTGAAATTTAACCAATCGTAAGGTTTTGATCGATTTTGCATTTTGTACTCCTCGTGGACAAGTCGACGCGCGATGTTTGAATTTTTGGGTTGAAAAGCAGCTGAAAGCTTGATTTTTCGCTGTAAAATCGCTAGGAATAAAAAAAATCAGATTTTTCGAAAAAAACATTTTTTGAAAAAAAAGTTCGGTGTCTTTCAGAAGTCGACATATACCTGAAAAACTAGGATTTTTCAAAAAATTCTGTGAATGCAAAGTTTTCGATCTAGGCCTGTTTGTGTTTCGACACTTGAAATCCGAGCTCCAGACTCCTGAAAATGCCAAAAGTTAACTGAAACTGTGTTTTTATTTAAAAATTTGAGACAAAGAAAAATAGAAAAAAGAAGAAAAGGATCGCATTCATACAAAAAAGTTTCCAATTAATTCACAATCCGTTTCAACGTATTATTCAGAAGACGTCGTCCCTCCAGATAGCTTGTCGTATGCACATAGTGTTTTGGCACCACCCGCAACACATTCGGATTGTCCATACTCTCCATGGTGAAGTTGAAGACGTTCGTGTTGACGCGGGCCTAGAAAATTTGAGCTCAAATATTTCGGTTCGTATGAGAGGTTTCAAAAAAAATGTCAATTGATAAAACGTTTCTGATATTATGATAAACAATTTATCAGTTGACCACTTTTTTATATCTTTGACAGGAATCGAGATAAATCGGCTTAAAGTGGGAGGACTTCAATTTACCTTAAAAGATGGGCCCCCACGTTTGAGCTTAATAATCTCGGTTCCTGTTAAAGATATAGAAAAGTTGTCAACTAGTAAAATGTTTGTGATAATATGATTAAAAGTTTATTAATTGACAACTTCATCCCATCTTTGATAGGAACTGAAATAGGCTACCTCTTCTCCAAGTGTCGGATGATTCAGTTTCGCCAATTCTGGCAATTTATGCTGATCCGAAATCGATGCAGCCACTTTAACCTGGATATACTTTCCATCTGTATAAGTTACGAACGAATCAAAGTGCAGAACGTGTCCAATTTCAACAGGTTTCTTGAATTCAATCTGATCCATCGATCGAATCGCGACACGTCCTTTGCAATAGAGTTTGGCGTTTGTGTGGGCGAGTTCCAGCGCTTTTCTCATCAGAAATCCTCCAAAAATCTTCCCGTACATGTTCTGATATTCAGGGAAGCAGATTTCAGTCACTGATAGGTTCGTTTTATGCATCCACATCTCGGATTCCTGGAATATTTCAAAATAGGGCCCTATATGTTCACTTTAAGCTCAATTATATCGGTTCCTATAAAAGATATTGAAAATCTGTCAACTGATAAAGTATTGGTGATAATATGATAAATAACTTATCAGTTGAACACTTTTTGATATCTCACATAGGAACCAAGATAATGGAGCTCAAAGTGTGTTGTATACTGTTTTTGTGCCCACCTTATCTGTGCATTTTGAGCTCAATTATCTCGGTTCCTAAAAGAGCTATCAAAACTTTGTGAACTGATAAAATATTGCTGATATTATGAGAAATAATTTATCAGTTGACTACTTTTTGATAAATTCCACAGGAATCGAGACAACTGAGCTCAATGTCGACGGTAATTAAAATAACTTGACTTACTGACAAAACCGCCACATCATGAACCATACTTCTCCCAACCAGCTCATTATACATATCATGTATAACTCGGAACTCCTCCATTGTAGGTTGTCCAGGGCTCCCTAGTCTTCTGAAGTGCTCCTTGGCTTTGTGCATCGTCTCCGCCTCATCTGGAGTTCTAGCCGTTAGCCCATGTACACGAACACTTTTTGTACCATCGAGAGGATCACGGGATACCTGAAAACATGGGAATGGGACCTGAAAAAACTTAAGACCAACCATAATAAACTCGGCTTTGAGCAAGTGGTTTAAATTTTCGCTCTCATCGTTCTGGAACAATCTGAGGCAGACTTGCATGCTGCTAGTGCCAGCATAGGTCACTTGACCATCAATGATGATGTCTCGAGATGGATGGATGTCAACCCTGAAACGGCTAGTGTCTAGTTTGAGCTCAATTATTTCGGCTCCCATGCAATATACCAAGAATTTAACAACTGATAAAATGTTGGTGATATTGTGATAAACAAATTATCAGTTAACAACTTTTTGATATCTGTCCAGGAAACCGTGATAAATCGGTTCAAACTTTGCGAATCTGAAAAAATCTTACTTGTTCAAATCGATCCTCTTAACTGACGCCGTCACAATTGTCCGTGGAAGTGTCATTGGCTCATCGAGAGATCCACCATCCGAATTGTGCACATACGCCACGTGGACAGCCATATGATCCAGATCCTCTAGGATTTTACCCAATCGGACACTTCCAGCTGCGCTCAGGTACTCTTTTTGTTTGTTGGTGTCGGTGCTCAATGGGATGACAAACTGACAAGAGGAAGTTTAAGCTCAATTATCTCGCTTCCCATAAGAGATATCAGAAATGTGTCAACTAAAAAATGGTTTACCATGATACTACCAATATTTTTTCAGTTGACAATTTTTTCATACCTTTGACAGGAAACTAGATAAATTGGCTCAAAGAAAAAATCACCACGTACCTTGCGATAACTATGATCAATGGTCCTTGGTGCCAAAACCTTGCTCATCTTCTCCTGTGTACTGAAACTATCCGGCTGGCACCTTGCCACGTGGCTGAATGTCGATGACACCATTTTATCGACCAAACTGTCTGCTGGATCAGTGGAGAATAATCGATTTTGGAATATTGGGGTCTGGAATTTTTTTTTGAATTTCAGAATTCATTTTTCATCGGGAACATTCTTCAATATTAAAAAATGGTTTAAAACTCACAAAAAACTTGGGAAAATTATTTCCAGTCCGGAATTTCAGGATAATTTGTCTGGAGATCATTTTCAGGAAGCTGAAAATTTGAAAATTGCGTCAAAACTGGGAAAAAAGGAGACACAAAAGACCAGGCCAGACCTCGAGACTAACTGATAATATAGAAAAAGAGACGCAGAGAAAAATAAAAGAGAAAAAGAGAGATAAGAGAAGACAAGGTTATCAGTGATCTCTAGAAATGGTGAACTTTTTGATCAAAATCTTTTTTGAAAAGTAAAGTTGTGGTGCTTTCCACTTTGAGCTCATTTATCTCGAGTCCTATGAAAGATATCAAAAACCTGTCAACTGATAAAATATTGGATATTATGATAAATATTTTATTAGTTGACAACTTTATTGATATCTTTCATAGGAATTGATATAATTGAGCTCAAAATTGACGGTTCGGGTGAGAAAATACGAAGGTTCAGATAAACCATTTCCAGGAAAAAAACAGAAAAAGATAAGAGAAGATGAGGTTATCAGTGATCTATAGAACTGGTGAACTTTTTGATCCTCGCAAACAGAAAACAAAAACATTTGAAGAAAAAAGAAAATGAGTAGAAAAACAATAAAAAATCGAGCGGTCATTTTTAGAAGGGTAGATCAAAAAGTTACTGTAAGAGACAAAGAATGTAAAAAATTGAAGTTTAAAAAATTTATAAATACATTTTTCATAGAATTTGAAATCCAGAACGCGAAATATTAGGAAAACCCACCAGGATCCAAGAAATAAATAACGTAATTCAGTAGCTGGACAAATCTGATAATTAGAAAAAACAATCTGATGAAAAGCCACTCTATTCAAGCTCAATTATCTCAAGTTCTATAAGAGATATCAAAAATTTGTCAACCGGTAAAATGTTTGTCATAATTTCAGCAACATGTTATCAGTTGAGCTATTTTTGATATTTTTTTGACAGGAATCGAGATGATTGAACTCAACGTTGAAGGTCAAAATATAAAAAAATAGTTGGGACCCGGAAATCCGTATATCTTTGATAATTTAGTTTATCATAAAAATAACCAAAAATAAAATATTTTATTTAAACAAAAAATTCTGAAGGTTCCACAACTTTTTTCGTTTCAATCTCCTCTTCTTCATAGATCATGGCTCATATCCCTATCGATGCTTCTCATGCGGAAAGAAATCCACGGGATAAAAATGGAAACCAGAATACCGATTGGGTGGTAGAAGACTTGAAGCATCAGGCTATCTGGAACCAAGTAAATTTTGAGTAATTTTTCAAAACTGGAATTACATTTCATGACTGAAAACGCGCTTTCCGCATTTGCATAACACCATGATATCCAGGGATTGTACGCAGTGATGATCTGAGCAATTGTGGCTAAAACCTAAATTTTCAAAGTTTTGAGAATCAATAAAGTTGAAAATCTCACCATGAAGTAAACAGTGAATTTCGAGCTAACAAAATCGTGAATTACGATCAATATAATTGAAAAGCAGATGAATTGCACAATGAGAAATATTGTAAGCTGCAGAACGATTGTAGCTGTAGAAGGATCGTAAGCAGATGGCAGTTGAGTAGAACGGTGAATTACGAAACTGGAAAAAAATGAAAAAATGTGTTTGAAATGTAATTTTTAAAACTTTACTCACATTTCTATGAGAAACAGGGGAGCGACCGTACATATGCAGAAAATAAGAAATATCCAGTACATTTTCATCCAATCCTGTGAAATTATAATTTGTTAAGATTCTGAACATCAAGGACCCACTTTGTTTTTAATATTAAGAGTTTTTTCTGGATAATGCCCTGCTAGACATTTTACGAATCTTGATGAAATTAGTGAAAAATGGGGGAAGTTGAGAAAGCGATTTCTTTAAAAATAGCCACGTTGAGAGAAAACCTACAAAACATTTTCAGAGTTTTATTAAACGAAAGTGCGCATTCTTTGACCTGTATACTATAGAGATTCTTTTTAAATTATTTCTGTGCTAGTTCTCAATAATTAGACTTAAAAAAATTTTTTTTTGATTTAACAGACCCGTTGAAATTCAGAAATTCAGAAATTCAGAAATTCAGAAATTCAGAAATTCAGAAATTCAGAAATTCAGAAATTCAGAAATTCAGAAATTCAGAAATTCAGAAATTCAGAAATTCAGAAATTCAGAAATTCAGAAATTCAGAAATTCAGAAATTCAGAAATTCAGAAATTCAGAAATTCAGAAATTCAGAAATTCAGAAATTCAGAAATTCAGAAATTCAGAAATTCAGAAATTCAGAAATTCAGAAATTCAGAAATTCAGAAATTCAGAAATTCAGAAATTCAGAAATTCAGAAATTCAGAAATTCAGAAATTCAGAAATTCAGAAATTCAGAAATTCAGAAA
>NC_013486.2:15847160-15891281 GCF_000004555.2 Caenorhabditis briggsae
CAGAAATTCAGAAATTCAGAAGTTCAGAAATTCAGAAATTCAGAAATTCAGAAATTCAGAAATTCAGAAATTCAGAGATTCAGAGATTGAGAAATTCAGAAATGCAGAAATTCAGAAATTCAGAAATTCAGAAATTCAGAAATTCAGAAATTCAGAAATTCAGAAATTCAGAAATTCAGAAATTCAGAAATTCAGAAATTCAGAAATTCAGAAATTCAGAAATTCAGAAATTCAGAAATTCAGAAATTCAGAAATTCAGAAATTCAGAAATTCAGAAATTCAGAAATTCAGAAATTCAGAAATTCAGAAATTCAGAAATTCCAGAAATTCTAGGAAATTCAGTAAATATTTCAAAAATTTTTTGATTTTCAGAACCTTATGTAAAATCATTTTTTGGTCTTGAAGCTCCTAAACAATTCTGAAACTTTTTGAAATTCGATTTTTTGATTTTTCGACTTTTTGTGCCAACTGATAACAAGCTATACTATTTCTGAATTGCGAAAAATTTCAAAATTTGATTATTTTCTATGTCTGCGTCTCTATTTATGGGTCTTATGAACATAAAAATTGGCATTTTTCCTCTTTTTTCATATTTCGATATTTAAAAGAAAAAATGGAAAATGAATTTCCTGAAGATTTCTGGAAAAACCTGCTGAAATATTTGAGATTTGATCAACGGTGAGTATGTGTAGATCAAAAAAAAAATTTAATTTTTAAAAAATTTCAGAGCCTCTCTATCCCTTCATATTCCTCAAATTCGCTCTATTGAAGCTACAGTACCCCTGAAATTGGATTATTTTCGATTGGAACCCTTATCTCTAACTATAGATACCGTGATTTTCGATTTTTATGAATTCTGGAATTTTTGGATCTCATCTCCACCGTCGAAAAAAGAAATTGAGGAAATTTCGAAACGAAAACATTTTGGAAATTTATTTTTTCGAAAAGTGGATCTAATCAATCGATGGGAAAAGAAAGTGCCAATAGGGATAACCCAAGGAGAAGCTGAGCTCAAATTTTTGGATTTTCTATTTGGAAGATTTGAAAAAGTCAATATTCGAAGATTGAGAATCGATGATGTGGAAGATTTCCAGAAGAGAATTCCAGAGAAAATGAGAAGTAGAATTTTGGTGAAGGAGCTGCATTTGGCTATTCAGAATTTTCAAGAGTTCCGAAAAATTTTCGATTTCCTGAGTCCAAGTCCATGGGAAAAATTGGAAATCGAAATTGAGAATTTGAAAAATTTGGAGCTCGAAAAAATAAGTTTTTTCTAGAAATTCTTGAACTACGGTAATCAGATATACAGGAAAAATAGTTTCAGTTGATTTTCAGCGATTTTACCCCCAAAAAATCAAGTTTTAAGCTGTTTTTTAACCCAAAAATTCAAATTTCGCGCGTTGAATTGTCCACGAGGAGTACATGAGTTGAAATCTTCAATTTTCTACTTTTTTCTTAGAAAGTTTGACTTTCTATAATTTTTGTCCATTTTTTTTATTCAAAAATTGAATTTCAGGATGCTTTGTAACAAAAAATTCAAATTTCGCGCATTGACTTGTCCACGAGGAGTACAAAATGCAAATTTGATAAAACACCCCGAGTGGTCGAAATTCGAGGGTTTTCAGTCATTTTTGCACGAATAAATTAGATTTTCATGATTCCTAGCGTTTTCAGATCCAAAAAATCGAGTTTTAAGCTGCTTTGTAACCCAAAAATTCAAATTTCGCGCATCGTCTTGTCCACGAGGAGTACAAATGCAAAATCTCGATGTTGGTCGAATTTCAATTATTTTTAGTCATTTTTCACGTTTTCAGTCAAAAAAACGGAAAAAATATTCTTGAAAATGGTCGAACTAGCTGAAAATATACTAAAAATAACTTTTTTGTTGTATTGATTGGTCGGTACTGTATATAATAGTTTTATATTTTCAGATCTATGAGAAACCTATAAAAAATTTGAGAATCAAATTTTCAGTCAATACTGAAATTGCAGACGTGCAAGATTTTCTTACAGTTAGTCTTCAATTTTTTTTTCAAAAAAATTTTTTTTTCCAGAAATACGAATCTCTGAAATTCCCCATTGGATCAAACTTGAGTTTTGAAGTTCCGGACAAAGAATATTTGGATTCAATTTTTGAATTTCTCAGAATCCCTGAAATTGTGGATTCTGAAACTTCTGTAATTTCTGAAAATCGGAAATTTTTTGGTGGAAAAGTGGAGGCATACAAAAATCATATTTATGAGATTTGCGAAAAATGGGAAATGTGGATTTTTGAGATGGAGATCATTTGAAGGATGTGGGAACTTCAGGGAGATAAATAAAGAAATTTTTTAATTGTAGCTTTTATTTTTACATTAAAAAATAAAATTGAAATTTCGCAAAGTTTTCCTAAAGCTAAAATGACAATTAAAGTGAAAAAAATAGCTCAAGATCAAAATAGAGAAAAGGACCTGCACCCTGACCTAAGTACCATTAAAGGTGGGGGGACATGAAAAAAATAATGTTCTCGAAATTCCGTTCAAAGATGCCCCTCGAGGAGTTGAACTTGTGAAGGCGATGATTGAGGGTGCGGCGCAGCTACCGACTGAGCCACGCGGGCAAAGAGAAAGCGGCAGCCGGATTGCATACATAAAGGCGAGGACGACAGCTGTACGCAGAGTGACATTAAGCGTTGTACACCGTGACGGTAGAATGCATACTCTGGCCCCAAAAATCCCCCGTAAAATCTCCTGTCCCCCCACCTTTAAACTAGTCAATGGACCTTCGAAAACGGAACAAGCAAAAAAAGGATATAGCACAAATTATGGTGTTAGTTCCAAATCGATGGTCACAATGGAATCATCTTTTTGGTCTGCAGAGAATTTGAGATCCGCTCCAGCATTTGTCTTGATGGTGAAAGTCGCTGGGAACGCGAATCTGAAAAAAAGCATTACGATTTTGAAATAAATTGTTCTGAAAAACGTACCGTAAAACCCCTAATAGAAGAGCACCAAAATTTCAACTTTGAGCTCAATTATCTCGGTTCATATGGAAGATATCATAAATATGTTAACTGAAAAAATTTTTAATTTTAATTTAATTTTTATGAGAAACAATTCATCAGTTAACAATTTTTTATATCTTCGACAGGAACCGAGAAAAATGAAAATTAAAAGTGAGAGCGGGCCCTTCCATTACAGGTTTTATGGTAGGTTAGTTTTTGAATGGAAATTTTGAATTCAGGAAGAAAACTCATTTCTGTATGGTGGGGGAACAGGAGATTTTTCGGGGATTTTTTGGAGATTTTTTAAGGTATGCATTCTACCGTGACGGTGTACAACGCTTAATGTCACTCTGCGTACAGCTGTCGTCCTCGCCTTTATCTATGCAATCGGGCTGCCGCTTTCTCTTTTCCCGCGTGGCTCAGTCGGTAGCGGCGCCGCACCCTCAATCATCGCCCCAACAAGTTCAACTCCTCGAGGGGCACATTTGAACGGAATTTCGAGAACATTATTTTTTTCATGTCCCCCCACCTTTAAGCTTTTTCATAGTTAATTCCATTTTTCATGAAAATGTTAGAAGAATTAATTTCACTCACCCTCTCTCATCAAAGTGGTTTTTTGTGTCCTCATCTGCAAACCTCCGAACCATCCTATACCATTCGTGATTTTCTGCTGACACTTCAAATGTGTAATGTCTCTTGGCAGCTTTATTCATCTTTTTGAAGCAGAAAGCGATTGCGTGAGCTGATCGGAAGCAATCCGCGCATTTGAACAGAATTCGGGGATTTGAAAACTTTTTTACATCGAACATAAACACGCTTTCAACCACCCCAACCTTCAGGATGAGCAATTTCGCGTTAGCAAGGAGCATATGATCTTCGTAGCCTTGTAAATAGCATCTCGCGGTTTCCAGAGGAGGACTGTTCGTGAAGAAAAGGTCTTCGAAATCCCTCAATTTGGTGAAATATTCCATATCCAAGTGCTTCACTTGCATTTTTACGGTTTTGAGCGGATTTTCGAATCCGCCAAGAATCTCGAGATGTCTAACATGGATCTGATGTCCTCTTCCACCAAAAATCCTATCCATAAGATCCTTGAAAGCCTCCTGGATGGGTTCGGTGTAGTTCACCATCAGCTGCTCATTGTGCTTTTTTCCCGAGATTTTTAGTAGAATGAATTCCTCAAACTTTGATTTTGAAATCGCAACTTTTTCATTGATGATCCGAATCTTCTTTGTCAATTCTCCTTTTTCCTTGATCCGCTCAGCATTGCCTTTCACCACTTTACGAAGTTTCTCCAATTTCTTCTTCGCTTTTTCCAGCTCCCTCATATCTCTTTCTAACGAACCCTTATATATTTTTTTGGGCTCATTAATACCATATCGATCGAAAATCGCAGTGTCGTACTGCACGCCTCCCTCTCGGTTATAGTCGATTGCCATGTAAGTGCATGCTTCGTAAGTCCGATATATTCCAAGTCGGTAGATGGTGTCATCGATCTGGAAGCCTTTCTTTCGGAGACTCAGGTTTTTGATATGCAGTGGATAGGATTTCTCGAATTGACGAAAGGTGGGATTGCAGGCGGAGAAGCGCAGTCTGAAAATAGCCTTATTTAGGATATATTTAACCTTGTCTTGAGATAAACATCCATTAGAGAAATATCAATTCTTTGAAAAGGTCTTTGAGATGTTAAAAAAGTTTTTGGGAATCTTCAGAAATCTTTATGCTATATAAAGTGTTCTTATTAAGAAAAAGGAAATGCTTATCGATGCCAAATAGACATTTTGATTTCTCAAAAAAATTTAACACAGAAGCTTTTAAGCTTAAAGGGGGACTCCGACCAGAATTTTTTTTGCATTAAATTGTGTTAAAATTTATTTGTTTTTCAAATATTATTGCAAAAAAATTCAAAGAAAATCCGAAATTCCCGAAAAACGGTGTTGAAAAGGAAGAAAATTCAAAAAAAAATGCCGCCGGGGGACGAGGATTTTCAGTGAGAAACCTAGGCCACGGCACCTGACAGCCTTTTTTTCAAGTCGCCGACAGTGGTTCTTTACGTTTATACCTGCCGGACATGAAATTGAAAAAAGTCCGGAAAATTTGCCACGTAGGAAAGGCGCCCGCTGCCGTGGCCTAGGTTTCTCACTGAAAATCCTCGTCCCCCGGCGGCACCTTTTTTTTGAATTTTCTTCCTTTTCAACGGGGTTTTTCGGGAATTTCGGATTTTTTTTTGAATTTTTTCGCAATAATATTTGAAAAATAGATAAGTTTTAACACATTTTAATGCAATAAAAATTTTTGGTCGCTGTCCCCCTTTAAGAATTCGAAAAAAATTTCAAAAATATTCAAATCCTTTCAATATCAGCCCACCCGAACCGTCACTTTTGAGCTCAATTATCTCGCTTCCTTTGAGAGATATCAAAATGTTGTCTACTGATAAATTGTTTATCATAATATCATAAATATTTTATCAGTTGACAGATGTTTAATTTCTCTCACAGTAACCGAGATAATTGAGGTCATAACCTAGAAAAAATTAGGTCATGACCTAGAAAAAATTAGGTCATGACCTGGAAAAATTAGGTCATGGCCTAGAAAAAATTAGGTCATGACCTAGAAAAAATTAGGTCATGACCTAGAAAAAATTAGGTCATGACCTAGAAAAAATTAGGTCGTGCCCTGGATAAAATTAGGTCATGACCTAGAAAAAATAAGGTCGTGACCTAGAAAAAATTAGGTCATGACCTAGAAGAAATAAGGTCGTGACCTAGAAAAAATTAGGTCGTGGCCTAGAAAAAATTAGGTCGTGACCTAAAATCAAATTCACAAATTCAAATTTTCTAGGTCTTGATTTTTGAATTTTTTTCGATTTTTATAAAAAATATTTCGAATTTGTGGTTTAATCAGAAAAAAATCTTTCAACTTTGAGCTCGATTATCTTGTTTCCAGTGAGAGATGTTAAAAATTTGTCAACTGATAAAATATTGCTAATATCATGATAAACAATTGGTCAGTTGACCACTTTTTGATATCTTTTATAGAAAGTGATATATACGGGCTCAAAGCGAGGGATATGAGGGAATCGAATTTTTCAAACAAACCTGGAATTAATGTCCATGTATTGAAGTACAACCTCCGCTGCCACACCGCTGACGGCCATTTTTCTGAAAATCGTTGTTTTTTGTTTGACTTATGGAAAACCTAAAAACTGGTTTAAAGTAAAAATCAGGAGTTCAACCGAAAAAAGAATCAAACATCCAATAAAAATTGTATATAGGATAAAAAAAGAATTTTATTCAATCTGTTTCGAATGTAAAATGAAGAGGAATAAATTTCACAGGACAAGTGATATATATATATATATATATATAATCACGAAATTTGAAAATACCGAATATTGTTTGGGATGGAAAAAATACCGGGGATTTCGGAAAAAAAGCAGCGACAGAAAATAGAAAAAAACCTAAACAAAATGGAAAAAAAACCGATAGAAAACAGAGAAAACGCGATGGGAAATAGGAGAAAATCGATAGAAAATAATACAAGAAATGCGATAGAACATGGGAAAAAGAGACAGAAAATAGAAAAAAAAAGAAATGGAACATGGAAGAAAGGCAATAGGAAATGCAACTAAAATTGGCTCTTTCCGGGAAGGACGGTCCCAAAGCGTGACCGTTGGTCCCATCATCGGACCGCCGGTCCTAAAGAGTTGCGACAACGATCCCATTGTTCCGACAACGGTCCCATTGTTCCGACAACGGTCCCAACCAAGCTTAACCTGGAAACCCTATAGGAAACATCAGAAATTGAAATTTTTGTTTCAACTAAGAAACACATTTCGTCAACAAAAACGATAAAAATTCTGATAATTGAGAATTCCAGCACTTTTTTACTGGAGTTTTTCAGAGTGTATTTGGTTTATAATTATAGGTTTAGGCTGAAACGCCTTGTTCACAACAATGCCGGAAAAAGGCGTTTTGGCCTAAGCCTACAATACAAAAAACGTAATATTTTGTGAAAAGTTCCTGTCAAAAAGTACTGAAATTTCCAAGGATAAGAACATTTTTAAATTTCCTACTGGATTTTTTAAAGACCATTCCGTTTTTTTCTGTATTTCGTGAATAGGGTTTCCAGATTAAGCCTGGTTGGGACCGTTGTCGTACCCTTGGGACCGTTGTCGAAACAATGGGACCGTTGTCCCAATTTTCGGGACCGTGGTCCGATGTTGGGACCGGCGGTCCCGTTTTGGGACCGTTCTTCCCGGAAAGAGCCAAAAAATGATACATTTTATAATGTATGAGTAGTATTGGAGAGGAATGATGCCGGCATCTGAAATATGTATATAAAGTTGAAATTTGGAAAAAAAAAATCTTAAAATAGGGAACTTTTGAAGTGCGAACTTTTAATTGTTGTCTTTATCAATTAGAAAAACAGATTTATATTTCTAGCACTATTGAAGAAAACTTAAACCTTGTGAAATATTTTGACCTGGTAAAAATTAAGTGACATACCGTAAACATTCTAATAGAATGCTTCATGTTTTCGCGTATATCTAATTTCCTTCACAGGATATCAAAAAATGTATAACTAATAAGTTGTTTATCATGTTATCGCCAATATTTTATCAGTTGTCATCTTTTTGATATCTCTTATAGGAACTGAGATAATTGAGTTCAAATTGCATGTGTATTTTTAAACGAAAAAACTTACAGAATTTTAATCCTCTTGCCCAACTGGTCCTTCATACCATGCCAATGGAGTAGCAGTACTAAGACGATTAATTCTGAAGTGCCCTCTCCAAGTTTCTCTTTCCTCAAACCAGATGTTCATCTCAGTGTCATCCCCTCTATCAATCCATGCACAATACTTTTCGTTTTCGTTCAGTCTGGAAATATTTTGAATAAAAAAATGGCATGTTTCCACTTCAGATCGACTTTTTTCGAAATTTCGAAATTTTTTCCTTTTAAACAAATCAAAAATCATTCAAAACCGACAACTTTGAGCTGAGATACAGTTAGTTAAAGTTTGGAGGGCAGAGACACAGACACTCTCGTTTCTCTGCACTCTCGCCGATTTTCAAAGACGCATAACTGGCTTCAAAATTAAGCTAGAAAATTGATTTTTGGCTAGTTCTGTAGGAAATTTCAAGTGGATCAGACTGATCTGTAAGGGCAAGAGATTCGAAACATTTTCATGCACAACGATTCCGAATTCTTCATTTAACACAGACCTGCTCTCCGGGATCGTCATTGCCTGATGTCTGTTGGAGCGTCTCACATATCTCTATCTCTCGAAACCATCAAGCACCTCTCCTTGTTTATGCGTCTTCCTGAGCTCCATCGTGTACCATCTCCCAATGTCTAGCTTCATTTCGCTCCATACGCGGACCGTGTGTTCGCAGAAATTGTTGTGTGCAATTTTGAACAGAACTCTCTGACTTTTCATTTTGATAATCTCCATTTCCGGATTCTTCTGTTGGGAATTTGGTTCGATTGCAGCGATGAGTACTTTGGAATTGACTATGATGCGATGATCGATGTTATGGAAATCTCGAATCGTGAGAGAATCCAATTGATAACTGCTTAGCGAGATATAAGGTCAAACATTATGCAAAGCACACTTTCCTCCCCACCCCGACTTAGGCAGAATAATATTTTTGACCTCGAACATTATGGCTGGTGGGAAATAGCAACCAACACTGAACTTCAGAGTTCCAACTTCTGCGTTAACTTTTCTTCGGAGAAGCGTTTGGACCAAATACCGTATAACCCAGCGCCATCTCTTATCAGTGACGATATCTTCAGTTGGCACTCCGTTAATGTTCAATCGATATCCTCCATCTGTCTCCCATAGTGTATAATACATCTTGTTGATGACAACTCTTGCCGAGGATATTCTCAAATTGTTAATTTTCAGAGAAAGGTTCTTCTCGAGTTCCTTGAAGCTGATTAGCTTTTTTGAGAGGGTGATTCTGAAAAAAAATAAAACTAGGGTTTGAAAAAATTCAGTCCGGCTTCCCTCACAAAATATAGATACCGTATTTCCTCTAGTAGACGCCCACTCAATTTTGAGCTCAATTATCTC
This sequence comes from Caenorhabditis briggsae, assembly GCF_000004555.2. Taxonomy (NCBI): domain Eukaryota; kingdom Metazoa; phylum Nematoda; class Chromadorea; order Rhabditida; family Rhabditidae; genus Caenorhabditis; species Caenorhabditis briggsae. The sequence goes on from NC_013486.2 coordinate 15,856,222, forward strand.
GATTCTATTTTGTAAGCTAGTAGAACCTCCTGGCCCATTTTTTTTTCGAGGCTTATTTTCAGGCACTTTTTGACATTTAGGTATTCATTATTAGGCTTTTTTGGTATTTCAAGTAGGATTTTTTTCTGAAAATAAAAAAAAATACTCACCTTAAATTTGGCTCCATTTGAGCAACCACTTCCTTTAGACAAACGTAATTTAACGTCATTTCAACCCTAAATTTCAACATATTTTAGGAAAAAAAGGAAAATAAAAAAAGGTATATAATTGGTGAAAGGAACCAGAAAAACCAGGAAAGATTCTAAATTTCAAAAAGGACAAAAAAAAATATTTGGTCTATATTTTAAATGGAATGAAAGGAAAGATAGATCGGGAAGGAAATGATTGGAGATTCAGAGAAAAACATAAAGCAGTATGGAAAGAAGGTTTTCGTTGGAAAGATCAGAAATTGAGGATCCCGAAGAAGATCACGAGACAGGAAATTGATAGAAAAAAATATAATAATTAACTTAATTACATAAACAAGAAAAGATGCATGAAATAATTTTTCAAAGAAAATTGTATGAAAATTAAACTACAAAAGATCTAGATTGACAAAACACAGAGGTTCACATCGTAGGTGGAAAAATGCCCATCATAGGTGTACCGTCCCAGATTATGAGTTGCGTAGAGAGCCAACTGCTTGTCCTTGGTGACAGGGATCAAAAGGACGTCTGGGAAATCTGGGCATCTGAAATTTTGGGCTATTTTTAATGTTAGGAGCAATTTTGGCTATATTGGGGCCGAATTTCCTCTAGAAAATAAGCTACCGTACTTCCTTCAAGATACGCGCGCTTTGAGCTTATTTATCTCGGTTCCAATGGAAGATATCAAAACCTGTTAACCATTGTGCCTTATCGACAAATGATTTGTCGACAAACGCCCTTTACGACAAATTTATCGATAAATTTACCGGTGAATTTATCGAAAAATTACCGACAAATTGTCGATAAAAACAACATTTATCGACAATTTGTCGATGAACTTGTCGATAAAAATGCTGTTTGTCGACAATTTATCGACAAATTTATCGACAAATTGTCGACAAAAATTGCTATTAACCGCCGGAATTACTTGTAAAAAACCGTATCGTTACCATTTTTTTCCTACGACGTCTTGGATGATGGCCAAACTTACCCATGCAAAATTTATAGGCCATCTGGCTGGCCTAACTTTCCTAAAACGAATTTTTCTTTCTTTTTTTCCACATCTTTTTTTTTGCCTTAGAAATGATCTGATGTTCACCTGGTTTGTTTTTTTAGGTCATTTTAACATGGTGGCCTAACTTTCGCAAGTTGACTTTTCTAGGCCACCATGTAAACATGACCTAGAAAACGTACCAGGTGAATATCTGACCATTTCTAGGCCAAAAAGGTAGGTGGCCTAGAAAACTCATATTGCAAAAGTTAGGCCACCATGTGAAAATGGCTTAAAAACGCACCATGTTAACATCAGATCATTTTCAGCTCAAAAAGTTTGGTGGCCTAGAAAATTCATGTTGGGAAAATTATGCCACCAGGTCAGATGGCCTAGAAAAAATATGAAGTACGATTTTCTACAAGTAATTCCTGCGGTTAATAGCAATTTTTTGTCGATAATTTGTCGACAAATGCCCTCTTCGACAAATTTATCGACCAAAAAAACGGCAAATTTATCGACAACGTGTCGACAAAATTTTGTCGATAAATTTGTCGATAAATTACTTTCGACAAATTTACCGATAATTTGTCGACAATTTATCGACAAAATTTTATCGTTTTTTATCGGCAAATTTATCGATAATTTGTCAAGTAAATTTGTCGACAAAATTGGGAAGTCTTTGTCAATAAGGCACACTGCTGTTAACTAATGAATTATTGATAATATTATGATAAAAAATTTATTTGTTGAAAAATTTTTGATATCTCTTATAGGAACCGAGATAATTGAGCTCAAAGTGTACGTGTAGGCTTGGCCTTCTATTGTAGCCTTGACTGTCAAGTTTGAGCTCAATTATCTTGGTTCTCTCAGAAGATATCAAAAACGTGTAAATTCTGTATCATAATGTTTCCTATATTTTATCAGTTGTTAAATTTTTGATATCTTTCAAAAGAATCGAGATAATTGAGCTTAAAGTACATGGGTGGCTTTTATTAGAAAAAGTACGGTATCCATATTTTTTCAGAGATTTTATCAACTAAAAATGATTATTCTGGATAAAAAATATGCGTTTAGAATGGGTTTCAAGCTGAAAATGTTCAAAATTCAGATTTCATTCTTCTTTAGCATCAAAACAAGCTGAAAATGTCCAACTCAAAATTCTTGATTTTTTGCTATTATGTCATAAAATAATTAAACAATTACTCTAGAAGTTAATTAATATGATCTCTTAAGGTCTGAAATCTAGGGATTACATTCAAGCCGATTTTAGTTTCTCTCTCTCTCTCTCTCTCTCTCTCTCTCTCTCTCTCCCTCTCTCTCGCTTCTAGTCGGCAGTCAGGATTTGTCACCTCTTAGATCATTTTCAGTTCAATAATCTCAACTCCTATGCGAAATATCAACAATGTGTCAACTTAGAAAACATTTCTGATATTATGATGAACAATTTATCAGTTGCCAACTTTTTGATATCATTGACAGAAAACGAGAAAAAGGGACCCTTAAATAGCCAAAACCTCTCTCACCCCTTGAACTCCTCATCCACATTGACCATCAACACATTCTCCTTAGCCTTCACCATTATCCTCTCCACAGTTTCATACTTATCAACTCCAGCGGAAATAAATGTCCCAGCTTCCCTAGGACACCTTATCAGCGCTTCCATCAACTTGATAAAGTCAGCTGGCCGGAACATATTGGCTTGTACATGAACCTGATTGCAGTGAAACTCTTGAACTGCTGTCATCCAGCTACAGTAGCTAGAAAAATCCACGATTTCAATGTTCCTGGCACTTTGGATGATCTTATGGTTGTATTTTCCTTTGGTGCGAGTTCCAGTGATTAGGATGGTGTCTAGTGGGAAGCTGTGGGGGTCTAGGAAGGGAGAAATGGCATTTAGTGATTCCTCGGCATTGTGGTTAATCTTGAGGTCATCTATTAGGAATCGAAGATGTTCCGGGAAAGGGAGAACCTCCGGCTTGTTCTCAATTCCCAGATAACCAATATTCATTGGCTGTGGCCGCTTCCCAAACAACTTGTTCATCAGGAATACCATTGCTTCATGTTCATCTCCTCCTTGAATCCTCTCTGTCTTTATATGTCGCTTGGATTTCATTGCAAAATTGATATAGCCTATTGGTGCTCCACACGGATCATGGGTGTCCAGGGTATAGATGGTTTCATCGACGATCAGAGTGTAGCCATCTAGGCAAAGACGGTTGGAGTTGATTGGGACAGATGCTTCGATGTCGCGGATGGCAGGGATTTGTTGAGCGAGGTGCATTCTGGAAAATTTGTAGATTAAATTTTTGGGTTGATTCCTAGATTCCTAGACTCTTAGATACTGATTGATTCCTGGATTCTTGGTGTTTTTGCAATTCTTAGGATACTCGTGATTCTTAGAGGCTTGGTTTCAATAAATTCTTGCGATCTTTAGATTGTCAGATTCTAAAGATTTTTGAGATTTTTAGAAGTTTTTGAGTTTTTGAGAATTGTGGGATTTTAGGGGTTTCAGAGATTCTTGAGATTCTTGGGATCCTTGGGATCTTTGAACTCCTTGTGATTCTTGGGATTTTTGGGATTTTCAATGTTTTTTGGAATAATGGGATTTCTGGAGTTTTTGGAATTTCAAGAATTATTGGGATTTTTGGTTTTTTTTGGGATTTTTAAATTTTTGGGTTTCTATATTTTTAGATTCCTGGATCCCTAGACTCACCTTATATCAGTCTTCATATGCTGGATAATTGCCGTGACTAGATTCTCAGCCAGTCGTCCTTCTGGAGCATTTGATGGAAGCTCAGCCACACTTGTGCTGAGAGAGGGGGGAGCTACCGTATCTGGATTTGTGAGATCAAAACATCTGGAACTCGAAGAATGAGCTGGAGACGGTTCCGATAGCTCCGAATGCTCCAGTGGCTCCGAAAGATCTGATGGCTCCGACGACTCCAACGATTCCTCCCATGGCATCAATGGCTCCGACGACTCTGAGGATTCCGACGACGAATCAAACTCTAATGATGAAATTTTGAGTATTCGAGACAGTGGTGGAGCCGGAGGAGGTGAGGACATTTTTGAGATCTAAAAAAAAGAAAAATATTAAAAAATGGTGCATCTACCGGGTCCCCTTCGAGCTCAATTATCTCGGTTCCTATAAGAGATATCAAAAATTCCTCAACTGATAAATTTCTTATCATAATATCACCAATATTTTATCAGTTAACTAATTTTTGATATCTCTTGTATGAACCGAGATAGTTGAGCTCAAAGTGTATGCATAGGGTGGACTATTATTAGAGATAATACGGTTATAGCCTCCATGACCAAACTTTCACATTTCTGGGTCAATTTTTTACCACTACTTCTTAATCTGTTTATTCTTTAGAAATTGATTTTAAAAAACCAAATCATGCGTCACAGGCGCGCCAGCTAAACTAGAGTGGTCAGTAGAAACAAGTCAACAAAAGTAGAGAGAAAGAAGAGAACGCGGAAAAGGAGGAAAAAGAGGAAAGAAGAGCGAAGAGAGGAAAAGAGGAAAAAGGCTGCAGCCATTTTCAAACCCGAATTTCAGAGCTTCAACAAGAGATTTCTTCAGATATTTTTGTGCATTCCAATAGAAATTTTTCAGAGCTTTCCAATGATATATAACACTTTATATATTCCCTTTTTCAAAAATGTCATATATTCGAAATTCCATACTGCTACTGGCTGAGCTAGAAGCATTCTCAAAGGCAGTAGGCTCTAGGGGCCCTTCTAGTACAGGTCTCACGGTAATATGTTCATCTGATAAGCGAAACCTTATCAATCATCAATTTTCCTTATCAAAACGAAGGGGAAAATCGAAAAACAAGCGTCGAACACACACCGCTGACCAAATGAAGAGGGGGGAAAGTGAGAAGAAGGAGGCATACATTTCCAACGGCAACCCCTAGATGAAGAGATACAATTAGAAATTGAGAGACATTAGAAAATGAGAGCAAAATTTCTGGTGAGAGTGAAGTGGTGACCCCTACTCGTGGTGATGCATAATAGGAGACGACGGAGACGCAGAGGGTGAAAGGAAAAGAAAAAACAGAGAGTTGGCAGCTTATGGGTCATTTTTTGACATTTTTCTGAATAGGATCATATAAAGTGTTATATATCATTTTGAAGCTCCGGAAGATTCCTATCAAAAAATTTAATAAGATTTGGAATTAGTTATTGTTGAGGTTTTGAAATTTGGGTTTGAAAATGGTCCTAAAATATTAGGGAATTCCCCCACCTCCCTCTTGGTTGGCAGCAGTATCGGTTAATGAAGAATCATCATTTTTTGCATTATTCCAAAAGGGACCATATAAAGTGTTATATATCATTGGAAAGCTCTTAAAATTTGCTGTTTAAAAATATAAGAAAATTAAGGATTAGTTAATGTTGAAGTTTTGAAAATTGAGTTTGAAAATTGTATCTCTATTTTTCGGAAAGGCCTGTCCTGAAAGCTATTCTATAATGTTTTTCATCCCAATTTTTAATGTTCCTACTAGGATTGAGTCATCTGCCATTTTCCTCTGCGTCTCTCACTGGAATTGTGCTCTCTCGTAATCTCATTAGAGCTCGTTTGCATATTTTGTTTGTGTCTATGGAAACAGAAAAATTGTTTTCCCTTCGTTCCCAACAAATATAATGTTTTATATTTTTTTCCTGTTCTCTCTCTCTTTTTCTCATCTTCTTCTTTTTCTCTTTTTTTTGAAAAAAAAAACGCCGCGCTTTTTTTGAACAGATGTTCTCAATCGACAGGTGGTCGAAAATTGATGGTTTTGTATGTTTTTTTATCGAAGTAAAAAAGAAATTCATGGTAATTTTGAGTGGGAATTTCTAATTTAAGTTCCTAAAAGATAGACTTGAGATTCAGTACAATTTTGTAAAAGCGCTCTTAACTTTGAGCTCAAGTATCCCGGTCCCTATAAATGATATCGAAAATGCCTTAACTGCTAAAATGTTAGTAATATTATGATAAATAATTTATCACACAATTTTGATATCCTTGACAGGAAGAGAAATAAATTGACTCAAAGTTAACAGTCAAGATCCTCTCCATTACAGGTTTTACAGTATTAGATTCAGCAATTGTTGTTTCGTCCTTTATTTTTCTTGCAATTTTTTAATTTTTCAGCCAAAACATGAAAACCTACAAGCAGCTGAACCCGATTGGCTGGGAGGTTATCTTGGAGAATATGGACACGAATTTCAGGTAAATTGAATTTTAATTCTGTCAAGTTTGAGCTTATTCATATTGTTTTCTATGCAAAATATCAAACAGTTGTCAACTGATAAATTATTTATCATAATATCATCAATATTCCATTGGTTGAGAAATTTTTGATATCTTGTACAGGAAATGAGATAATTCAGTTCAAACTTTATAGATATGAGGGTCCCTTCTATCCCGGTTTGCCGTTTGTAATCAAACGTTTACTGTAATAAGAGTTTTGCCACTTTAAAACCGCTTATCTCGCTTCATTGGATTTCTACAAGAAAGTGGGCAAATAATTCGGAGGGTACAAAAATTTAGGGGTCATTGGGGTACAAAGCAATTAAGGGGTACGAATTCATCAATTCGAAGGTACAAAACACCGGAAAAAAAGCTTAGTTTGTATCCCCGAATTGTGGATTTTGTACTCCTAAATTACTTTGTAGCCCTTGTACCCCCGAATTATTGTACCCTCCGAAGGTCCAATTTTCTTTAGTAAACTCTGAAATTTTCCGAAAAATCGAAAAATTTCAGATGATTTTTTTGAGGACTTCGAAGTTGATTATCTTCTATTGGAGGGGCCCAAAATTCAACGAAAAGTGACATGTACTTTTTGAGCTCAATTATCTCAGTTCCTATGAGAGATATCAAAATAATGTCAACGGATAAAATATTGGTGATGTTATGATAAACAATTTATCAGTTGAATACTTCTTGATTTCTTCAAGAGGAACCAAGATAACTTAGCTCAAAGCTGAGAGTTAGGAGATGATTCTATTATTTAGCACACTGACTGCTGAATTATCTCGGTTCCTGTCAAAGATAAAAAAGATTTCTACTGATAAATTGTTAATAAATATTTTATCAGTTGACAGTATTTTGATATCCCTCACAGGAACCGAGATAATTGAGCTCGTAGTTGACGGTTTGGGTAGGCTTCTCATGGAAAAAATTACTGTAGCCAGCAATTCAAAAACTAGTTTCAACTTATCAAAAAACCTGAAAGTGAGACTTGTTTTTAATGTAACAAAATACCTAGAATTCAAACTTTATATTCTTCCAGAATCAAGCTCAACAAACATCCCAAACTCGCCGCAGTCAACAAACGGGTCCCACTCCATATCAACAAGCTCGAACTCTTTTCTCGTGGTTTTATTGTAGATGGGACCAACTACTCAGTTTTTGATGTAGTTTATGGGAAAGTGTGTTTTGCAATAAACTACAAAACTGTCGAGCAAACGGAGCGAAAGGAGGAAATGGAGAAGTATAATGCGTTTCTGATTTCAAAACTACTTGCCGGGAAAGTGAATGTTATGCGGTGTGTGTTGTATCCAATGGACTTCTTGCCAGCGTCAGGACCAATTTTCACAATTCAGGAATTGATCTTTCAAGGGTACAAAGGATCCAAAGAAACTCTTGTCCCCTTCCAGGCCCTTGTATCTCAAGAATCTTTGCCACTGTCCAAAATACTAGTGAATTGATTTTGAAAGCCAATTTGAATTCATTGATCGATTCTTTTTTTTAATTCTATAATACCTGTTTTGTTTTTTTTTGTAAGCTTGAAATATCAATTTTCATTAATAAAACAATTTTTTTAATCTCAATTTTCTAATTTCTCACTTCTAAGAAGACCCAGTATGAGCATCCCTTTGTCTTTGGTTGAAAATTTTCAAAATTCTGAAAATCTTATTTCATACCTACGCCCAAAACTGAGTAGTTTTTCAAGCTCAACATTAAAATTTATAGGTTTCTGAGATTTCGAGCTTTAAATTGAGCTTAATCATGCCTTGAATTGGTCAACTTTCAAATCCGATGCCTAACACATGACGCGCGACCGCGACGCACGCAAAAAACAAAGAAGAGCAAATCTAGTTGTGTTTGGGCTCATTTTGAAGCTTTTGTTGTAAGAAACTTGTAAATGCTACATTGGTAAAATTCCAGATTTTACAGATTTCCCAGAAATCGCAGATTTTTAAGATTTTTCGGAAATTACCGATTTTACAGATTTTCCTCAATTTCCAGTTTTTCCAAAAATTCAAGATGTTACACATTTCCCAGATATTCCAGATTTTACAGATTTTTCTAAAATTCCAGATTTCACAGATTTTCCTAAAATTTCAGATTTTACAGATTTTTCCAAAATTCCAGGTTTTACAGATTTTTCCAAAATTCCAGATATTACAGATTTTCCAGAATATCCAGATTTTACAGGGGTTTTCTAAAAATGCAGATTTCCCAGATTTCCAGGAAATTCCAGAAATTCCAAAATTTCAAGCTTCAAGAATCAGAATTCCTAGATAAAGTTCATAATATTCCATTTCTCATACAATATTCATGGAAAAAAATCTCTAAAAAACAAAAAAAGGAGAAAATTATGTAAAAATTCACGATTCGATCATTCTAACCACTCCAACAGATGCATACAACGCTCTTCTAGATTCTCCAAATTCAAAATCGTGCTCTTGCAGCGTGTACAAAAATTCAGAGCCATCAGACAGGCAATCTTGGCTGATTCTTGTCCTATTGTCCTCTTGGGTCTTCTCCGAATCTCTAGGCTCCGTGAGCTCAATAAAAATGTTGTCCTTCACATGCCCTTTGAATTCTGGAGCCATCAATGTCCAAAACTTGCTTTTCGGAATCCTCTTCTCCTCCATATCATCCGAATAAAGTGCCATAAGATTCGTCCAGAGGCTCGCATGGAAGAATGGAAGATCCGTTGGCTTTTTGAACTTCCTTAGCTTCTTCTCTGCTCCAAAATCTCGGAATTCTCTCACCAGTCCTCGAGTCCTTCCTTTTGCCAACACATTCGAATACCAATTCTGAAGGCGTTCGGGTCCCGGGTACTTCTGCTGGGGTGGGTGGATATTTAGTAGGTAGTCATCTCCAGGTTGTGGGGGATCCACCCAAATGTATCCCTTCAGGAATCCAGTCCGCCTCATCCAATCAAAATAGGTTAGTACAATTTCATTGTACACCTCGGTTTTGAAGCTGTGTGGTTGGAAATGTTGGACACTATCCAGGTAATCCAATACGAACCATGATGGGCCATCTCCATGGTTTGGGTACTCAGAAGTGAAGATGATGAAGAACAACTGCTCGATTCCCTTCTGTCTTTGAAACACAAAAATTGTTCGGACACTTCGCTGGACCTTGTCTTTGTACTTCTTCAGAAACTCGTTTGAGAACATTCCAGGTGCCAGATTTATCGTATCCACATCTGATTGAGCTCTAACAATTCTTACAGAGATTTTTTGTGGCTTCTTCTGAGGGTCTCCGCCAAGCTTTGAATCCAAAAACTCATTCAACGTTCTCTCCATAAAATCCGAGTCTCTGGTCCTTGTCTTATCAGTTAGCACAGTCTGATAAGCATCCGAATCACAAGATCTACAGATAAACTCTTCTGGATCATCATAGTAGAAGGAGCATTGCTCATGCCAGAGCATTCCACATTCCTGGCAGCTGAGAACCTTCTCAATCTTCTCATTCACATTAATCATCCTCTTCCATTTCTTCTTATCAAGATCAGTGGCTTTTGAGAAGCATTCAACGCAGTAATTGATTTCGATAGATCCTTGAATCTTCTTTTCCACCATATATGGCTCCATAGCTTTGATTCGGCAATCTTGGTCGGCTTGGCATTTTCTGTTGGAGGTGCTGAATTGAAGATCGGCGACTTCAGAGCAACAGGTAAGTTGGGGGACCTGGAAAGTTGAATTTTTTTTAAAGATTTGAGATTCCTAGATCCTAGATCCTAGATCCTAGATCCTAGATCCTAGATCCTAGATCCTAGATCCTAGATCCTAGATCCTAGATTCTTAGAATCTTGGATTTCCAACAAAAAAGCTCACCATTTTAGCTTTTTTGACCCTTGTTCCGCCACTCGTTGACTTGATTCTCGAATTTTGAGCACTAACAGTCGGATCTTCTTCTTTCTCTTGTTCCTTCGTCGCCTGGAAATTAGAAATTATAATTTTTGAGAATCCTAGATTTTCAGATTACTAGATTTCCAGATTTCTAGCATTCTAGAATCCTGAGTTTCTAAAAAACTCACCATCTCCGTTCTCTTGCTTCTTCGTGATTTGGTTTTAATTCCATCGTCTTCCATATTTTCAACAGTATCCTTTGAATTCAAATCCTCATTTTTTGATGGCCCTGCTTTTTCAGCCTGGAATTTTAGATTAAAAAAAAAAAATTTTTTTTCTATTTCTCGATTATTCGATTCTCCAGATTCCTAGATTTTAAAATGTTCAGATTTACAGTTGCCGTACTCACCAATATCCGATTTCTGCTCCGTCCCATCGTTTCGAAATCTTCTACAGTATCCCTTGAATTTTCGATCTCCTCCTCTTCGACTTTTTGATTTTCCTTGTCTTTCAAATAATCAGATTCCTCTTCTAGAACTTTTGAAAGATGCTCACTGAGCTTTTGGGATTCCTGAGCGGCTGGATGCGCAATTGCTGGTTGTGGTTGGGATGATTCGGGCTTTTGAACTGGCTGGAAATTTTTAGATTAAAATTTTTATGATTTTTTAAAACTCTAGAGCTGAAATTTCGATTTTTTTTATATTATAAAACCTAAAATTGAATTAAAAAATTCTAGAATTCCTCACCTTCTCTTCTGATCCTTGAGTACAATCCGGACACGTTGGGCAAATACGGACTTTTTGAACTCGTTTCCGTTTGTTTTCCAGAATCATCTGAATTCTAGAAAACTTGCTTTTTAGAAAAAGAGAAAAAAAAAGAAAAATCGATCAAAATTTGTTGAAAAAAAAAAGAAAATAGAAATTCGCACAGTTTAAAAAATGGAGATCAAAAATTTTAGATCATAATTTTTTTTTGAAAAATTGAACATCCAAAAGTTGGAATAAAAATCAGTTTAGAGCCAAATGAGTGATTAAGATTGTAAAATTTCCAGAATTTTGGTCCAATTTATATAGAAAAAAAAGAAAAAAGGACCAGAAATACAAAATGCAAATGAGGAAAAATTGAAAAAAACAGGCAGAAGAGCAGATGGAGGCAAAGATTAATAGGGCGAGATTGAACATCCGTCATGTTTTTTCTATAAATTTTGAAAAAGAAAAAATGTTGGTCCAAAAAAGAAGAAATCTTCTGTCTAGGTTCGGAATACCATTCCCCCCCCCCCCCCCCATACCGTAATCTTTGAGCTCATATATCTCATTTCCTGTTATAGATATCAACAAATTGTCAACTGATAGAATGTTTATCATATTATCACCAATATTTCATCAGTTGACACATTTTTATATCTCTTTTGGGAACCGAGATAAATTATCTCAAAGTTCAAGTTGGGAAACTCAAGACAACTTTTAAAGTCCACAGATTTCAAAGCGAGTTCTGAATACTAAAATTCATACAAACCAAAGCATGTTACCTATTAAACCCCGAATACATATTTCTAATGAGCACACCTGCCTTTCTAATTTTCTCTTACCTTTTGAGAAGCTCCAATTATGATATTAGCTAGAGAAAGGAGGCGGAAGGATACAAAAAGAAGGATGCATGGTTTAGGGCTCACACGGACAGATGTTATATTCCTGATCAGGTTAAATAGACAATTTGAAAACTGAACTACTTTTTTAGGCGCTGAAAATGTCAGAAAAAGCTATGGAAATTTCAGATCATACAATCAGCTTCTAGGAGCTTCAGAAGCTACCGTAAACCCTCTAATGATGTGCAATTCAAACCGTCACCTTTGAGCCCACAGTGTAAAACATATAAAAAAGTGATCAACTGATAAAATTTGATATCTTTCACTGAAACTTAGATATATGGGCTAAAAGCTGACGGTTCGAGTGGTACAGTGTTAGAGTTTTCACAATAATGTCCACATCCTACAAAAAATGAGCATTTTTAAATCTATCTGACCTGAAACCAAAAAAACCTGCGCGGCAGGTGCGCCATCCCGTTTAACATTACCTAACATATATATAATTTCCCCTCATGCTCTCTCCCTCTCTTATCCTCTCTCACTGGCTTCCTTTCATCATAACTCCCTCCTTTTTTTTTTCCTCCCGCGTGCGCAAAAGAAGCGATTAGCGAGAACGGACCAGGTACATAGGAACACGCGTATGGGCCAAGAACACCTGTTCTTCTTCTGAACGTAAGGATGCCTAGAATCATTCCGGCTAATTTAGCTGGCCGGCTAGAAAGAAGGAGGAGCACGATAGGAGCGTTAGGAGCAATTAAAAAGAAAAGAGAGAGAGAGAACCTCTAAACGCTATCTGTAAGCTATCCACAAGCCAACAAGGGTATAAGAGAATCATGATAAGCTAGTCGTGTGCTATAAAAGAGTTAGCTTGGTGCTAGCTAGCTATCAGCGACGCCAACAAGTTATCAGCAATGCCAGCGATGCCAGCAAGCTATCATTGACATCTCCCTTCAAGCTAATAAGCTTGATGAGCTATGAGCTAGCTATCAATGGGACTAAATCGCTATGGTCATCTTTCTATTAAACCTGCTCTACAATATTCAACAAATGTCAAAACAACCCCTAAATCTAGATTACAGGCGAGAGGGGACACACTTATCCGATACTAAACGGTCAAAAGGAAGAGAGCTACCACCCACACCACACCTAAAAAAGGTAGAAGAAGAAGATGGTCACTATTATAGGATTATTGTAGATGAGGAGGACATAGACGGAAGAACAGAAGAGGTAGAAGAGGGAAGAGGTCCCCCTCCTCGCGCACAGTCTCACCTTTCTTGTATGTAAGCGTTAAGTGTGTGTATCATTATGTAACGTGTCCTACCGGTGCGTTTCATAAGTATAGGTTCACCCTCGGTAGACAGGTGGGAAATCTTGGAGGTTTGGGGTTGTTATAATATTAAAGTCCATGTAAAAATACATATCGCCCACAATTTTTAGACCGCTACTACAAAAAATAAATTTTTTATGTCAGAAAAAGTCTTTTTTTTGAAAAACGAGCGTTTCATAAGTATAGGTTCACCCCCGGAAAATTTAACATTAACAAAGTTTTATTCAATTCAATACTTTGTGGGCTTTCCACCAGTGGAAATAATAGAAAACAAGCGGTTTGGCATGGAATTTAACAACTTCTGGAGGTAAGGCTTCTTCAGGTTCTTCCATGCGTCCACGATGGCAGTTTGGAGCTCAGAAACGGTCTGGTATTGCTTTCCCTGACCATATACGACGCGCACGAGTTCAGCCCAAACATTCTCCATTGGGTTCAAATCCGGCGAACAAGCCGGCCAATCCATCACCTTGATTTTTTTGGACTTGAACCAGTCCAAAGTCGATCTGCTCGCATGAATCGAAGCATTGTCCTGTTGATATGTGAGCTGACGCCGATGAAAACGGCGAAGATATGGGATCAGTTTGGCAGTCATGACATCCTGATAGTCTGTCGAGTTCATTCTGAAGGAGACGAACGCCAAATCCACAGTACCGGCAGAAGAGAATGCTCCCCAGACCATAAGACGACCACCACCGAAGTTACGCTTGGAGAAATGGAGGGGATCCTTCTTCAGGTCGTGCCAGTAACTGTTGAAGCCGTCCGGCCCGTCCAGATTGAACTTTTTTTCATCGCTGAAGATGATCTGTAATAGAAAACAGCATAAGTGATGATTTCAAAAGCATTCCATACCTTATCCCAATCAGTTGCCATGTTGTTCCTTGCAAACTGAAGTCGGTTCGCCTTGTGAGCATCGGTGAGCATCGGCGCGGACATTAACTTGGCTCGGACAATGTTCTGATTGCTGTCCAGTGTTCTCCAGACCGTGGACTTGCACACATCCAGTTTCAGCTCATTCTTTATGTCGTTACAGCTCTTCATCGAATTGGATGCCAGTCTGATGATGCTTCTCGTGTCTCGATCCGTCAATTTTTTTGGAGCTCCGCTCTTCTTGTTGGTCTCGTAGTGGTCCGGATTGTTAACAAACGTGTTAATACAATTGAAAGACCGTCCTAGCCTAGCTGCGATGCGACGATTCGACCATCCAGCCGTTTTGAACGCGTCGATCTGAGCTCGCTCCGAATCCGAGAGATGAGTGGCTCGCGGCATAAGAAAAACGAAGTAAAAGACGCAAAAATAGTTAAAAACAGTAAAAATAGTTAAAAAGTTATCACCTATGTGAAACTGTAATTTTTTTCAAGGGTGAACCTATACTTATGAAACGGTCGTTTTTCAAAAAAAAGACTTTTTCTGACATAAAAAATTTATTTTTTGTAGTAGCGGTCTAAAAATTGTGGGCGATATGTATTTTTACATGGACTTTAATATTATAACAACCCCAAACCTCCAAGATTTCCCACCTTGTCTACCGAGGGTGAACCTATACTTATGAAACGCACTGTACTTGACCGGATGTTTCTTTTTATTTGATTCTGATCATTTTCAGGAGTCTGTAGCTCGGCTGCCAAGATTCCAATCACCTTGAAAATTTAGGAGGGTGTAGAACATACCTAGATTGACAGATTTGCATTCGCAGATTTTTTGAAAATTCCTAGTTTTTCAGCTATTTTCCGATTTCCGAAATACCTGTTTTTTTTCACTATATCACATTTAGCATCAACTATCATCACTTTAGTTTTCATTAAAATGCCCTTTCCTCGTTTTAATTAGCTCTTCCTGCAGCTAATTAAAATAGGTACTTCCTCATTATTGTAATCGATACATACATATGTTCTTATGCAGATTAGAATGCCCTCTCTTTCTGCTACTCTCTTGTTACGTAACTTTCCTTTTCCCCCTCCCCGTCTTTCTTTGTGTGTGTGTGTGTACCAATGTTTGCATAATGATGATTGTCACTTGTCTCATTTGATGTATTACTTGACGCCCTAAGATGGACTCCGGTAGATCGGTATTATTTTTTTATGAGAAAGGAATTTTATTAGTTCGATGGATGACTTATTTGATCATTGACTTTTTTTTGAGCTCTAGGAAGACAATCTCATGGTTCTTTTGGGGATAATAAACTTCCGGAATCTGCAGAATTTGCTAGAAGCTTTTCCAGAATCCTGAAATTCGAAATTTTTACACTTCTTCTAGTTCAGCTATTCAGGGAGGCTCCGAGTCTAGCGTAAATGCGCTAATACAAGTCCACCCTATACGTTTCCTTTAAGCTCGAATATCTCGCCTCCTGTGAGAGATTTCAAAAATCGCTCAACAGATAAATTGTTTATCATAATATCATCAATATTTTATCAGTTGAAAAATTGTTGATGCCTTTCATAAAAGCCGAGATAATTGAGCTCAAAGTGTACGTATAAGGTGGGCAAGAAACTACGGTATAAAATCAATAGGTTCAATATCACCTTGTCATTTTTCAAGATATTTTTTTTTCGTTTTTTTTTTCCACACATTTTATTTTCAACGTTCTTGTCTCCAGGGGCCCCATTTTTGGACACCTAATACATAATCAGAGTCTTGCTAGACACAATTTTTCTTCATTTTCATATTTTCTACCATTCCTATTTTTCACCATTTCTTTCAATATTATTCACTAGCTTATCAATTAAATTTTCATATCGGCTTGTTTTTTAATGACACTATCATCGTTTTCTTTTTAAGACTCTTGTCAGTAATTCAAAATGACCCTCATATTAGTCTATATCATATCACTTTGAGTTGCTATCAGATACCTGTTAAGACTGTTATCATTAACATCTACAACTCTTATCAATTGCCTTTTTAATGTTCTTATCTTTGAGTTAGCAAAAGCTTTTTTATCAGCTCGTAGCATGTTTCCTCGTTCAGTCATTCATCAGTTTGTTTGTTTAACCTCCATATAGGTAAAAGTTCTTATCAGTAATCCTTATCAGTGTTTAGCGTATTATTGAGCAAACCACTAACTTCCTTTTTAATCAGCTTTCCTGTTTATGGCTATTTTCATAATCATCTCCTTTTTTTTGTTATTTGTGTGTGGGCCTTTAGCTCAAATACCGTAATTGCTCTAATAGAAGCCCATCTAATACTTGAACTCTGAGCTCAATTATCTCGGTTCATTCAAAATATCTCAAACTATTTTCAACTAACAAATTATTTACAATGATATCACCAATATTTTATCAGTTGGCAGATTTTTAATATCTCTTATAGCAACCGAGATAATTGAGCTCAAAGTAGAGGTGATAAAATTCGTTTGAACAAAACTAGAAAATGTGAATGTAGTCGTAAAACTACAAAATTTTTGTGCGGAATCATAAAGCATGAGAACCAATAAAAGTAGGTCTTTCTGTTATTTAGAATATTCCCTTTTCAACAGTTTTCAAATTTTCTCTCTCTCTCTGTCTCTCTCATTTGGCACACTTTTAATTTTCTAGAACTTTTTGCAAATTTCTGGTCTCTTTTGATTACATAAAAAGTGACTCATCTGCGTCTCTCTTATGGTAATGCTATTCTTAATTGCCCCTGAGCAATGATGGGAAAGAATGTGACCTTTTAGAAGTACATACCTTCCTTTTTTCTCTTTTGAACTTTTTTTGTGTCATCTTTTAGTTGATTTTACTAGTAAACTAGTCTTAAAAATTTTTTTTTCAGCCTAAATTTCAGACATTTCAAACATTTCAACCACTCTTGTACATTTCTTTCTTTCTGGTTCCTACTCTTTTTGAACTCACAAAGGTACAAAAATTGCTCAGTTGGTGTTGTCCTTGTGTGTGTGCCTACAAAATGTCGCGCGGGGTGATAAAATGTGAGAAATTGAGAAAGATGACAGAATAGAAATGGATGTTATGAATCGATTGTTCCTTTTTTTTCCATTTTTCTTTCTCATTTTATGTTGATGGTTTCTTCCTTTTTTCTCTTGTCTTTTGCTGATTCCATTTGAAAAGTTTCAGCATATCTTTCACTTCTTTTTCTACTTTTGGATTCTTCTTCTTCTCCTACTTTTTTTTCACTTTTCTCACTAGCAATTTCAATTTTTTCAGATCAAAATGGACAAAAACCCAAGAAGCTCAAAAACAAGTTCGTCGAGCACGATTCATCAGAAGATGAGGACATCGAGAATGGAAGACCAGGGACTTCTAGCAAGAAGAATAAGAAGATGAAGCCGGTGAGTCTCTATTCAAAATGATCGAAAACTTATTGTCAGTCTAACGTGTAGCTCAAAAAATGAGTCTGAAAATTATAATAGCTCAAAAATAGATGAGACGCTTCTAATAGTTCGGAAAACAAGACAGAACATTCTAATAGCTCGAAAAATGAGCTAGAAACTTCTAATAGCTCAAAACATGGATCAGAAAATTTTAAAAGCTCAAAAAACAGGTCAGAAAGTTCTTATAACTCAAAAAATGTGTCAGAAAAAATATGTTAGCTCAAAAAGTGGTTCAGAAAATGCTGATAACTCAAAAAACGGTTCAGAAAGTTCTAATAGCTCAAAAAGTTTGTCGGAAAATTCTAATAGCTCGAAAAATGGTCAGAAAATTCTGATAGCTTATAATAATGGGTCAGAAAATTCTAATAGCTCACAAAATGAATCACTATGTTTTAATAGCTCAAAGCATGAATCAGAAAAGTCTAATAACTCGAAAAATGAGTCAGAAAGTCATAATAGCTCAAAATATGGGTCAGAAGAATATAATAACTCAACAAATAGATCAGGACGTTCTAATAGCTCAAACAATGGGCCCGGAGATTCTAATAACCCAAAAAATGAGTCAACAAATTTTCTAAGCTCAAGAGTAGGTCAAAAGTTGTCTATAAACTCAAAGCATGAACTAGAAAAGTATAATAACTCGAAATACGGGTCAGAAAGTTCCAATAGCTCAAAAAATTGGCCGGGAGATTCTACTAGCTCAAAAAATAGGTCAGGACGTTCTATTAGCTCGCGAAATGAGCCAGAAAACTCTAATAGCTTAAAAATAAGTCAGACGAAATAAGTCAGTACGTTCTGATAGCTCAAAAATGTGCCAGGAAGTTTTAATAGCTCACAGATCGACGCGTTCAAAACGGCTGGATGGTCGAATCGGCGCATCGCAGCTAGGCTAGGACGGTCTTTCAATTGTATTAACACGTTTGTTAACAATCCGGACCACTACGAGACCAACAAGAAGAGCGGAGCTCCAAAAAAATTGACGGATCGAGACACGAGAAGCATCATCAGACTGGCATCCAATTCGATGAAGAGCTGTAACGACATAAAGAATGAGCTGAAACTGGATGTGTGCAAGTCCACGGTCTGGAGAACACTGGACAGCAATCAGAACATTGTCCGAGCCAAGTTAATGTCCGCGCCGATGCTCACCGATGCTCACAAGGCGAACCGACTTCAGTTTGCAAGGAACAACATGGCAACTGATTGGGATAAGGTATGGAATGCTTTTGAAATCATCACTTATGCTGTTTTCTATTACAGATCATCTTCAGCGATGAAAAAAAGTTCAATCTGGACGGGCCGGACGGCTTCAACAGTTACTGGCACGACCTGAAGAAGGATCCCCTCCATTTCTCCAAGCGTAACTTCGGTGGTGGTCGTCTTATGGTCTGGGGAGCATTCTCTTCTGCCGGTACTGTGGATTTGGCGTTCGTCTCCTTCAGAATGAACTCGACAGACTATCAGGATGTCATGACTGCCAAACTGATCCCATATCTTCGCCGTTTTCATCGGCGTCAGCTCACATATCAACAGGACAATGCTTCGATTCATGCGAGCAGATCGACTTTGGACTGGTTCAAGTCCAAAAAAATCAAGGTGATGGATTGGCCGGCTTGTTCGCCGGATTTGAACCCAATGGAGAATGTTTGGGCTGAACTCGTGCGCGTCGTATATGGTCAGGGAAAGCAATACCAGACCGTTTCTGAGCTCCAAACTGCCATCGTGGACGCATGGAAGAACCTGAAGAAGCCTTACCTCCAGAAGTTGTTAAATTCCATGCCAAACCGCTTGTTTTCTATTATTTCCACTGGTGGAAAGCCCACAAAGTATTGAATTGAATAAAACTTTGTTAATGTTAAATTTTCCGGGGGTGAACCTATACTTATGAAACGCTCGTTTTTCAAAAAAAAGACTTTTTCTGACATAAAAAATTTATTTTTTGTAGTAGCGGTCTAAAAATTGTGGGCGATATGTATTTTTACATGGACTTTAATATTATAACAACCCCAAACCTCCAAGATTTCCCACCTTGTCTACCGAGGGTGAACCTATACTTATGAAACGCACTGTATGAGGAAGAGGATGCTGATGATTGTTATGATTGGGTAGACGACAAGGATGATGAAGATTATCTGGAGCCGGAAGATGAGTGGAAGGAGAATGATGCGAAGGTGAGTTTCTGTCTACATGATCTAGATTCTAGATCCCTAGATTCGAAAATAAAAATTATTTTACAAAGTTTTTTGTTTAAAAAAAGTTTTCTGATACCGTTTCGCGGGTACCCTACATTAAATTTTTGCAGAGAACCAAGACAAAAAAAATGGTCAGGAGAGACGAAGAAGATTCAAATGACGACGATTGGGAAGACGATGAGGATGACGACGTCTCGGTGAACCAACCAACGACGTCAAAAGGAAAGATCATCGAGAACGACTCACCAGAAGAGGATGAGATCGATATTGGAAGAGCTGGGACTTCTAGCCAGCAGATGAAAACGAAGAAGAAGGTGAGGTTTCTTTTCTATACTAAAATTGAATGCTAAAACTGAATACCGTAAAACCTGTATTAGAAGGGCCGGCCCTTCTATTTTTCCAACGTCTTCGGAGGGACCTTCTATTACAGGGGCCCTTCAAATAGAGGGGCCCTTCTATTTTTCCAGTCATTTTTCCCGAAAATTTCCATCGGAAAAATCGACGATTTTTCGTTAAAAAAATCATGAAAATCTGTCAATTTCATCAAAATTTAGCAAGATTTTCATTGAAAAATAGAGTTTCAACAAATTTTTATTAAACTGCGGAGTTCCCGAAATATGGTCCACTAAAAAAGTACGAAAATTTTCTGATTTCAAAACAAATTTTAAAGGGGGGTGGGGGTCCTTTTTCACAGAGGGCCCTTCTATTACGGGGGCCCTTCTATTACAAAGGGCTCTTCTATTTTTCGAAGCCCCTCTCGGAGAGCTATTCTATTAGGGGGGGGGGGGGGTCCTTCTATTGAAGGGGCCTTTCTAATACAGGTTTTACGGTATATACATTACCGGTCAGTAAGATATACAAAAACGACATTCAATAGTCTAGAGCTCGGCTTTCAAATTTCCCTGTATCGCTGTGAAAACGTTGGAATGTGTGAAACAGACCTGGATTGAAAACTTTGCATTCACAGATTTTTTTTGAAAATTCCCAGTGTTTCAGCTACTTACCGACTTTGTTAGTGTCTGAAAATGATATGAGAATTTAAAATTTTCAGAGGATTTCAAACTAGTTTTCGCCGCTTTTAAGACGATTTTCAGGCAAACTGCAGACTGAAAATCGATGGAAAATCACTAAATAGACAATTTCAAATAATTTCAGACTATTTTCAAATGATTTTTAGGAAAATTTTAGACAGATAATCGATTGAAAATAGCCGGAAAATTATATATAACTCGATTTTCAATAAAGTCAATTTTAAGAATTATTGTCAGACGATTAAAAATACAATTTCATACTTAAAATTGTCTGAAAACTGGAAATCACTTAAAATAATTTTCAGCCGATTTTCAGCCGATTTTTAGTCGTTTTCAGGCAAATAGGGTGTCTTTCAGAAATGGCAAATATCTGAAAAACTAAGGATTTCAAAAAATTCTGTGAATACAAAGTTTTCAATCTAGGTCTGTTTTACACCCTCCAAAATGTTCAAAGTGATCGGAATCTTGATAGGCGAGCTCCAGACCCTTGAAAATGGCTGAAAATCAACTGAAAAATACGTTTTTGTATACCTTATTGGCCGGTACTGTATATGCATGTCATATAACTATATATTAGAAAGTATACAAAAATGATAGAATATGTATACTAAAATTGTTTTACAGGTAATGTATACTAATTTATGATTTTGCAGAAAGCCCAGAAAATGAAAGTGGTCATGGAGGACGAAGATTCAGATGGTTTTTGTTGGAAAGATTATGAGAAAGATGATGATTGGGTGAAGCATGTGGCAAAAAAGAACCTGGTGTGTCCAGAGCAAAATTGCGAAGTAAAAATTGGGTAAGTCCATCTCACTATCTGTTATGTTTCGAAATAATTAAATTTTCTTTCAGATATCCATCCGATCTCAGAAAGCATCTGAAACGGGCCCACTTTGCGAACCTGAGCGGAAAAAAGCTGGAAGAACGAGTACGTGCTGCTTGCGAGGAATGGATAAAAGCCAGAAAGTTGATTCTTGAGAAGGCTAATAGCAAAGGACTAGAGAAGGCTCCGAAGGACCTGAAGTGCTGCTGTGAGATATTGGACCTTCCGTACAACGTGTCCAACTTGTACTGTAAGGGATCGGAAGTTTGTAGGATTCGCCCGAAGGAAAGATACTTTGGCTTGAAGCGCAAAGGACCAGAAGGCGAGGAAAGACAGTATTGGTGCAACAATTGTTTTCAAGAAGCCAAAAAAGATGGAATTGTGGATGTGAATCAATTTGTCTCGATGCAGAACAAAATCCTAAAATCAGAGGATATTCTGGAGTGCAATGGATGTCAAGGATCTTGGCACCGATGCTGTACCACTCATCTTGGAATCCGAGATGTTTTTTATGGTGTGATTCGTGTAAGAAGACCGAAAAACCAAGGATTGAAATGATGTCAATGGAGAAGGGAGCAAGTTTTATAGAGCAGCAACTCAACCAACGGATCTGTGAAGAAGTTCGTGATGCTCAGAAGATCAAGATTCTCTGCTGCACTACCGAAAAAGAAGCTCTTACTCGAAGCTTGGTTCCGAAGCATCTTGGAAACGAATTCGTTGCGAAATATGGAGAGAAAATCAGCTACAGAACTCGAGCCACCCACGCCTTCCAGCTTCAAGACGACGGTGACATGATATTCTTTACGATGCAGACTCAAGAATATATCCGACCAATTCGAGGAGATCCCAAAAGCTTCTTTGTAATTCAAATCCTGGATTCCGTGAACTACCTCCAAGGAGTGAATCGCACGTTCGTCTACCACCAGCTCCTTCTCTCCTACTTTGACTATATGCGATCCGTTGGAATTCTTCATGGCCACTTCCAGGCGGATCCACCATTGAAAGGAGATGACTACATCTTTCATGTACACCCGGAGAGCCAGGGATATCTCGACGAGAGAAGTTTGATAGGATGGTACAGAAAGATGATGGATCAAGGGAAAGCCGAATGGATTATCCAGAAGTTCGAGGATTTCAAGAAGGCGATGCCAGGGACAATCCAACCGGCCAGGGATCTTCCGCTATTCGATGGAGAGCTATGGAGCAAGGCGATGCTGGCAAGTGAGAAGGAGAAGAATTTTGAGAAAGCGATGAAAGAGCAGTACTCAATCCATGCCAACGACAACTTCTTCGTGAGCTACAGAAGCCAAAGGGGAAGATCGGACAGCTGGACCCTCGTCTCTTTCGGAACAAGATTTTGGAGAACGTCGATGAATTTTGGAAGCATCTGGCCATGAAGAACGCCGAGTTTGTGGATCGGAGAAGGGCAGTGCACTCGTCGCTTCGAGTCGTCAAGCTTGCAGAGAAGACCAAAATCGAGAAAGTTCAAGAAGATCGAGAACGAGAGAGACAAGTATGAGATTTTTTTTGCAGTTTGCATGTTTGTTTTTGTGTAGTTTGCTTCAATTAGTTTGTACCTAGATTCATAGAACATTGTCTAGATTCTCCTATTCTCATTAAGATCCTCCCACTCTCATCCAGGTTCTCCTACTCTTATCCAGATTCTCCTACTCTCCTCCAGGTTCTCCTACTCTCATCCAGATTTTCCTACTCTCCTCCAGGTTCTCCTACTCTTATCCAGCTTCTCCTACTCTCCTCCAGGATCTCCTACTCTCATCCAGATTCTCCTACTCTCCTTGGCTGCCATTTCTGATAATTTTCTTCGTTTTTTTCTTTCGATTCTTGGTTTCTTAACAATTTCGCTCCACTTATCTGATTTCTAAAGTTTCCAGCTAGATCTACAGTAGGAATTGGTATTTTCGTAGTCCTGTATTCATCTTTACATGATCATTTCCATCCATCTTCCGTCTGCACCCCTTCTTCCGTCTGCACCCCATCTTTTTGTATACTTGCGGTTCTGGGACCCTTCTACTCTATCGATTTATAGTTTGCCTGTTTGCGTGCATTCCTGAATCATATACCTCTCTCTTCTAATTGTTTATTAGGTTCACTTTCTCTTTCCAAATGATTTCCTCCTCATAGTTCACTGTTATTCTTTATTATCGCTTTTATTCTTTTTGTAGCTTACTTAAACTCATTAATCGGCTCTTAGTCATCTGGAATTCGTCTCTAGATAGCTGCTAGAATTTATCCCTAGATAACTGCTAGAATTTGTCCCTGGATAATTGCTCCTAGACAATAATTGGTTCATAGACATGTGAAATGTGATACAGATTCTTTTGGTATTAGTTTTATTCCAAAACTAGATTCTCGCTTTTAAACCAGTTGTTCCACTGATTTAGATCTTCACCAAAACTTTGTACAGGTAAATCTCAAATATTTTGCCCTCCTCTTCAAAAATGTCATTTTTCTCTCTCTTCCAAATTTAAGTTCTTCGTCCTACCAGTCTATCGGCTCTATCTACCTGTAAGTGAACTTTGAGCTTAATTATCTCAATTTTCATAAGAGATAAGAAAAATCTGTCAGTTAATAAAATCTTTGTCATAACATCATTAACATTTTATCAGTTGACAACATTTTGATATCTTTCAGGAGAATTGAGCTCAAAGGGCACCTATACGGTGGGCTTCTATAGGGGTGTTTACGGTAGCTCACCTTCCAAACTTTGAATAGTTAAATCTCGATTTCTCAAATTCATTTTTTTTTGTTGTTCCTCAGTCATAATGTCCTAGATTCTGTTAGTTTCAGTGTTTATAATTTCAAGCACCTCATTTTTGTTCTATGTTCCCCCCTGTGTCTATATTTTCCCATCAAAGTTTTTTTTTCCGTTGTGTTGTTTGCCGGTTTCCCTTTAATTTCAATAGCATCTTTTTTGTTTTGTTTGATCTCATGTTTCTTTAAGTTTGTAAATAAATTAGACTACTATGAATGTTGTCTTTTCACTAGATTCTAGGAGAATTGGTCTAGTACCAGTCATTTATACCTACATATTAAGCGACATCAATGCTTCGGATTATCCAAGTCAGGTAATTTTCAATAGTTTGGCTTCCATTTTTAATTATTTTCGAATTTCAGATTATTGGAATCTCAATGGGCTACCTCAGGATCCAGAAGACTTCAACAACTTCGAAATTGCTCAATTTTGAATCTATTCTACCAGGAGCCCAACATAACGAACTCATCGATATTCAAAGGACCAAAATAAAATAAGGCAACATGTTATGAAATTTCTGAAATATAAAAAAAATAATTTTCAGGTCACACAAGGACTCGAAAGTTTCCCATTTATCCCGAAATGTTGACCAAAGGATTTTTTACCATTTTTTCTTTTCTTTTTTTTTGAACCGATCTTCTACTCCTTCTCTTTCCCCTCTACTTACCACTCAACTCATCTCGATCATTTTCAGATCAGTTCATCCGACTCCGTCAACTTCAAGTGAACAATGGGCAAGACCAACAAGTATTACACCTGCGCATTTTGCCCAAAGGGCCTCTTCCCCAATTCTACCAGTAAGTAGTAATTAATTTCAGAGTAAATTCTATACGGATAACATTTTCAGAACTAAGGGACCATCAACGGAAAAAGCATGCCAACCGATGGATCCAGTGTTCAGAATGTAACGAAAAGTTTCTGAAGTCGGTTTTCCTTACTCATCAGAAAAAGAAGCACCCTAACTCCCAGCCTGGGTATGAGGTGAGTGTTTTTTAATGAAAAAAAGTTTCTTTTCAAAAGCCAAAAACGACAAGTTTGTTGTTGCTTTTGTAAAATTATGTATTTTCAGGTCGCTCCTCCCACTCCAGGTCCAGAAGCTCCAGACTCATCGATTCCGGAAGATGGAGGTCAGAATGCTGATCCCATGGACCACGATGATCCGGATCTCCCCGGTCCAGGACCAGCTACTCTCCAAATGGGGATGCGGAATCTCCCACGCGAGGATCCATTGGAAAAGGAGAACCAGAATCTTCCTGGTCCAGGACCCAAAAAATTCAATTCCAATAGGATAGCTCAAAAATGAACCAAGTTATGTCTCAACTTATGATAAAATTGAACTTTGAGCTACATTATCTCGGTTCTTATAAAGGATATAGAAAATTTGTTAACTGATAAAACATAGTCATAATATCACCAATATTTTATCAGCTTATACATTTTTGATATCTCTTATAGGAACCCAGATAATCGAGCGTAAAGTGATACCCTTAAAGCCTCTAAAAGGAAAACCCCGCACTTTCACGTTCGAGCTTAATTATCTCGGTTCTTACAGAAGATATCAAAAATTGATCAATTAATAAAATGTTAGTCATATTATGATAAATAATTTATCAGTTGACACATTTTTGTTACCTTTCATAGAAACCGAGATAATTGAGCTCAAAGTAACTTTTCCCGTCAGAAAACAAGTAGTCAAATTTGATTCCATATATCTCATTTTCTGTGACAGATATCGGCCAACTAATATAATATTTATCATATTATCACCAATATTTTATGAGTCGGCACATTTTTGATATCTCTTATAGGAACTGAGATAATCGAGCTCAAAGTAGGCTTCTTTGGGAACGATTTTTTAAATGTCTATTTTATTTTCCACATCCTTTTGATTATTTTAATGCAAAAACCAAACTTCTAGCACAATATAGAAGAGAGTTATTCCTAAATATTTTCTGTGGTGAGCTCTAGGTGATAACAGGATGGGACTGTCGCGCACGCCGTTTATCACCTCCAGTTGGCCACGTCCTCCAAACAAATTTAGGCATAACTCGCTTCAAAATTGTGCTAGAAACTTGGTTTTTGTACCAAAATATGCAAAAAGTCTCACTCTTAGTTATGTTGTAGTTTAAGGTATGCTAAGTTCATTGAGGCTTCTGAGAATAAGCTCAACAAATCTCATATTTTCTAAAAATTTGTTTCCAAGTTCTTTTGAATACACTGACTTTCAAAATAACCATTGACAGGATTTATAATTTTCCAAATTTTCAGATGGCAGCTCAAATCGAGGAAGAAGAAATGGAACTGGACGATGAAGAAGCAGCTCATGGAGCTGAAGATGTTGAACAAGTCACATGCTGCTCCCGCGAACTTCGTGCTCGGTACAACGTCCCAAACAAGCTCTGCGCAGAAGAATCCGAGTGCCAAAACGAGGCGAGAATCTCACCGAATGATGAATTCATGGGGTTGATCAAGCCAAGCAGTAATGGAAGAGACTACTGCATGCAGTGCTTCGCTGTGAACCGAAGAAGACGAATCAACACGAGAAGTTCGAAAATGTTCTGAAATGCACAGGATGTCAAAAATTGTGGCACCTATGTTGCTCCTTTCACTTCGAGAGGTCCAATTCGTTCAAATGCAAGTTATGCGTGGAAAAAGATGCCCCGATGGTTTTGGATGCTCAGAAAGGAGGCTCAAGATTGGTTACTGCGATGGAGGAGAAGTTGAATTCGATTCTGAGAGCGAAGCTAGGTTCCAAGGACGCTGAAAGAAATAGAATCTCAGTTCGATCGATGGTAAGCAGGCCAAAAAAGTAGTCCACGAAAAGTCTCGCTCCATCACACTATTCCAAGGCCTTCGAGAAGAAATATGGACAGGCGATTTGTTATAAGACTCGAACCATTGCCGTCTTCCAAAGACAAGATGGAGTGGACCAAGTGTTCTTCATGATGTTTGTCAGGGAATATAAATCCACCTTCGTGATCGACTACTTAGATTCCGTCAAGTACTTGGAGGCAGACCTTCGGAAGCAGATCTACCCGGAGATCCTATTGGCCTACTTTGATTTTGCCAGGACTCTAGGAATTCTTCATGGATATATCTGGGCGAAGCCTCCAGTCAAAGGAGATGACTTCATCTTCAATATCCACCCAGAAGATCAGCCATACTTGGACCTCAATAGGCTGATCGGTTGGTATCGAGGTATTTTGGACAAAGGAGTGCGAGAGAAGAGGATCAAGAAGTACGAAGATTTTGGAGAAAAGAAGATCAAGAAAACCGAGGACTTGCCGCTGTTCATAGACTCCCTTTGGACCAAGAAAATGAAGGAGGTGGAGGAGCGACCAAGGACGGATAAGAAGCAGTTCGACCAAGACATGGACTATCATATGAAGAACCATCATCAGAAGGACAACTTCTTCATTGAGCTAGTGCAAGGATGTGAGCTGGAGGATGACGACACCCCAACCACCAGCCACGCATGGATCATGGATAGCCTGATGTTCCGGGAGCATTGCCGCGAAAACAACTGGGAATTCGGATGTCGCGAGAGGGCCAGGTTCGCAAGTGTGGCTATTATCAAAAAGTTGGAAGAGAACTTGTAGAGTAAATTGTTTTGAATTTCAAGATTTTTAAAAAGAAGTATTTTCAGATTCATCCAGAATACTGTGCTATTGTCCTCAACATCCAGAAGCGTCTTCTTTTCTTCTATCGTTTCCTGCTTCAATCCATCGTCGTCTCCAGAATCCGCCCGTCTTCATTTTCTTTTTCCTGTCCGCTTCCAGTCAGTCTGAAAATTGTCGAGTCCATCTGAAAATACCAAATTGAGATCTAGATGTTCCTTTACACTTTCAGAAAGTTTTTAAGCTTCAAATCTTATTTAAATCCTTAAGTATCTATTTCTAGTCTTCATTTGTATTTTCTTAAATTTTAAGCAACTTTTAAGACTCTCAAACTTCCGATTCTCCACCTTCTAATGTTCCAAAATGTTCCTCCATCTTCCCTATTTTTAACTTTTCCCATTTCTCGGTGTTTTGCTTTTAGAAGTCCCAAGGATTCCTTCAAATCTTCCTGGTTTTTAAATAGCATCTCCTTTGGTCTAGTCTTTTTTAGTTCCCACCGGTTTCCAGAACTTTCTTCCATGGTTTTTTTTTCAATTTTTTTTCCGGTATTTTCAAATTTGGTAATTTTGAATTTTCCCATTTCTCAGTCCCTCTCATGAATCCATTTGTCTTGATCTATAGACTTTCCTAGACTTTTCTAGATCCAATTTCCAATTTTAGTAATTTCAAACCTTCCCGTTGACTTACTCCTTCTCATAAATCCTTTCTCTGGTTCTCTAGACTTTCCTAGGTTTTTCAAAACACCCTTCTGTTGATTTTTTGTTTGACCCAATAGCTCATTCTTGTTTTTTTTTCGATTTGAAAATCTACCCATTTCCATATGTTCTTTATCAAAATTACCCACTTTTTAATATGTTCATTTATTGTTTTCCATTCTTCTCTACTCAAGTTCTCTTTTTTTTTGTTTTTTACCTAAAATTCTGACCGATTTATGTACAGAATCATTTGTTGAAAATAAAATTTAATATCGAAAAGAAATGCCAAAATTTTAAAACCAAAAAAAAGTTCGAAACTTTCATCTTAAATACCTAAAATTCAAAAATCTAAAAGCCAATTTATATTTGAGCCAGTTTATCTCGATTCCCATAAAAGATATCGAAAAGTGATTAATTAATAAAATGTTTATCAAATTATCAGCTACATTTTATTAGTTGACCACTTTTTGATATCTCTCTTAGAAACCGAGATAATTGAGCTCGAAGATCACATACAGGATGGGCTTCTAACCGAGCAAATATGACATTCTTGACTCTCCGAGGGGAGCGGTTTTTTGTATGTAATGAATTTTGCTGATAAGCAACATTGTGAAATAGTTTCGACATCAACAAAAAAAATTGATAAACATGAAGAGGCAACGTTCATTTGGAATCATGTGAGGGCGTTGGGTGCGTGTGTGCAAGCGTGTGTATCCATCTTTCGTTGTCTGTTTCTCTTTTTGGGAGAGAACAGCAACGAGATAGAATAGATGGCCTTTTTGCACTTGACGACCCGTTCCTTTTTCTTCTTCTTCTCCTCGTTTTTTTTCTTCTTGCTCAGAAGATTTTCTTATTTTTTTTTTGGGTTTATTCACAAATTTCCTAGGTAAAATGTTGCGAAACTTTTTACTGGCACTGTCAAAAACGTCCGTATAGTTTTTGCCGATAACTTAGTAGGTATGTATCATGGTTTTTGAAGGAAATCAGTTTTGAAAAAAATTTTAAGCCAGAAAACTATTATGGAACTCTCAAAGATTCTGAATTTTGGAATTATTGTTGTCTGTGGTCCAGTTGGTCATGTTGTTATTGAGAATTGTAGTTCTTGTGTCTTTTGGTTGCTAGATTCGTCCTCTTGGGTCTCTATTCTCTTTTCTTCTCCTTCTTCTGACTAATGGACACCAATAAAACAACATTTTGCCAGATTGGATATTCTTTGTCTTTTTCTGCATATCTGCTCAATTCGTACAGTTTGAAATTCCTATGAAATACATTTCTTAACAAATTCACAATATTATAAATCTATTCTAAATTTTCCTTTGCCTCATCTGGTGAGGTTTTTGAAAATGTTCAATTTCAAAATAGAAGCTCTATGTTTTAATCATTCCTGGAACATACGAAACGGTTAGCAGAGAAGAGCAATTATCCAAATCGGTGCTAATCGTTCAAGTTCGTTCAAGTTCGAGCCCTCTAATCCCGACCAATATTTGGATCGAATATAGGTCACACAGACAGAAATTGGGCAGGGGTCCTAGATCTTGGGAAGAACGAAGAGAATGGAATCTTCCTTCCAGGAAGAATGTGACCCATAGCACCTATAGGATGGAACACAAACAAATAGAAGCACATAGGAAATCTCAACGATCACAATACCATTCGAGGCATACACAGCCCCCATTCACACAGTTCTCCTGGTTCAGATCATTCTGAAATCCAACATTATTTTAAGTTTTCATTCGGATATCTTCAGGCATGTCCTCCCGGCTCCGATTATTCTGAAATTGCAGATCTTCTCTATTTTTCCAATTTCATCTAACTTCCTCCAATTTGAATCCACTTCTTGGATTTAAAGCTACAAATCTATTCTAGCGCCTATGCCAAATCAATATTGTCGTATATATTTTTTGTAGCGTTTTTCAAAATTTTCTCCAACCCGTCTCATTCGTATTGAAGCTTTTTTTTATAGACTCCTATTCTTTTCAGCTAACCATGACTCAACTCAACGAGGACATCTTGAAAGACATTTTCTCGTTTCTGGAGCCCAACACCAGGTATGTCCTAGACACAAGAAGTCAACTTTGAGCCAATTTATCTCGGTACCTGTCAAAGATATCAAAATGTTGTCAACTGATAAATTGTTTATCATAATATCAGAAGTTATTCGTCAGTTGACCACTTTTTGATATCTTCCACAGGAATTGAGATAAACTGACCTACATTTGACGGTGTGGATGCTCTTCTATTAGAGGTTTAACGCTTTCCAAAAAGCCCCATTCCATAAAACTTATTTTCCAGATACATAATTGCTGCTCGTTGCCTATCCCTTCGACCAATCCACAAATCCCTTCCAATCCACATTGACCATCTGAAGATCTCCCGTTCTAGCTTTTCCATCAACGGCTCCACCCACGCCTTCCGGAGCATGATTCAAGAGGCAGAAGAGCAAAAACTCCCTAGACACCTCCAGGAAATCAATGATGACTATGGTGTCCCTTACGACCTGACCTCCACTGGTAAACGTGACGATGATGCTGACCTTCTCTTCCAGGATGTTCAAGTTGGTGGTATTCGCTTTGCTCAGAACTTCATCGACCAGTTCAACGCGAATTCTGGAAGCCTGGAAGGTCAGATGAACGAATTTATCAGAGTAGCGGCTTCGATGCGAGGTGGCAGACTCCCAGTAGTTCAATGCACCCCATACATCCAGTATACGCTGAGCAATGACTATCAGATGAGCACTGTCACCTATCCACCTGGAAATCGAATCCGACACGCTATCAGAAGACATCTAGGCAACGTCCTAGGCAATGGAGAAGTGTCGGTGCGGCTTTTGGAGATTGATTGCCAGGACGGTGTGCTCAGATTCCCTGGAGACGTCAAACTCAAGGTTCAGGAGATCAAGCTTCGGAGAAATGGCAACGCTGTGCTTCACGCCATCCGACCTGTCATCTCAGAACGATCTTTTCCTCTCCAGAAGATTTCGATTCTGGTACAGGAAGCTGGCGACCCAGTATTCCAGAATCAAGTCGTCAAGGCATCCGGAGCAGTCGACATCCGAATTGATTATGATCCAGATGGCAACTGGGCAGAGGCACTTAAGAAACTTCCCAACAAAATTGTGCATATGGCAGTTGGCGAGATTCCAATTGAGCAGCTCGGAGAGTTGGCATTCGGCTGGATGGAGAATCCAAGAATGGAAGGATCCAAGTTCTCCATGCCATCCAAAGATGTGGCTACGATTCTGGAGAGAGCTGCAGAAGTGCTACCAGTATGCAATGCCACGATTGAGAGCAGAAGGTGAGTTATTGACTTTTGTTTAGTGTAAGATGTTCTAAAAATAAATATTCTAGATGCGACGAGTTTCCTGTTGGAGCCAGTATTCAGATCTCCGAGGATTTGGAGATCAACATCTATGGAGCAATGGCTCCAAATCATGAGAAGGAGCTGCTGAAGCCGAATGGTAAGCCATGGATGATTGTGATGGAATCCATGGCCTTTGGATCCGCTGCGCCGTGTGGATAATTAATTTGTGTATTTCTCTATAACTCAATGACTTGAGACTGGTCCTTCCCACTTCCCCAATTAAGGGATTTTAATTCCCTTTCTCTTTTTTAAATTTGAATTTATGAGATGAAACTGCACATTTTCTTGATTTCGTCGATTGATAGAACCTGTCGAAGTCTAATAGACCCGGATGGATTCTGACGACGGCTTATAGACGGTGGTAAAGCCTGATAGAGCTTCGCGGAGTTTAATAGACTCTGATATGTAGTACAATAAACTCTGATAGACTTTGATAGAGTCTGAGAAACCCCGGTGGAATCTGATAGACCATACTGGAGACTGATGGAGTCTAATAGACCTGATATAGTATAGTCTATTAGACCTTGATACAGCTTAATAGAGTCTAATAAACCCTAATGGAATTGGAAAGAGTTTAACAGAGCCTGATAGATACTAATGTGGAGTCTAATAGCTCCTGATGGAGTCTAACAGATCCTGGTGAAGTTTGATAACGTCTGATATAGTTTGGTAGAACCTATTAGCTTCTGATAGAAGCTGATGAAGCTTCTTGAGTTTTTCAAAGCTATTGGATCCTACTTTTCCTGAGATTCTGCAGTCAGAAGATGTCATTTAGGAGTTGATGACGTGGATCGTCCCCCAGGGAAAGTTCTTTTGGTAGTCTCTACAAGACAGATGGTGCATACTAGAGCTTGGTCCCTATTGTGGTAATTGCTATGTCATGTCTTTGTATTAAACAAGTACACAGTTTGCCTACGTGGCAAACGGACCCCAATACGTGGAAGACACAGACAGCTATCTATTGCTGATATCTAGTTCTAGCAGGTACGTTCGTAGGTTTTTTAAGGGTAACTATTTGGGTTCTAATTAATGTTATAAAACATAGGGAACAAGAAATTTGAATTTTTATCCTAATTAAAATCATAATTACCTTCGTTCCTGTATAAGATATCAAAATGTTGTCAACTGATAAATTGTTTATCACAACATCACCAACTTTTCATCAGTTGGCAAATGTTAGATATCTCTCACAGGAACCGAGATAATTGAGATCAAAGTGCACGATAATTTATTTCCAGAATGGCGCCTACTCCAAAACCTCCAAAAACTCCAGTTAAGAAAGTGTCAAAAGCACAATCTTCACAAGAATCCAAAATTCAAGGGCTACCATACAAAAAAATCCGACAACTGGGAAAAGGAGCATTTGGGGTAGTAGATCTCATGAAAAGGATTACAAATCCAAAAGAAAAATTCGCTGTAAAAATTCAACAAATCGGAAAACGGAGTCATAAAATTAAAGAGGAGTTTAAGATTCACAAAGGATTAGATCATACAAGTATTATCAAAGTTTTCGAGTTGATCCAATTTGAAAATCAATACTATATGGTAATGGAATACGCCAATAAAGGAGTTCTATGGGATTTGATCCCAAAAGATGACGTATTGGATGTTGAAGTTGCTCAGAAGCTATTCCAACAATTGATCGCAGGCATCAAGTATCTCCATAGTCAGGGAATTGTTCACAGGGATATTAAACCCGATAATTTGTTGATTTTTAAAGAAGGTAATAAGTTTCAAAAATTGTGCAGTGCCATAATTTGTTAATTCCAGAGATTTTGAAAATCTGTGATTTCGGAAGCGCCAAAAAGTATCTCAATGGTGATCAAGAGATCTTTTTCCCCACTGGTGCTGGCGCCAAAAGCTTCAATGCTCCTGAAATATTTAGTGAAGACCAATTTCGAGGTCCACCTTTAGATATCTGGGCTGCTGGACTAGTTCTAGTATGTATGCTGGTCAATAGTCAGCCATGGGAGAGAGCCTGTCCGTGAGTGTTATTTTTATTAGCTCAATTAACCCAGTTCTTGTGAAAGATATTGGAAAAATTTCAACTGATGTTTATCATAATATCAGCAAAACTTTATCAGTTGAAAGATTGTTGATAGTTCTTGTAGAAACCGAGATAATTGAGCTCTAACGCACATATATTTTTAGGATTCTGATAAAGCATTTGAGCTTAATTACCTCGGCTGCTATAAAAGATATAAAAATTTTGCCAACTGATAAAATTTTTATCATAATGTTGGCTATATTTTATCAGTTGACAGATTTTTGCTAGCTTTTTTTAGAAGCCGAGATAATTGAGTTTAAAGCTAAAAGCCAACCTAATAAAAGCAGTCCACCCAACCCTTAAACTTTGTGTTTAGTTATCTCAGTTCCTATGAGAGATATCAAAAACCTGACAACTGATAAAATATTGGTGATATCATGATAAATAATTTATCAGTTTTTTTTACCTTTCGAAGGAACCGATATAATTAAGATCAAAGTGCCACTACTATCACAGCATGGTGGTTCAATGGAGCGTGTTTGCATTCTTTTTTTTCGAAAATTCAACTACGCTTCATTGAGAATCCTTTGAATTTAAAATTTCAAATTATAGCGGTGACAAAGGATACTCAGCGTGGAAGCGAGGAAAACTGTTCAATGAGTGGCCGTGGACCGAAGTGGACCCAATGGCAATGTGTGGGTTTTTGATATTCTGATTATTTTTTATCAATTGATATTTTTCCAGCCCTTATCAGTTGGATTCTAATGGAGGATCTCAATAGGCGCTACACAATTGAGCAGATCGAGAAAAGCGAGTGGTTTCAGTACGAGTATGATTGATTTTTAGACTTTCTTCTGATTTTTGATCTACTTATTTGAATAAAATATTTTTTTGAAATCTTGTTTTTTGATCTACAAATATTGGCAAAAATTGGAAATTGATTTTTCGACGTTTTTTTTTCAAATTTGATATTTCCGAATCCGGGTTTTCCTGTCTGTTTATATTTCTGTTTTTCCGGATGGCTGATTGTTTAATCCTTCTTTATTGTCTATTCAATAAAACGTGGGCGCGCCGCAGGTTGCAAAGTGACACGCCCCTTTTTGGAAC
>NC_013486.2:15891291-15898676 GCF_000004555.2 Caenorhabditis briggsae
GCCCACGTTTTATTGAATAGACAATACCACCAGCGAATTTTTTAAAATTCCCGCCCAACCTGACATTTTTCCAGAATGACCCCTGCGATTCCAACAACAGAAGTTCCCATTCTGAAAAACCTCCCAGGCCTCGCGTATCTACCGTACCACCATATTCGAAAACTTCGATCCGGTACCTATGGTCATGTCCATCTAATGAAGTCCACCCACAACCCAGAGAACCTGATGGCTCTGAAAATAATTCCCCTCAGAAAAGGCGTCAAAAATGTGCGAGATGAGTATTACATCAACCAGAAATTGATGAGCAATGAGTTTATAATCAAAGTTTTTGGGATGAGCAATCAATCTGGTAACTGTTATCTGACTTTGGAGTACGCTGATGGAGGAGACTTGTTGGATATTATGCCTGGGAAGAAGCCAGCGCCTCCAGAATTGGGTCATCATTTTTTCAAGCAATTGTTGGCAGGAATCAAGTACATGCATAGCCAAGGAGTCGTTCATAGAGATTTGAAGCCAGATAATTTGCTCGTTTTTAAGGAGAGAGGTGGGTCTATAACTTTAAGCCAATTTTTCTCGTTTCCTGGCAAAGACACCAAAAAGTTGTCAACTAATAAACTGTTCATCATAATATCTCCAACATTTTATCAGTTGGCACATGTTTGATATCTTGCATAGGAATTGAGATAACTGAGCTCAAACTAGACGATGTGATGCCCTTCAATTATAAGTTTTATTTCAGCAACTCTGAAAATAGCGGATTTCGGAAACGCTAGACATTTTCGATATGACGGCAACGAGGTGTGGTTCGCTGAGAAAAAGTATGGGACCAGGATGTACATGGCGCCGGAGGCTTACACTCATATACGGTATCGAGGACCACCAATTGATGTTTTTGCATGTGGACTCGTTTTGGTGGTGGTTTTGACTAGAATCAATTTATGGGAAAGAGCTGAGAAGTTAGTTTTTTTTTGGAAATTTTGATTATGAAGGCCTCTTGAAGAGTTGAACATTTGGGTCCACCGTTATAGGTGCCGCTACCAGCTGAGCTACGGTGGCCAAGATGGAGTAGCGAGTCCCTCCCACTTCTCAGGCGTCTAACTGGAACATCGAAAACGCTAGAGAAAATTTGTAATCTACAAAATATGTAAAATCTCATGGCTCTACATTTTTGGAGGTGACTCTTTTTTGATGGTTCAACTGGTTTTTGAGATATGGGCGTTTAAAGTTTGTCACCCCATGATCCAGCTAGGATGTACATGACGCCTTAAAAAGTCCAAGACTGACAGCTCAAGTTTCCGTCGGTGCTCAACGACAAAAACTTTAAAAAGTTGGTCATTTTTCATTTCATGTTTCAGAAACGACCCCAATTACATGAAATGGGTTGCCGGCGGTTCTCCGGATGGCGAAAACTGGAGCAGTCTTGATCCTAAAGTAGTTGGTGAGACTTTCCTTCAAAAATGTTTAATACAGTTTTTTTCTAGAGCTCATCCGACGTATGCTTCTGAAATGTCCATATTTTCGACACACAATTGACGATATTGAGAAAAGCGAGTGGATGCAGATGGAGAGAGATCAGAAGAAGTTGTGGAGTCAGATCGAGGAGATGAAGGATAAGGTGAGAGAGAAGGCGAAGAAGAAAGAGGAGAAAGCCGAGGAGGTGCTTGAATAATTTTTGTATTTTTGAATATGTTGTACTAAATGAATATTCTTGTACCTTTTTTATTGGTCCTGCTTTTGGAGTGGCTGAAAATGAGAACCTGAGAATCCTTAAAATTCCATTGTAGGAACGAAATTGCACTGATGTTTAGCACTAGCTGACCGTAATGTTGCCATCTTTCATGATCATTGCCACAATCTTGATAAGACGTGGTCCCTAGCATGGTAGAAGTCGTAGAGATATAATACATGCGGTGACCCTTTCCCAAGGACCCTGGGCTAGGAGTCACACAGAAACTTTCCAACGGGAGAGTCGTGACGTGGCAGATGACCTATTCGCAGATGCACATAGAGGGAATTAGTTACCTAAAAATGTGTCCTAAAGGGTCTTATTTCTCCCGGGAAAGTTCTAGAACATACAATAGATTGTTTCAAGGTCTCACACTCTTAAATCAATCTCAAAGGATTTTATGTCTCCCGGGAAGGTTCTAGAACACACAATCGGCTAGACTGAAAAAAATCAATAGATCCAAAAGGAAAACCGGAAGATAAGATCCAAAGGAATCATTTAGCAAAATCCAAAGACCTAGAAATTAGACGAGAATGCCCTGGACCCACATCTCTGCCATGTTCACCTCCCTCGCCGGATCCATCAATTCCATATTCTTATCTGAACCTGTGATCATCGAGGATCCCAACAAATCCCCTGGCCAGCTGCTCAGAATCGCCAAGAAGAAACGAAAGGATCAAAAGGAGATTCGAATCAGAATGCATCAGGAATTGCTCATCAGAAGGATCAAGAGACATATTCGGAGGACCAAGGAGACTGCTGTTTGATAATGTTCGAACATTTGAAGCTTAAATTGTTTCTCTAGCTAGATAAAGTCCTAATAAAGATCAAATTTCATTGATTTAAATATCATTAAAAGAATACAAACATGGAGATAAAATAACAATTATTATTACTCTTCGATAAAATTCCAAATGCCCTGCTCCACACCTTCTGAGCAATGATCCAAGAGCACTTTCCTCCGATGCTCCACATATCGACACTTGTCCTGAACATCTCGATTCAACGCCTTCAAATC
Organism: Caenorhabditis briggsae; assembly: GCF_000004555.2. NCBI lineage: Eukaryota > Metazoa > Nematoda > Chromadorea > Rhabditida > Rhabditidae > Caenorhabditis > Caenorhabditis briggsae. Next base: position 15,894,036 of record NC_013486.2, read on the forward strand.
ATCCACCTTCTCCATATCTCGCTCCAAAAAGCCTGACAATTGCTCAGTGGCCATTTCTAGGTCCTTCTGATTGTTTTCAAACATAATCGAGTGGTTGTTACTGTTCAGATAGAAGGCAAAGACGTAGGTGTACGTTAGGGTCCGACGGCAGTTGGATAGCGTGTCGACGGCGGCTGGCAGGAAGCGAACCTCGGCCCAGGGGATCGAGCGCTGTTGCATTTTGTCCATTAGTTTTTCGACTTTCGCGACGAGCTGAAAATTTGGGAAAATGACTATTTTGGTTAAAAGTTTGGGGGAAGAGATGAGGAAGGTTTTAGAACAATGAGCTGATTAAGACTATTTTCAGCCTATTCAAAAAAATTTAAGCTCATTTTAAGCATATTTCAAGCCTAAGCCCATTTTCGGAACTTCTGGACCTGAATGGACCCGACTGTACCCGACTGGAACTAACCGAAGGCGACTGGGTCCAACTGAAACTGACTGGACCCGACTGGACCTCACTGAAAGCGTATAGGCCTCACTAAACCCGTCTGGTCAGGACTGGACTCGTCTGGAGCCTTCTGGACCCGACTGGAAGTGAATGGACCCGACTAGGCCCGACTGTAATCCAACTGGACACTCTCTGAAGCCGTCTGGACCCGACTGGACCCTGATGGATCCGTCTGAACTTATCTGATCCTGTCTGGATACGTCTGGACCTATCTGAACCCGTCTAGACTCGACTGGATCCCATTGGACTTGTCCCAGTCGGAGCTAGTCAAGTCCATTCGCTTCCAGGCGAGTCTAGTCGGCTTCAGACGGCTCCAGACGGCTCCAAACAGTTCCAGACGCGCCAGACGGGTCCTTAACCGGTCGAGATGAGTTCCGCCTGATTAAGCATGGTTAGCTTGACTCATCCAGGCTGGATTTCATTAGCCTGGCAGTACTAGGATATCTGACCCATTTAGCGAGGTCAGCAAAGCCAAAAAACTAATTCACCTTCTTCTCAAGCTTCACACTTTCCACATGAATACGAAATCGATTGTAGAAGAACAGATAGCGATCGTGGTTGCTGCGGTACTCCTTTCGATTAGTGTCCTTGGATTTGTCAAAGCTGGAATGTTGAATTTAGAGGGCTTCTTTTTTTGGTAGTGGTGGTCTGATGTTTGCAAGTTGAGCTTTTTAGTCCACTAATTCATATTTGCCTAGAAACACACCAGGGGCATGTTAGGCAGTATCCAGAACACCATGGTGGCCTAGAAAACTCAACTTGCAAAAGTTAGGCCACCACTTCAAAAAAGATCTAGAAAACTAGGAAATGAAGTTTCTGAAAAGACGCACTGCTACTAACCTGCTACATTTATACCACGCATGCTTATGCACCTCCCAACTGTCCATACAAATCCAACAAAACTGATAGCCACACGCTGGCTTCGTGCACCTCATATAGTTACACCCGCCATTCTTCTCAATCGACGTCAGACACTTTGGACAGTCCTTTGTATTCTGAATAATCCACTTGGCGTTTTCCCCGCTCTCGCTGCACTTTTTGAGCCATAGCTTCATCTGGCGACAGTTGATTGGGTTGTGAAAGTCGTCACAGCACGAGAAGCAGAAGCGTGTGCCACAGGTGCAAGTCACAAGGTGGGGATTACAGTAGTCACTTTTTACGGCGTTCTCACAGTTTGGTCCTGGACACCATTTCAAGAAGACGTTCGTTTGTACATAATTATTGAGAATCATACTTTTCAAAGGTTCAGAATCTTCCAAATACCCCAAAACTTTCTCATCAGGCATCAAAAGTTCACATTTCGACGCCATGCACTGAATCTCACTGTGTCCCTCTTTGACTTGCTCCATGATGAACATCTTCCAGCACTCGTAACATGCCACGTGGCCACAAGACATTCCGGTAAGAGTTCCAGTGTCACAGCAGATATCACAGTCTCCGGTTTCGGAGGCTCCTTGGGATTCAGAAGATTCGATTTTGTGAACTTTCAAAAGGCTCTCCACATCGGTGCTCTCGTAGAATTTGTCCATTAGAATGTCGTTGTTCCATTTGAATTTCTGTAGAAGGATTCGAGCAGTGCCAGATGGGATTTCTAGGGTTTCCACGACTCCTGAGATCGAGGTGGTCATTGTGCTATCTAGGGCGGCGGGATTTAGAATCTGGAACTTAATTTGGGTTGGAATGTGGGTCTTAAAATTCTTGTGAAAGATATCAAGAATTTGTCAACTGATAAAATATTGGTGATAGTATGATAAATGATTTATCAGTTGACCGCTCTTTCATATTGTTTGAAGGAACCGAGATAACTGAGCTCAAAGTTAAGAGGTCGGCAGCCGAGCGCGTTGCTCAGAAAGCATGCGACGACGTTTCAACTGGGGCAAATTATCTCGGTTCCAGTGAAAGATGCCAAAAAGTTGTTAACTAATAAAATGTTCATCATGTTATCAAAAACATTTTATCAGTTTACAGCTTTTTGGTATCTTTGAGAAGAATCGAGATAGCTGAGCTCAAACTTGAGGACCCTTAATTTCCTCACCTCATCAGATTTCTCATCTTTCTCCTCTGACTCCGTATCACTATCATCTTCCTCTTCCATTTCACGATTATCGTCGTACATCATTTCGTCTGAACCGTCGGAATCCATTTTTTGAAAATCCTCTATTAGTGAGGAAGAGCCTGGAAATTTTAGATATTTTGACTGAAAAATTATGACGAAAAAATGAGAAAAATTAGGAAACTACCGTAAAACCTCTAATAGAACGACACCCGGATCGTCCGCTTTGAGCCTATATATCTCATTTCTTTTGAAAGATATCAAAAAGTGATTAACTAGTAAAATGTTTATCAGGATATCAGCAAAATTTTACTAGTTAGCTACTTTTTGATATCTTTCACAGAAAATGAGATATATAGGCTCAAAGTGGACGATCCGGGTGTCGTTCTATTAGAGGTTTTACGGTATAAGGGAAAACTGATATAGAAGAGAAAAATCGATTCAAAAAACAACTAAAAATTTCCCGCAAAATTATTTGTGATCTCCTTTTTTTATCGACTCTTTGATCTACTCTAAAACAATGAGAAAATGCGGAATTTCAGTCTGAAATTTATTTTTTTTTTGTCTATTTTCGGGATTTTTCCTAGAATTTTTCTAACTGAAAAATGCGAATATAGAAAAAAAGAGATTCAGAGATTAGCTAAGGTTGAGCCAAGGGAGTAGAATTTTCAGAGAAAAAAAAACAGAAAAATCAACATTTTCAGATTTTTGCCCAAATGTGAAAAACCCAGAAAATGCGACACAATGACTTGAAAACGACCCTGAAAACGACCCCAATACAACCTTTTCAGAAGAAACATTCCCAGAAGAATGGTGACGTGGCAGATGACCTATTTTTCCGTTTTATAATGTTTATATTTATTTTTTTTTCAATTTTGACAGATTTCCAGATTTCCAGATTTCTAGATTTCTAGTTTTCTAGATTTCTAGATTTCTAGATTTCTAGATTTCTAGATTTCTAGATTTCTAGATTTCTAGATTTTTAGATTTCTAGATTTCTACATTCCTGAAATCCGGCCCAAAATTCGGGGGGTACAATGATTCGGGGGTACAAGGGGGTACAACTGATTTAGGGGTACAAAATTGATGATTCGGGGGTAAAAAATTCGTGGGTACAAAAATTCGGGGGTACAACGATTCGGGGGTACAAACTACCAATGATTCTGGGGTACAACTCATTTCATTTAGGGGTACAACGCTTGTGATTCGGGGGTACAATTTTTTTTGAGGGAGTTTCTGAATTCCTGAATTTCAGAACTTTGGAATTTCAGTATTTCGGAACCTGAGAATTTCGGAACTTCACAGTCTGAGAATTTCAGATTTTCAGCACTTCAAAATCTCAGAAACTCGGACAGAATTTCGGTCCATTCTCCAGGGGTACATCGAAATAGGGTACATCATGCTCAAGGGGTACATTGACTGAGTGGGTACGCAGTCTGAAGGGGTACATCTAGGTAGTTGCACAAAAACAAAAAGTTCGGATCTGGTCGAGATTGAACTCGCGACTTCAGTTTTTCGTGCACCCACGCGCACCACTACACCAATTCACCCAGTTTCCCTTCTCAACCGCAACCCGTACATATTCGGTGGTTTCTAAAGCAGGAAGAAAGTGAAAGAGGTTGAGAAAAAACAACTTCCGGAAGATTTCCCACGACTATATCTGAAAGTGGACACAACGTAATTTAAAATTCAATTCGGCACTGAAATTTTTCTGTTAGATTTCATTTAGTTTTTTTTTCACTTCTGTAGTTTACAAAACTTTGAGAGATGAAGGAAAAACCAATGAAAAGGCATGAATTCCGAATTCTGACAGCAAAACTATGAAAAAAAAACCTATTATTTGTCTTCCGAAATCAGAAATAAATCGGAAATTAAGGGATTTTTGTCTGAAAAAAATTATTTTTAGGCCAGGATTTTGATTTCAGCTGATTCCATCGTCGTTTCCAATCGCTCACTTCTGTACTTTATCTGTCAGTGTTTAAAACAATTTTTTATATAAGAAATTTGCTTTTTTTTCTCGAAAATGTGTCTTTTACATGTGAGTTCTGTGTTTGAATCCCAAAAAATTGCTCGAAATTCTCATGGAAGAGTTTCCGGA
>NC_013486.2:15898768-15899941 GCF_000004555.2 Caenorhabditis briggsae
GACGCAAAAAGATACCCGAACCGGAAGTACTCTAAAAGGTCACATAATAACGGCGGGAGAACTGTATCCGAATTCAAGAAGGTCAATAGAAATGTCTCTGGCGAGTCTGAAAGCGGTGATGATGAAAGGAAAGCAGATGGGAATATTTCTAGTGATGAGGAAAATGACAGTGATTGTGATGTGAATAGCTTGAATTCTAAACCCAATGTCTTCGATGAGTCGGGAGATATCGTCGAGGATGAAATTAATTGTAATTCCAATGATGAACATGTCAATCTAGTCCTTGACCCTTCTGTGGATCACTTGAACTCTCATGATTCTTGCATGGATCTTTCTGATGATCCAAGAAAGTATGACAGCGATTCTGATGAGGAGAATGATATTTTCGGATATCAGAATGTCAATCCAGTGCCGAAGCCATCAAATCGTGTCTCGAATGATCATAGTTCACAGATCGATCTTCGTGATGTTCTTGGAGAAAAGGGCTCGAGAAAGCCTGAAAGCGATTCTGAAGAAGTGTCCGATGTTTCCACAGGACAACATGTGAAACCAATGTCTCTCAAAGAAAAGTTTCCGATTGGATACATGCATCGACTTTCGGATGATTCAGACGACAGTGAGACAAAGTGAGCGACTCATTTAAATGTTCAATCAGCTCATTAATATATTACAGAGACACCGAAACAACACCCGAAGACTGTCCATCACCGCCTAGAAAGAAGTCAAAGAGAAATTCAGGTCCTCCTTCCCGCTACCAAGCTTCCTTCAAATAAACCCCAATTGGCTTCAATTTTTTTTCTCATCTTAAGGTCATTCTTAATTGTCTAATCCTTTTTTTTTGTTTTTGCATTCTTTGTTGTTGCTGTTGTGTTGTTCAACTATGAATTGTTGCCACATAAAATTGTTCTGTTTTGTCTTTAAAACATTGAAAAAAAATTGAATCCGAATTATCAAAATTATTTAAAAAATAAGAAAAATTTCAATTACCACGAAAATTGAGAAAAGTTGAGAAAAAATGGAAAATGGAGAAAAACCGAAATATTGCGAAAAAACGGAAAATTGGGAAGAACGGAGGAATATGGAAAAAAGGAAGATGAGAAAAATTCAGAAGTTCCAAAATTCGTAGATTCTGAAATTTCAAAATTCTGAAGTTCTGAAACTCTGATGTTTTCG
>NC_013486.2:15900038-15920565 GCF_000004555.2 Caenorhabditis briggsae
AATTCGAGCTCGGTACCCGATTCCGACGGTTGAGACGAGAGGCCCAAAGCGGGCCCTATCATAGTTTCTTTTAAGATCAATATTTCTCGACCAACTATATTACATATGATAGAACTCGACGAGCACTACAAAATAATATTAATTGGAACATTGTATCGAGTATGTGAACAAAGTTACAGACCAACGGGCCGAAAACCGCCAAGGCCCGGTCCGGCACGGATTCGCAGCTTTATAGCTTGTAACTTTGTTCACAGGCATGACACAGTGTCCCAAATAGTATCATTTTGTAATGCTTGTTGAGTTCTATCATATCTAGTTTTGTTGGTTCCAGGAATTTGATTCTAAAAGAAACTATGGCAGATCCCGCGAAGGCCCAACAAAGGCCCGGTCGCAAGTATGCACACTGCCAAGTTTGAGCTCAATCATCTCAGTTCGTATGCAAAATATCAAAAATATGTCAATTGATAAAATGTTCGTGATATTATGATGAACAATTTATCAATTTACAGATTCTTGATACCTTTCATAGAAATTGAGATAATTGAGCGCAAAGTGCAAGTATGACCTTCCAGTAGAGTGTTCCCGGTAGTCAAAATAAGCTTTTGCTTTCAAAAATATAATTTTCCCCTCTTTTTTGTCTAGTTTGCAACACAAGTAAGAAAACATGCTAGATATTGAAATTAATAAGAGACGCAGACACAATGAGAAACGAAAATTTCCCCCTTTCCCTTTTTTTCTTCGGCTAGCTTTTTCATTTTTTTTGTCTACTTGCTGGATATTTTGGCTGGAATTTTTTTTTCTGCTTTGAAAATGTGCTTTATCCTTCTGTCGTTTGTTTTGACTGATTCTCAGAAATTCGAAATTTTAGTATTTTTATTTTTCAATGAACAGCTGTCTCTCTGAAAAACAAATTTCAAAATTTAAGAAAATGATTTCGTAATACTTCCTTTCTCCACAATTTTCGAATTTCGCGCTGAAATCAGCGAAAAAGTTGACAAAACCAAATTTCAATATAAAAAGACCGAATTAATTTGATGCAGCTATGGGCTGCTTGCCCCGCGTGCACCTTCTCTCTTTTTCTCTTTTTCTCTGCGTCTCCTCTGGACCTGAACTCTATTTCGCCGTATATTGCTCATCTTTGCTTCTATAGAGGGTCTGAGGAAAGGGCAAAAACATAAGGCGTCAGAAACGGTGACTAGGAATCTTGAAATCTTGAAATCTTGAAATCTCGAAGTCTAAGAATCTAGAAAACTTGAAATTTAGAATACCAGGAATTTGGAAATTCAGGAAGCTAGAAACCTGGGAATCTAGGAACCCAAGAATCCAAGAATTCAAGAATCCAAGAACATCAAAAATCCAAAAATCCAAAAAATCCCAGAATCCCGAAAAAGTCAGAAATCCTAAAAATCCCAAAAATCTTAAAAATCTAAAAAACCCAAAAAATCCGAAAAGTCCCAAAAATGCCAAAATTCTCAAAAATCTCAGAAATCTCAGAAACCCCGAACCCAGATTTTTTTATATAATTTTTTTCATTTTTCAGTCAATCATGGATTCGCAAGATGAGTGGGATAACGACGATGACGATTTGAAGCAGGTCGATTCAGATGAAGACGATTCAGAAGAAGAAAAGAAATGGATTATCAAGGAAGCTGTAGTAGAGAATAAGGTAAGATCCCTAGATCCCTAGATCCCTAGATCCCTAGATCCCTAGATCCCTAGATCCCTAGATCCCTAGATCCCTAGATCCCTAGATCCCTAGATCCCTAGATCCCTAGATCCCTAGATCCCTAGATCCCTAGATCCCTAGATCCCTAGATCCCTAGATCCCTAGATCCCTAGATCCCTAGATCTCTAGATCCCTAGATCCCTAGATCCCTAGGTCCCTAGATCCCTAGATTCTAGAATCATAGACTCCAAAATTTCAGATTCTCACCTACTCGGAAATCCTCGCCTCCATGCAAGCCGTCATCAAAGACGTCCAATCAGTTCTCCAACAACCAGCTGGAATCTGTCGAATCCTTTTACAAAATCACAAATGGAGCAAAGGCCAGCTTCTGGAGAGGTTCTACGAGGATCCGGAATTTCTAACGAACACAAATATGATTCCAAGTGATCCAGCTCAGAAGCCAGAGGATGGTCCAAGAGATTGTGATATCTGTTGTGAAAATACAGAGCTAGTAGGACTCTCCTGTAACCATATGGCTTGTAGGGATTGCTGGAAATTCTATTTGGCTGAAAAAATCAAAGAAGGAAAGTCCATAATTGAGTGTATGGCTTCAGATTGTAAATTACTGGTTTATGACTTTAACGAATTCGTCGGAGATGATAAGGAGATGATAACCCAATTTGAGAAGCTCACTGTAAATGCCTATGTCGAGTCTACAAGCTCTATCTCCTGGTGCCCCTCCGAGAATTGCAGTCTAGCTGTCAAATCTGATTCCAATGGAATTGTCGAATGCTCCTGTGGCACTAAATTCTGCTCCAGTTGTGGATCCGCCCCACACGATCCTGCCACGTGTCGCCATGTGAAGATCTGGAATCGAAAAGCGGAAAAAGAGAAGGCGACGTCTTCAGTGGGCTTCTCTACCGATAAAGACACGTTTCAATGGATTCTAAGCAATACGAAGGACTGTCCAAAGTGTATGACGGCGATCGAGAAGAATGGTGGATGTATGAGAATGAGTTGTAGGAATCAACAATGCCGTTTTGAGTTTTGCTGGATGTGTCTGAGACAGTGGTCGGTTCATGGGTATTCGCCATGTAATACGTGAGTTAGGGTTGGGTTATTGAGATTCTGGGGTTCTTGGAATCCAGGAATCCAGGAATCCAGGATTCCAGGAATCCAGGATTCCAGGAATCCAGGAATCCAGGAATCCAGGAATCCAGGAATCCAGGATTCCAGGAATCCAGGAATCCAGGAATCCAGGAATCCAGGAATCCAGGAATCCAGGAATCCAGGAATCCAGGAATCCAGGAATCCAGGAATCCAGGAATCCAGGAATCCAGGAATCCAGGAATCCAGGAATCCAGGAATAGGTACCTAAGATTCTAGCTATCTAGGTCAACATAATACTTTTCTTTCCCTTTCAGATTCAGCGAAGAGGCTGAGAAGAATCGATTAGATTCTCGAGCTGAACTCCTTCGTTTCATGTTCTTCTACAATCGATTCAAGGCGCATGAGCAAAGTTTGGGATTGGAGAAAAAGGTGAGTCGAAATCTTGAGATCGGAATCTTTTTTTTTTTTTTTGGAAATCTAGGAATCTAAGAACCTAGGGACTTATGAATCTAGGAATCTATAAACCACCTCAAAATAATCTTCCTTATTTCAGCTAATCCAAAAAATCGAAAAGAAAATGGACGAGATGCAAACGGCTGGAATGTGCTACTCCGAAACTCTCTTCCTTCGAAAAGCTGTTGACACCCTCTCGGATTGTCGCCGTACCCTACAGTACACCTACGTCTTCGCCTATTTTCTGGAGAGAAACAACCATGCGATAATCTTTGAGAACAATCAAAATGATCTCGAAATGGCCACTGAGCAATTATCAGGCTTTATGGAGCAGAAATTAGATGCGGTTACCGATTTGAAGGTGTTGAGTCGAAATGTTCAGGACAAGGCTCGCTATGTGGAGCATCGTAGAAAGGTGCTCAGCGAGCACTGCGTCGAGGGATTGGAAATGGAGAACTGGGTGCTTAATGAGTAATCTGTATATACTTCCTTCTTGTTATTTTCTTTGTTTGAACCTAAAGGATTTTGAATTTCACTTATCTAATTTTTATTGTATAATACATATAACTTTTATTTCATATATTCATCTTCAACTTTTTGAACTACTGTAATAAATATGTACAGTTTTGACCATTTTTTTCTGGAGCTCTTCGAAAATTTTGGACGGTGTACAACAGCTTTAGATTGAAAACTGAGCAATCACAGCATTTTCAAACATTTCCTAGATTTTTAGCTGTTCACCAATTTCTGAAAAACCCTTTTTGGCCATAAATCTCCTCAAATCCTCCAATTTGGTCCAAAAATCAAGCTCATCTGGAACCCGAGATACGGTCGTTTGAAATTTGGAAGAGACGCAGACTGTTAGAGTGTCTCGTTGTCTGCGTCTCTAGCCTCCAAAACTTCAAATAGTCATACCTTGGCTTCTAGTGGGTCTAGAAAAATGGTTCTTGTTGCGAAATGTTCCAAATTTTAAAGACATTTCCAGATATCTCTAATTCAAAATCCTTATTGAGAAAACTATCTGAAATACACATTTTTGAATTAATTTTTAGTTTATTAAGTTTGAGATAGATTTGATTAAATACAATTGAATGACACTGGTAATTGAAATTAACAAGGAAAAAATGAGATTATTAGTAGAGCGTTCTGGCGTCAAGACGTTGGAAGAAGGACTTCATGTCGAACATCATAAGCGTCGGTGGTAGATGTCTTCTGCTGTTTGGCTGGCGATCCGTGTAATTCTGCAGCGTCAGGAGTCTTCGTGGAATCGGTCTCCTCCGTTGTCATCTGGTGTTTCCTCTTCTCGGATCCCTTCGTCATCTGGCTTCTCTGCTCCTTAATAACATCCTGTCTCTTCTTTCGAGTTTCGGAGCACTCTTTCTCGTACCGGCAGACCTTTTTGACAACGGAATCGTGAAGAATTTCTTTGCGAAGATCCTTTTCATCTCTGAACTCGCGGTTTCTTCTCCTTCTGGCCATTCTGACCAGTTCCGAGGTTCGTAGTCGGGAAGTTGGGTGGATGCTTTCATCTTCAGAAGAATCAGAAGACGATGAGGAAATAACCAACTTATACTTAGAATCCCTGATCTTCTTGAAGGCATCTGAGGAGTCTGATTGTGAAGACATCGTTCGTGGGAGTGGGGACATAGTAGCAAAAGGCTTGTTAGAGCAATCGATTGAATAGACAGAATCGGGTGACTAGTAGGAAACTGGAATCCTTTATTTACAGTTTCTGGGGACCATGTGAAGACGCTATGTCATTACACACCGTCTGCGTCTCTCATTCTCTCATTTTAAGACCTCCTTCACATTTTACCGGATAATGATGACGATGTGAAGGAGCAGATTTATTACAGTAGTCCAAACAGGTGGATAGGGATGTTTATGGTCCCCATGTGAAGGAGGTCTTAAAAATCTGTATATAAGGAGTCCCAGTTTCCTATTAGTTACCGGTTTAGTTTATCTAACCTATTGTTCTATCCAATCGATTCCTACTATGTCCCCATTCCCACAAACTATGTCTTCTGAATCCTCTACTGCCTTCCAGAAGACCATGGATTCAAAGTATGGGTTGTGTATCTCTCCCTCGTCGTCTTCATCGTCTGAAGATGAAAGCATCCACCCGACTTCCCGCCTTCGTCCATCGGAACTTGCCAGAATGGCGAGAAGAAGAAGAAACCGCGAGTTCAGAGATGAAAAGGATCTTCGCAAAGAGATTCTTCACGATTCTGTCCTCAAGAAAGTCCGCCGGTACGAGAAAGAGTGCTCCGAAACTCGAAAGAAGAGGCAGGATGTTATTAAGGAGCAGAGAAGCCAGAAGAGGAAACACCAGATGACAACGGAGGAGACCGATTCCAAGAAGACTCACGACGCCGCAGAATACCACGGATCGCAAGCCAAGCAGCAGAATACCAGTACAACCGACTCCTATGATCCGTTCGACATGAAGTCCTTCTTCCAACGTCTTGACGCCAGAATGCTCTACTAATTTTCTTATATATTTTTGTTAATTCTAATTACCTGTGTCATTTAATTGTATTCAATCAAATCTATCTGATCTCAAACTTAATAAACTAATAATTGACTCAAAAAAAGTGTACTGGCCTTGTTTTATCACTCGGGAATCTAAATCTTGCTGAAGATCAACGCTAATAAAAAGGGATTGGGAATCACTGATAAATAGTGAATCAAAAAAGTCAGATTTTGGATAGTTTTCTCCGGTTGAATATTAAATTAGAGAGCTTTATAATGAAGTCTTCAAAATTGAGAACATTTCGCAACAAGAACCAGTTTTCTAGACCTACTAGAAGCCAAGACACGCTAACTGTCTGCGTCTCTTCCAAACTTCAAACGACCGTATCTCTGGTTCTAGATGATCTAGAAACGTGGTGTTTGCACCAAAATGAAGGGTTTGAGAGGATTTTTAGTTTCAGTAATGGTCTAGCTGTTCTCAGCTTACCGTATCTGCTCAATTGGAAGCCCGCCCTATATGACAACTTTAAACTCAATTATCTCGGTTCTCATAATAGATATCAAAACACTTCCAACTGATAAATTGTTTATCATAACATCATCCTTATTTCTTCAGTTAACAAGTTCTTGATATATTTCGAAGAAACCGAGATAGTTGAGCTTAAAGTCCGCGTACGGTATTTCAAGTTAGTTTTCAATTGATTTTGATAATGTTATCAGGTTTGACTTTTGTAGTTATTTTTGCTCATTTCTAGCCTTTTCTTCCTATTTTCAAATGAAAATTAAAATCATAAAAAATCAAAAACTTTGGTGGCTAAACTTATTGGTCTACCTTTTTGATCTACCTTTTAAGAGTGAAAAAAACCCTGTTTTTGTTTATTTTCGTTATTTTTTTCGAATTTTTTCTTCTGAAAATTACCAAAAAAAAACGTATCGATTTCCAGAATGAGCTCTTGGGATCCCCCTCTTGACACCCAGTCCATCAACACCACTGGTTTCCTGTGCGCGCTCAATGATCAAATTCTCAAGGTGAGCTTATCTGTGTCTCCGTATGTCCGGATGTCTTCTTTTTCAGTTCTACAGTCTGGAACACGGACTTCTAGAAATCCCCATCTCCGATAACGGCGAGAATTTGGTCCTCGGGAAGTGGTATTCAATTTTTGAAGGGGTAATTATTCCCATGTCCATTTAAAACTTTCTAATCTGAAATTCCAGGACTACGAGGCACATTTCAATTTCGAAATGACGGATTGTAAAGTTTGGGCGGACACCGACGGACAAGTCTTTGCACAAGTCATGGCAATCGGACCCAATGATTTTGCATTACCCCGTGAGATTCGAGACAAGTACAGACTGGCAGTCTGGTCGCCGTTTTTGAAGTTCTTGGTGGATAAGGAGGATCTTTTCAATAGCACATTCAGAGGTGGAGATGTTGGGGAGGTAGGAAAAAACATTTTCCAGCAAAAATCATTCATCTAGCTTCACTAGAAGCCAAGATACAGCTGTTTGAAGTCTTGGAGGCTATAGACGCAGACAACGAGACACTCTAACTGTCTGCGTCTCTTCAAATCTTCAAATGATCGTATCTCGGGTTCTACATAAGCTAGAAATCTGGTTTATGAGCTAAAATGGAGGATATAATTTATATTTTTGAATTATTAAAAAAGTTTTTAAAGAATTTTCGGAAAATTATATTTTTTTTTCATGTACACCCAACTTCAAGCTCAATTATCTCGGTTCCTATTAGAGCTATCAAAAATTTGTCAACTGATAAACTGTTAACTGTAATGCAAGCAATATTTTATCAGTTGACAAATGTTCGATATCTCTCCTAGAAACCGAGATAATTAAGCTCAAAAAGCACAAATAAGGTCTCTATGACGAAATCCCAAGAACTTTTAGCTCCATTATCTCGGCTCTTATAAGAGATATTAGAAATTTATCAGCTGATAAACTGTTTACCATAGTATCAGCAATATTTTATCAGTTGGCAAAATTTTGATATCTCTTATGGGAACTGATATAAATGAAAACTTCAGATAGTGGTCAAATTTGCGCCATCCAAGGATCACCCAGATCGTCTTTTCGAAGTGGTCCGAATTGTTGAAAGGGACACAAGACCACAAAATGTGGCCTATGCACACCTTCCAGTAAGTCGGAATACTGTATTTTGAGTATGAGAATTTTCTATTTTCAGCCATGGACTATGGAATTCCTTGCGACCCGAATGGAACCAGTCTATGTTCTGCGCCCCAGCCTGCCGGTGGGTTTTAGGAATTTATTTGGAATTTTAGTTTTTTTTTGAATATTAGAAGTTTCCAGATTTCCAGAGAAGGGGAGTTTTAAAATCTCCAAATTTGCAATATTCCAGATTGTCAATCGATATGGTATGACTGAAAGAAGGGATGCTGCAATTGGAATCTGCATAAAAGTGGACGTCAAAAATCCAGCATATTCTGCTAAAAAAGCTGGATCTCTGGAAAAATGTTGTGTGCTATTTTCTCCGAGATTCGGATTAACAAAGTTGCTGGTTAGAGAAATGATGGTATCTGGACATAAACATGCGGATAAGAATGTGACAGAACAAGTTAAAAGTATGGATAAGCCGTTTTATAAGGTAAGGAAATTTGAAATACTTGGATTCTTGGATTCTTGAGTCCCTGGTTTCTGAGATTTTCGGATTTTTGAATTCCTAGATTTCTAGATTTCTAGATTCCTAGATTCCTACTTTCCTGAATTCCTAGATTCTTTGGATCTTTGGGATTCTTGGTGTTTTCGGGATGATTTTGAAAATCCATGCTATTCTTCCGATCGTCGGAATTTCCGGGACATTTAAGATTGTTAGGGTTTCTGAGATTTCTGAGATTTTTGAGATTTTTGGCATTTTGAAGGTTTTTAAGTTTTTTGGTATTTTTGAGATTTTTGGGATTTTCGGGATTTCTGACTTTTTCGGGATTTTCGCGATTTTTTGGATTCTTGAATTCTGGGATTCTTGGATTCTTGGTTCCTAGATCTCTAGGTTTCTAGTTTCCTGAATTCCCAAATTCCTAGATTCCTAGATTCCTAGATTTTCAGTTGCTTAGATGCATGGGATTCTTGGATTCTTGGATCCTTGGGTCCCTGGATTCTGGGATTCTTGGCTTTTTGGATTTCTATATTCCTATATTCCTATATCCTTATATTCCTAGATTTCTAGATTTCTATATTCCTAGATTCCTACTTTTCTAGATTCTTAGATACTTGAGATCTTTGGGATCCTTGATTTTCTGGATAATATTTAAAATTCACTGGATTTTAGAGATCCATGCTATTCTTCCGATCTTTGGGATTTCCGAGACATTTAAGATTGTTAGGGTTTCTGAGATTTCTGAGATTTTTGAGATTTTTGGCATTTTTGAGATTTTTAGGGTTTTTGGTATTTTTGTTTTTTGGGATTTTCGGGATTTTCGGGATTTCTGACTTTTTCGGGATTTTGAGATTTTTAAGATTTTTGGGATTTTCGGGATTTTCGGGATTTTTGGTGTTCTTAGATTTTTGAATTCTTGGATTCTTGGATTCCTAGATTCCTAGGATTCTAGCTTCCTGAATTTCTAAATTTCTGGATTTCTAGATCTCCAGATTTCTGGAAATCTTGGATTCTGGGATCCTTATATTCATTTTCCAGCTTGGAAAATGGTACAAATACCAACTCGGTGACAATAGATACCAAAAAAGTCAAAAACAACGAGAAACAGCTAGATCCAAAGCTATTGAGGAATTGGGACCAGCAGATACTGCATTCTATAATGCGGCGGCTGTTCATGTGGAAGAAGTGGAGCAACAAAAGTATACAAAAGTGATGAATGGAGACGTTGAGGTGAGAATTCTGAATTTTAGGGCTTCAGACTGGAAAATTTGAAGCTTGGGTCTCTACATCTGACTGCTAAATTCTCAATTTGGAGGTCTGAATTTCAAATTATTGAAATCCAAAGAATCCGAACCTACCTTCCGAAATTTCAAAATTTTTTGCAGATTGACACTTCATTTGCGTTCAACCACGAAATGCTAGAAGACCCAGGAAATCAAGAGCTCCCATGGGAGATTCGGAGCCAAAAACTGTCAAAAACTGCTCATTTTGTGGACGTGGATATTGGAAGAGTCGAAGTTTATCCAAACGAGTCGCAGTTCATTCTTCAGGTGAGATTAAGAATTTCAAAAGTTTTAGGTTTATTCCCTAGGTTCCTAGATTCCGAGGTTCCTAGATTCCAAGGGTCCTAGATTCTTAGATTCCCGGATTCCCGGATTCCCGGATCCATGGATTCTTGGATTCTTGGATTCGTGAATTCTTGAATTCTTGGATTCTTGGATTCTTGGATTCCCGGATTCGTGGATTCTTGGATTCATGGATTGTAGGATTCGTGGATTCTTGGATTAATGGATTGTAGGATTCGTGGATTCTTGGATTCTTGGATTCTTGGATTCTTGGATTCTTGGATTCTTGGATTCTTGGATTCTTGGATTCTTGGATTCTTGGATTCTTGGATCCTTGGATTCTTGGATTCTTGGATTCTTGGATTCTTGGATTCTTGGATTCTTGGATTCTTGGATTCTTGGATTCTTGGATTCTTGGATTCTTGGATTCTTGGATTCTTGGATTCTTGGATTCTTGGATTCTTGGATTCATGGATTCTTGGATTTTTGGATTCATGGATTCTTGGATTCTTGGATTTTTGGATTCATGGATTCTTGGATTCTTGGATTTTTGGATTCATGGATTCTTGGATTTTTGGATTCATGGATTCTTGGATTTTTGGATTCATGGATTCTTGGATTCTTGGATTTTTGGTTTAATGGAATTCTCGAAATTCTACCAAACTGAATTTTTAAATTCCAGAAAATCGAAACACATCGAAAAATGCTCGAGGAGCAGCATCCAAGCGACTACTCGCGTCTCAAAAACGAAATGTTGATTGTGAGAGCCACTGTGAAGGTCCATAATAGATTCATGGCCAATTCTGAAGCCTACCCGAATCATGGAATATTTATTGTTCGAAAAATCATGTCGATTTTCTATTTGAATGGTGGAAAAATGATTTATGATATGGAGAAGGAGGAGGAAAAGCTGAATTTGTCCTTTGGAAAGCTAACATTGTGATTTTTGTGTATATTTTTATATTCGTTATGATTTATGAAAGTTTTATCTCGAAAAATCGATTTTGTAAGTCCTGGGCCCTTCTATAAAAGGTGCCCTTTTGATAGAGGATTTTTATTGGGAAGAAAAAAACCAGATTTCTAGTTGGCGAGATTTTTGTGATTTTTGGAATCCTTGAATTTTTGTATTCCTAGATTTTTAGATTCCTAGATTCCTGGGTTACTGGTTTCGTGGATTCTTGGATTCTTAGATTTTATGATTTTAGGATTCCTGAATCCTTGGATTCCTGGATCCCTAGATTCCTGGGTTTCTGGATTCGTGGATTCTTGGATTTTTAGATTTTATGATTTTAGGATTCCTGAATCCTTGGATTCCTGGATCCCTAGATTCCTGGATTTCTGGATTTTTGGATTCTTGATTCTTCGGATGAAAACTGAATTTTCGTGATTTTTATGAATGTGATATCTATTTTGTGCATGTTTTAGGAAAGTTTCATCTTGAAAAATCGATTTATTAGACCCTTTCAAAGGGATACAATGATTTATTAAATGAGGAAAAGATCATGGCAAGTTCTTCAGATTATGATAGAGAGAGAGAGAGAGAGAATCGCGCCGAAGGCGCACCAGCCAGCTGTCTGAAGCGCCAGAGGCGTGGGAAATCCGAATATTAAACTGGAGAGATAATGACAAACTGGGATAGGAAAATACAAAAAAAAATCAATACTTGTTAGAATTATTCCAGCTTTTGCCGCTTCACCAATGCAGACGCCTTGGCTCGATACTCCTCGAAACTTGCCAATTTTCTTTTTCTAGACGCCTCAATGCCTCCAAAATGCTTCCGAAGCTCCGTGACCACATTCATCGTCTGCATCTTCTTTTTAATGTTGTCGGCACAACATTCTTCGTGCTTCTCCTCAGCCATTTTTATGATCCAGCTGATTGGGCGCCCCAGTGGCAGACCCATTTTCTCGGCGTCTGCTTCTTGTTTTTCTTCGAGCATCCTCCGCTCCGCCTTGGTCAGAAATCCATCGTTTGATGGTCCTGGTCTTGGTCCAGCAGGTTGCTTCCTCGCTGGATTGGCTTTGGATCGGGGCGGCGAGGAGACGAATCCTTCGTAGAGAGCGGAGAGAAATGACCAAACGCTCATTGTTGTTGTAAAGCTGAAAATTAGAACATGAGATTGGATAGCAAGGAAGTGTTTTAGGAAAAAAATGAAGAGGAAATCAGATTTTCCAATAAAAGAAAAACTAGCAAAACACAAGGAAAAATTGCTATGCCAGTTTGAGAAAGGTTCCCACATTGTCATGTTTGAGCTCAATTATCTCAGTCCCAGTGAACGGTATCAAAAAGTTGTCAACTAATAAATTGTTTATCATAGTATCAGAAATATTTTATCAGTAGACAAATTTTTTATACCTTTTGTAGGAACCGAGATAATTGAGCCCACAATGGACGTATAGAGCGAGTATCTATTAGAACGAATGCGATAGGTTTTTAATTTAATTTTTTGAAAATTTCCACGTTATATCAAAAAATGAGAAACTGATAAAACGTTAAAACAAAAATTGGCTTAAATTTGAAAGTGGGGGTGCAATTCTAATAGAGGTTCCAACCCAAAAACCCCCTATGATATCTTTTTAGCTGCTCAGAGCCTTTACGGCTTCTCACTTAACCCCTAGGACCCCAAAAAATTATCTACAGGGCCAAAATTCTTAGTTAAACTCGTTTTTCTTAGTTTAAACTAGCTTGAAACACTTTGAAACTTTGAAAACTACCATTTTTAACCTAATCTACCTCTAAAATCGCTGAAAACATTCTTGATATCATCTAAATCGTTCGGCTAAATAACCTAGAACCCCTAACAAAGTAAAAGCCCATTTCTAGAATTCAAATGGTGAGTTTAATCCGCTTTGAAATATCCTAAACTAACAATTTTGGGTTAAAAGTACAAGAATCTAACTTCTGTTGATGTTAGATTTTTAGAGATTCTCGGATATCCAACACACCATCTATCTTATCTAATCAATTTTCAAGATTTTCAAGATTTACAGATTCTGGGTCACTCATTTTTTATCTTATCTTATCTCTATACTATGTTCATGTTAGTAGCACTCTATTTGCTTCTGGGGTACTTCTTAAATTACAGATGGTAACAGTAGGTTAAAAAAAAGGAACATAGAAGAGCCCGGACTTTGAGCCAATTTATCTCAGTCCCTGTGCAAGATATGGGAAAGTTGTCAACTGAAAATATTGCTGATATTATGATAACCAGTTTATCAGTTTACATGATAGCTCGTACAAGAACCGAGATAAATTAGCTTAAAGTTGAAGATCGGCTTTAAAAATCAATAAAAAAGAAAGAAATGTTCTGCAAACCAATAGTTATGTTATATGTAACTATATATGCAACTTATATATGTCTCTCTTTAGCCACTTTGCCAGAGGAACACAAAAATTTTAATCTCATACCCATAGTTGATTGTTTAATGACCTTGTAAGACATATTATATGTGTTTAGACCCACCTGGGATTTATTTTTCTTTAGGGAAAGTTTCTCCTGGGAACCTAAGACGGACCAAAAAGGAAAGCAATTTATTGAGAAACTTAATTATAAAAAAAACCGTTAAAAACATTGAAATAAATATTATTATCAACTAATTAATTAATTATCTCCTCCTCTTCTTCATAATTGTACATCATATACGGACTGCTCTCGATTTCCTCAATTGTCAACCTCTCATCCACGTCATCAGTCAAGCAGGATCGAAGGAAATCTGAAAATATAAAAGTTAATTATCACTAATTATCCTTAAGTAACTCACTCAAAGCAATTTGGTCTAGACGATGCCATGCATCAGTCTCATCGGTTTCCCCATCCATCCAGCGTTGGTATTTTTTGGATCTTCTGAAAATTTTGTGAATAAACTTTGAGCTCAATTATCTCGGTTCCTAGAATAGATATCAAAATTCTGTGAACTGATAAATGGTTTGTCAAAATATTACCAATTTTTTATCAGTTGGAAGATTTCTGATATCTCTGAAAGCAACCGAGATATGGTATCGCAAAGGAAAAAAAAATTAATTACCCATCAGCTTTTTTCCATGGCTGCTGTCCAGTTAACAAAACCATCAGGGTCACTCCAGCACTCCAAATATCTATTGGAGGACCTCGATAATTCTTTTGAGCAAAAACTTCTGGAGCCGCGTACTGAGAAGTGCCGTCGGCTCCCTGGAGCAAAATTTCTTCATCGTCGTGGTTCCAGAATTTTCTGGCGCATCCGAAATCGCAGATTTTCAGTTTATCTGAAACAAAAAAAAAATCAAATCCTCCATTTTCTTCCACGTTTTTAGTATATAGAACCCGTGAGACGGTCGTTTGAAGTTTTGCAGAGACGCAGACAGTCAGAGTGTCTAGTTGTCTGTGTCGCTAGCCTCCGAAACTTCAAATAGCTTTATCTTGGCTTCTAGTGTCGCTGGATAAAAGTTTTTTTTACTGGAAAATGTTCCAAATATCGAAAACTTCAATTTAGATTTTTCCAAATGTCCCTGAATTTATATTCAACAAAAAAAGATTTTAATAGTAATTATCCTAAAGCCTAAAATCTAAATTTCTAGTCGCCCCTTGCAATGGTCCAAATGCAATGCATTCAAAGTCTTCAAAATTCGGAACATTATTTCAGCAAAAATCACTCATCCAGCCTCACTAGAAGCCAAGATATGGCAATTTAAAGTTTTGAAGGCTAGAGACGCAGACAACGAGACACTCTGACTCTCTTCAAAACTCTGCGTCTCTTCAAGACTTCGAGTGGCAGTATCTCGGGTTCTAGATTAGCTAGAAACGTGGTTTTTGGACATAATTGAAGGATCTGATTTCTATTTTCTAGATTACAAAGGATAACTCAAAACATTTCTAAAATTTTTTTTTTCAATTTTCCAACCACATCAAGGAACTGAGATATTGTCGAATTTGTAATAAAAGGCTTCCTAACAATTCAATCTGAGAATAATGAACAAATTTTCCATTTTCGTCCAAAAACCACGTTTCTAGCTAATCTCGAACCAAAGAAACGGTCGTTTGAAGTTTTGAAGAGACGCAGACAGTTAGAGTGTCTAGTTGTCTGCGTCTCTAACCTCAAAAACTTAAAATAGCCATATCTTGGCTTCTAGTGAGTCTAAATAAGTGAATTTTGCTGGAAAATGTTCCAAATTAGGGGCCCTTCTACTACAGGTTAAAAATTACTTTAACATACTCACCATTTCTACCAATCAACAAGTTTTCTGGCTTTATATCCCGATAAACCACTCCTTTGCTATGTATATATTTCAACCCAGCGATCACTTGTTTGAAATAATTCTGAGCAATCGACGAGCTCATTCCGGAATCTTTGGGAATCCTATCAAACAAGTCCCCGCACCCAGCGAATTCCAAAAACAAGAAAAATTATTTCGGGTCTGTCTCATGTCTAACATTTTTATGACATTTTCATGGGATAAATACCGATGAATTCAAAATTCGTGCCTAATTTTTTCTGGTTGTGTCTTGGAGACGGCCATTATTTTAGCAGCCATTTTAATTTTGGGGTACTCGGTGTGCTCCATGAGCACCACTTCTCCAAATGCGCCGAGTCCCAGTCGACGCGTGGTTTTGTATTTTTCCAGATCGCTGTCGAGCATTCTGGAAATGGTAAATTGGATTATGAGGGAGGTTTGGGGAAACAATTAGGGCGAATAACGAATAGAAATGGTCCAAAAGTAACAAAATGAACTAATTGTAAGGATAAGGAAAAAAGTGAACTAAAGATTAATTTAACCAAGATTAAACCAAAAAGTTTGAAATTCGCTCTACCGTTAAACCTGCAATAGAAGAGCCTCTAACTTTGAGCAAATTTATCTCGTCTCCTGTGAAAGATATCAAAAAGTAGTCAACTGATAAAATATTGGTGATGTTATGATAAACAATTCCTCAACTTTTGACAACTTTTTCATATCTTCGACATGAGCCGGGATAAATGGACCTAAAGTTAAATTGTCTTTGTATTAGAGGTTTTACGGTAGAACCAAATAATAGACTTCCGGAAAAAAAACGAAAAAGAGCCAAAAGCAAAGCAAATGTTTAAAAAATGAATTTATTAGAAAATATTAAGGCAAAGGGAAGAACAGAAAATCTAAAAATGAGCTTATATCCAGTCCCCTCTAGCAGAGGCCCAGCCTATGCATACCCTTTGAGTTCAATTAACTCGATTCGTATGAGAGATATCAGAAATATGTTCACTAACAAAATAATCCTCATTTTATGATAAATGTTTTATCACTTGAAAACTTTTCTGTATCTTTGACGGAAATCGAGATAATTGAGCTCAACAGGCACGTATCGGGCGAGCTTCTATTAGATCATTAAAGGAAACATGAACTGCTTCATTTGACAAATGTGTGCCTTCCTTTTTCCACCTGTCCATTTTCCATGGGACACAAAAAGAGGGATTACCTAGAACAATTATGAGAAACGAAGAGGGCAAGAATTCCTCTCTTTTTAGTATGTGTTTACGTTCTAGCAGCTGGTGACAGATATCATCTAGGTGAGGGGTCAATTAGAGGGTGGGTGATGTTGTGTCGGTGCGAAAATAGCATGGAGGATGAACCATTTATCTCGGTTCCTATGAAAGATATAAACAAGTTGCCAACTCATGAAATATTGCTGATGTTATGATAATCAACTTATCAGTTGATAACTTTTTGATATCTTCGACAAGAACCGAGAAAGATTCCGAAAATTATCTCAGATTGTCTTATGTAATCAAAGAAGACGAATCAAATCCTCCATTTCGGCCCAAAAACCACGTTTCTGGCTTATCTAGAACCCGAGATACGGTCAGTTTAAGTTTTGAATTCTTTGGATTCCGGTAAGATTCATTCAAAGTCTTCAAAATTCGGAACATTTTCTAGCAAAAATCACTCATCTAGCCTCACTAGAAGGCAAGATATGGCAATTTAAAGTTTTGAAGGCTAGAGACGAAGAAAACGAGACACTCTGACTGTCTGCGTCTCTTCAAAACTTCAAATGGCCGTATCTCGGGTTCTAGATTAGCTAGAAACGTGGTTTTTGGAGAGAATTGAAGGATCTGATTCCTATTTTCTAGATTGCAAAAGATAACTCAAAACATTTCTAAAATTTTTTATTCATTTTTCAACCACATCAAGGAACTGAGATATTGTCGAATCTGTAATAAAAGGCTTCCTAACAATTCAATCAGAAAATAATGAACAAATTTTCCATTTTCGTCTAAAAACCACGTTTCTAGCTTCACTAGAAGCCAATATATGGCTATTTGAAGTTTTGAAGAGACGCAGACAATTAGAGTGTCTCGTTGTCTGCGTCTCTAGCTTCCGAAACTTCAAATAGCCATATATTGGCTTCTAGTGAAGCTAGATAAATGATTTTTGCTGGAAAGAAATCCAAATTTTGAAGACTTTATTTTAAAGGCGTTTCTAATCTGAAATTAAACAAGAAAAATTTCATTTCAATAAAAACAAAACTACATGGATTTGGATCCATTTAAAAAAATGCGTTGAGCTACTCAAAAAAACTAGCAAAGCTTTGAAAAAATTAAGAAGAAAAGTGTAAAATGGGTGAAAATGGAACAACCGAAATTTGAAATTTTCAATGTGAAGAAAAAAAAGAAAAACCGTGTTGAGAAAATGGAAAATGGGCTTAGGAGGGAATGGGAAATGTGAGAAAAAGTGAGAGACATGGATTTTCAAAAAAACGGCAAAAGCTGGGAATTTTTCGTAAATTTCTGGGACCTCTAGGTAACTTCAAAAAGATAAAAAGTATGAAAAATGCAAATTTTCGAAGCAATTACCTTATTTCCGCTAATCGAAGCCCATTCAAACCGTCAACTTTGAGCTCAATTATCTCGGTTCTTGTGAGAGATGTCAGTAAACTTTCAACTGATAAAATATCAGTGATAACATGATAAAAATTTAAAGTGTATGTTAAGAGTGAGCTCCAAATAGAGACCCTATACATACACTTTGAACTCAATTATCTCGGTTCCTTCAAAAGATATCAAAAAACTATGAACTGATAAAATATTAACCATAAAATTACCAATTTTTATCAGTTGACTGATTTCCGATATCTTGGATAGGAGCCGAGATAATTGAGCTCAAAGTTGATGGCTTGGATGAAGTTGATGGCTTGGATAGGAAATGTATTGGAGGCAATCAGGATAGATAATTAAAACGGTGGCGGTGGGCGGTGTACATAATTAGTGGCTGCTGTATAATTAGGATAATTATTTTCAACGGATTGATTGTACTGTTGGATTTGGAAGGAAGCAGAAGCGTTGAGATATGGCAGAGTTGTAGCTTGGAAGCGTTTTGGAGGAAGGTGATCCTGGAATTTTCTGTGTGTTTGTTAGTTTGTCCAGATGTCCACCCTTTCTAGCAAAATGCACAACAAAGTTCATAAAAAAAAAAGAACCCAGAAACCGAAAAATATACCGTCCAATCTCCAAGGCTTCTTTTTCTTGGCTGAGCTAGTTGCAAGCTGGGCTCAATAGTCGGGGATACTGTAGCCGATGGGATTACTGTAGCCGTTGGCAGCAAAGGTGGCGGAAGCATCTGCAGAGCCAAACCCAATGGTGAAAGCAATCCCGAGTTAAACAGAGTAGTGGGAGGAAGCGGCTATAACGAAAAAACCCAAAGTTGTACAGAGAAACTAAGCGATAGGGTGTGGAAAACAACAACCAAAGCAGGGTGAAAGTTAGATGAACTTCAAGCTTATTTATCTCAATTCTTGTTACAGATACAAAAAAGTGAGCAACTAGTGAAAGATGAGAAATTCAATTTTGCATATTTTATCAGTTGGTCGTTGCTAAGCATCTTTCACAGAAATTGAGATAATTGAGTTCAAAGATAAGTCATAGGGTTTACCTGAGCAACAAGTGGTGTCCCGGTGTAGGGGTAGAGTAAGTTGTTGTTGAATTGGGGAAACAGTACTCCGTTGGGGTATTGAGAGGTGTTGATGCATTGCATTTGGGTCATTGCGAGGGGCGACTGGAAATTTAGATTTTAGGATTTAGGATAACTACAGTTAAAACATTTTTTGGTTGAATTTGATTTCAGGGACATTTGGAAAAATCTTTAAATTGAAGTCTTCGAAATTTGGAACATTTTCCAGAAAAGAAACTTTCATCTAGCGACACTAGAAGCCAAGATATGGCTATTTGAAGTTTTGAAGGCTAGAGACGCAGACAACGAGACACTCTGACTGTCTGCGTCTCTTCAAAACTTCAAATGGCCGTATCTCGGGTTCTAGATTAGCTAGAAACGTTGTTTTTGGAGAGAATTGAAGGATCTGATTCCTATTTTCTAGATTGCAAAAGATAACTCAAAACATTTATGAAATTTTTTGGGAAAGATATAAGGAATTTCAGATTAGAGACGCCTTTAAAATGAATTCTTTAAAACTTGAATTTCTTTCCAGCAAAAATAATTTATCTGGCTTCACTAGAAGCCAAGAGATGGCTTTTTGAAGTTACGGAAGCTAAAGACACAGACAACGAGTCACTCTGACTGTCTGCGTCTCTGCAAAACTTCAAATGACCGTATCTCGGGTTCTAGATTAGCTAGAAACGTGGGCCAAAAATTCGGGGGGTACAATGATTCGGGGGTACAAGGGGGTACAACTGATTTAGGGGTACAAAATTGGTGATTCGTGGGTACAAAAATTCGGGGGTACAACGATTCGGGGGTACAATCTACCAATGTTTCTGGGGTACAACTTATTTCATTTGGGGGTACAACGTTTGTGATTCGGGGGTACAATTTTTTTTGACGATGTTTCTGAATTCCTGAATTTCAGAGCTTGAAAATCTCTGGATTTTTAGAATTTTAGAACTTTGGAATTTCAGTATTTAGGAATCTGAAAATTTCGGAACTTCAGAATTTAAGAATCTCAGAATCCCAGAATTTCAGAACTTCAAAATCTCAGAATCTCAGAAATTCGGAACTTCAAAATTTCAGAACTTCAGAATCTCAATATTTCTGAATTTTCAATAATTACGGCAGAAATTTTCTTCATTGTCTTCAGAATTCTTAGAATTTCAGAACTCGGAATCTGAGAATTTCGGAACTTCAGAATCTGAGAATTTCCAAATTTAAGAATCTCAGAATTTCAGAACTTTGAAATCAAAGAATTTCAGAACTTCAGAATCTCAGAATTTCAGAACTTTGGAACTTCAGTATTTCGGTATCTGAGAATTTCGAACGACAAAAATTTTTCACTTCTCATTGTCACATTGTTCTTTTTGAACCCAGCCGATACTTTCCTCAATGCCAATTTTTCTCAATTCCTTGTTTTTTCAATTCTATTTCAATTCCCTTTGTTTCTCAATATTCCTTCGTCTTTTTTCCAATTTTTCTCAATTTTCCTCAATTTTCGCGGTAATTTAAATTTTTCTCCTTTTTAAACAATTTTCTATATCATTGATTGAAGGAAACAATCACAATTTAGCTATTTCCCACAAAATTCGAAAATCCCAAAAATTCGCTCAAAATGAGCTATTTTCTATCGAAAATTGTTCGAACAGGCAATAAAAAATTACAAAAATTATAAAATTAATTTTTTTCGACCAATCACCACGAAAATTTGAGCAAAAATGATGAAAAACGAAGGAAAACGGAGAAAATCCG
>NC_013486.2:15921498-15928235 GCF_000004555.2 Caenorhabditis briggsae
CGTTTTTCATCATTTTTGCTCAAATTTTCGTTGTAATTTATCGAAAAAAAATCAATTTTATAGGTTTTGTAATGTTTTATTGCCTGTTCGAACGATTTTCGAAAGAAAATAGCTCATTTTGGGCCAATTTTTGGGATTTTCGAATTTTGTGGGAAATATCTAAATTGTGATTGTTTCCTTCAATCAATGATCTAGAAAATCATTTAAAAATGAGAAAAATTTAAATTACCGCGAAAATTAAGGAAAATTGAGAAAAATTGGGAAACACGGAAAATTGGGAAAAAACGAAGGAATATTGAGAAACAAAAGGAAATGAAAAAGAATTTAGACATAAAATTGAGAAAAATTGGAAGTGAGGAAAGTATCGACTGGCATTAAAATCCGTTAAATCATTTCACAGTTCTCCACTGTCTTTCTTGAAATATTGAGATTCTAAAGTCCTGAAGTTTTGAAGTTCCGAAGTTCTGAGATTTTGAAGTTTTAGCATTCTCAGATTCTGAAGATCCGAAATTCTCAGATTCTCAGATTCTGAAGATCCGAAATTTTCAAATTCCGGAATACTGGAATTCCAAAGTTCTGAAATTCTAAGAATTCAGAGATTTTCAAGCTCTGAAATTCAGGAATTCAGAAACTTCGTCAAAGAGAAATTGTACCCCCGAATCACAAACGTTGTACCCCTAAATGAAATAAGTTGTACCCCAGAATCATTGATAGTTTGTACCCCCGAATCGTTGTACCCCCGAATTTTTGTACCCACGAATCACCAATTTTGTACCCCTAAATCAGTTGTACCCCCTTGTACCCCCGAATCATTGTACCCCCCCCCCCCCGAATTTTTTGCCAAAAATGTGACCAAAATGAAGGATTTGTTCATTATTTTCAGTTTTAATTTTTAAGAAGCCTTTTATTACCGATTCGACAGTATCTCAGTTCCTTGATGTTGTTGGAAAATAAATAAATAATTTCAAAAATTTTTAATGTTTTTTTTGTAATCTAGGAAATAGTAATCAGATCCTTCAATTCTGTCCAAAAACCGCGTTTCTAGCTAAACTAGAACCCGAGATACGGTCATTTGAAGTTTTGAAGAGACGCAGACATTCAGAGTGTCTCGTTGTCTGCGTCTCTAGACTTCAAAACCTTAAATTGCCATAATATGGATATATTATAATATGGAGATATTATCTTGGCTTCTAGTAAGGCTAGATTAGTGTTTTTTGCTGGAAAATGTTTCAAATTTTGAAGACTTTGAACGAATCTCACCGGAATCAATCCCAACATGACTGCATTTCTCATCTGCATGTTCACTTTTCCGGCCATCATGATTTGCTCTTTTAGCTGTCGTGGTGGATGCAGATAATTACACTTGACACGTGTGCATCTATCCTGAAAAATAGGCAATTTGGTAGAAACTCAATTTGGTACGCACTCCAAACAAAACCATCTCAATTTTCAGGAAAAAAATAAGCAAAAATTTGCTCCCAGGCTACGCGTGCACTTCGAGCTAAATTACCTCGATTCCTGTGAAAGATATCAAAAATTTGTTAACTGATAAAATGTTTATCATAATCTCAAAAACAATTTATCAGTTGGCCACTTTTTGATATCTCTCATAGGAGCCGAGATAACTCAAGTCAAAAACCTACCCGCATACTATCATAGCACACTGTGACTTTTTGGCCGGGAATCAGGTCCATATGTTTTGGTGGATGAGCAAATTTGCAGTTATCGCCGCGTTCGCATGTTCCACGCAACTGTTCCCGACACACTTCGATCTTTAATTGGGATTTGTGTAATTAGGGGTAATTAGGTAATTAAATATACTCCAACTTGACCAACATTGGAAGCGGAAAGTTACCGTATTTGCTGTAATATAAGTAAGTCTATGCACGTTGAGCCTACATATCTGGTTCCTGTAAAAGATATCGAAATTCTGTCAACTGCAAAATTATTGGTGCTATTCTGATTAACAATTTGTCAGTTGACAACTTTTCGATGTCTTCGCCAGGAACCGAAAAAATTCCGAAAATTATCTCAGATTGTTTTTGTAATCTAAGAAGACGAATCAAATCCTTCATTTTGGTCGAAAAACCAAGTTTCTAGCTTATCTAGAACCCGAGATACGGCCTGTTTAAGTTTTGAAGAGACGCAGAAAATTAGAGTGTCTCGTTGTCTGCGTCTCTAGCATCCGAAATTTCAACTAGTCATATCTTGGCTGCTAGTGAAGCTAGATAAATTATTTTTGCTCTAAAGCAATTTAAAATTTAAAGACTTTATTTTAAAGGCGTCTCTAATCTGAAATTCCCTATATCTTTCCCAGGGACCGAGACAAATTGACTTGAAAGTTGAGGAAGGGGGTCATTCTATTGGAGGTTTTATAAGCGATTCGAAAAATGGCTAATTAGTCTGATTAATTACCTCTAACCACCTCTTATCCTTGCTAACGAGCTTACTGTTGCTGTTCACTGGCATTGGCGTGGTTGGTGGAATTAGAATTCCAGAATCTACGTTGTTGAACATTCTGAAAAAGAACTTTGATTTAGTAGAAAATGAAAAAACTAGATGGTTTGTGAGTTTCAGAAAATTCCAGAATTCTTGAGTTTCACATATCGGAAAACCTATAATAGAAGGACACGCTTACATTTAACTTTGATCCAATTTTTCTCGGTTCTTTCAGAAGATATCAAAAATGTGTCAATTGGTAAAATATTGCTGATATTACGACAAGCATTTCATCAGTTGACAGTGTTTTGATATCGTTCAAAGGGACCGAGATAATTGAGCTTAAACTGCTCGTATATTGTGGGCTTCTATTTAAGAAATTACGGTTTTTCCATAAATTAAAAATTCGAGGATCTTCACAACTTTTAAAATTTCTACAATTTTCAAAAAATTTCAAAACTTGAAATATTTCAGAATCGCGAATTTTTTGCGTTTCGAAAATTTAAAAAGCAGGAATTTCATAATTTCAAGGTTCCAGAATTTCGATAATTACAGACAGAATGTTTTCAAACTGTATAACTCTCGAAATTCCAGATTTTCTGAAAACTACAGTACCCCTACACCTAGAAAAACAATTACGTTGTTTCCCAGCACTAAAAAAAAATTGTCTTCTCGAATTTCCTGTATGATATTGCAAGCAGGTGTCGGAGAAGAGAGGAAAAAAGAAGAAAAAATCATAGGATGACTCATGTTCCAAACGGGCAGAATTCTCAAAAAAAAAGAAGAAAAATAAATTGGAGTGTTTTTTGAAAATGGGATTTTGAAATTCAGAAATTCAGAAACTCAGAAATTCAGAAATTCAGAAATTCAGAAATTCAGAAATTCAGAAATTCAGAAATTCAGAAATTCAGAAATTCAGAAATTCAGAAATTCAGAAATTCAGAAATTCAGAAATTCAGAAATTCAGAAATTCAGAAATTCAGAAATTCAGAAATTCAGAAATTCAGAAATTCAGAAATTCAGAAATTCAGAAATTCAGAAATTCAGAAATTCAGAAATTCAGAAATTCAGAAATTCAGAAATTCAGAAATTCAGAAATTCAGAAATTCAGAAATTCAGAAATTCCAGGAAATGCGGAATTACAAAATTCTGGCTCCAAACTCAAAATTTCGAGAACCATCTGTCGATTTTCGAAATTCGCAGATCCTAATTTCGAATTCAGGTTCCTATAATTATGTTTAATTGTGTACTACCAAAACCTTCTTTATAAAAAGTGAAACTGCCAAAATTGAACTAATCGAGGAAAAGAGAAAGAGAGAGAGAGAGAGAGAGAGAGAGAGAGAGAGAGAGAGAAAACAAAAAAACCCAAAATATAAGCGTAAAACCGGGGCGAAAACTGACGAAAAGAGAGTCAGAGGGAACCAATGTCCCTCACTCTCCCATCCATCTTTTCCTATATTTCTCTGCCGTCTCTACAGGCGCCAATACTCTCTCGGTCTTCCATCACCCCATGATACATTTGAGGCCTGTATGATGCTAAAAGAAGAAAAAAAGGAAAAAAGAAGGGAGAAAAAGGGGACACAATTCAACAGATAGGCTCGGTGAGGGGACGTACAACGAGGTCGTAAAAAGAGAGAAATGGAGTGGGGGGAGAAGAGTCGATTGTTGTTTTTATAATTTTGTTGGAGAAGAATTCAAAGAAGCTTTGTAAAATTTCCTGGAGTACTGTAACCTGAAAGATCCTAGTAGAGTCAGATAGAGAAGGAAATGAGGATCAAAATGATACCCTATTTAAAATAGGTAAAAAAGTTGGGAACTCCGAAAAACGTGGTTAAAGCTGAACAATTCCTTTAATCGCCTAATTGAAATTCTGAGTTGGGAAAGCATCTGAGAAAGTGGGAAGGCACTTTTTTAAAAGATTCGGGGGTTCAAAGAGGACCATAAACTTCTTTTAGCCTTTTTTGGGAACCTATTTCTATTGGGAGTAAGAAAAAGGGAGCGTTTCGGTTTCCGTGTATGGGAAATTTAAAAAATAAATTCCTTATACGCTACACGCGTCTGCTGGTCCCCCTGTCAGTCTGTCGACTTTTGAAAAGCTTGAAAAATGAAAATAGCTTTACATGAGCCTTTTAGAAAAAATGAGAAGACGAGAGCGACGAAACAGTATACATATATTAGGTCAAATCACGCCGGAGGCGCACCAGTTAACTGGTATAAAACACTAGACATATCTGTTCTGATGAAAGTCTGTGGACTTTTGGAAAGCTAGACTAGTAAATATAGATTAACGTGACCCTTTAAGAAAAAGCGCCGAAGGCGCACCAGCTTGCTGGTGAATCATCTGAAAAATTAGTTTTTGTATATTTCGGTACTGTATGTGTGTTTAAAAGACCTGAAAAATGAGGTTAAAAAAGCTTTTCGAAGAATCAAGTGATATTTGGACGTTTGAAAAAAAAAGTGAAAAGGGTTTTTAAAGCATCAACCATTTTTTATTGAAAGAATAGAGTTTAAGCTGCAGCCGACATTAGAATCGTGACAGTTCCAGCTGGAGTGACAGCAGAGAAAGCAGCCTTAGCGTCAGTGGCCGCAGGTGGGGCGTTGGAAAAGTGGATGACGAGCTTGTCCTCCTTTAATGCTCCAGCAGTGCGAGTGACGGTGACGTCCAGATGGGTCGATGAATCTGAACACTGGGGTGATACGGTACTCATTGTTGTTTGACGACTTGATCTTGAAGATGAGCTTGTCGGCTTCTCCATTGACCAATTTGTGGGTCGAGGTATCTCCGGCGGCTGGCATGCGGGTGGATCGGCAGTCAAAGACATGTTTGGCTGCGGTTGTAGTTTATTATGGAAGTTAAACTTTATGAAAAGTAACAAGGTTTCGAGAAGTGTACTGATTAGCCAGACTAGAAAGTCTGTTGATCCCTTTCGCCACGTAGAGGCTCAGTACAGAAAGGGAAACAAGGTTTATTTGACCAATGGGACTACCTTCTAAAACCCATTGGAGGTGGGGGAGGGGTCCCCACTTCCTAACAAAAAAAAACAAGAAGTCAGCCGAAAAACCCCTCTGTTCGGAGACCATTGTCGGTTAATTTTCAAAAGCTCCTTCTCCCTGATAAGAAGCCACATTGCATACCGCTTTTCATTGTTGTTTCAATTTTTTTAATCTTTGATAAAATCTCTTGCTACTGGGGGACGTTCAGTGATAAACACCTAGCCATGAACCCCAAAACATGGCGACCCTTATGGGCCTTTTAGTACTTTTTTCGCATTGGACCAATCGACAGAAAAAAATCAAAAGAAACAACAACAAGCAGCGTATGCAAAGAGCTTCTTACCAGAGAGAAAGTGCTTGTGAAAATTATCCAACAATAAAATTCAAAGAGAGCGATTTCCCAGAGAACTGTTTTTTTTTCAATACGTGGATTTTTTTACACGTGGACCGAAGAGGGGGGGGGGGCGTGACCTAATATTGATTGATTTAATAATTTATTGCGTTACGTGAATAATAAAATTTTTTGAAAAGCTTGAAAATTAGATATAAATTGACGGGAACTTTGAAGGAAATAGGTTAAATCGCGTCGAATGCCCACCAGCTAGCTGTTTGAAGCGCCGGAGGTGCGGCAAACAGGCTGGAATGTAAATTGAAAAGGTTTTTGGCTGATAAGATAGAAAAAAAATATTTTAATTCAGAAAAAGTGATCACAAACGTCCAGGACCATTCCTAAAATTTTGAGGGACTTTGAGCGACAATTATCGTTTCTGGTTGAAATTTGATGTGGTTTCCTGTCGATAAGCAATTTTTTTTTGATACCGAAAAACCCAATTGCGAACATCCAGGACCATTTTAACATCTGATTCTGAACCTCAGAAACTTTTTTCAATGGAAAACACCCGAAAATTGACATTTTGGATCCTAAACTTTGAGAAGCCTAATACTATTGTTTCTGGATGAAAATTAATAAGGTTTCTTGGCTGATAAAACAGAGCTTTAAATACTTATCTTTTCCCAGATTTTATGGCGCGTTCAAAGTTGATTTCCAGGAGTAATTTCGGCTCTTTTCTAGTTTAGAGGTCCCAAAAAAAATTAGAGGTCCAAAAATAAAATAGAGTTCCCAAAAAAAAATTAGAGGTCCCAAAAAAGTTTAGAGGTCCCAAGAAAAAATAGAGGTCCAAAATACGAAAAACGCGCAGATGTTGGAATAATGTACTAGTATTTGAACTGTGCGAGTAGTTTTAGTTTTAGGGTCTTATAGGATGACATGACTACTCCTAACAATTGTAGCTCCAATTCTCTTG
>NC_013486.2:15928462-15933727 GCF_000004555.2 Caenorhabditis briggsae
GATATCTCGCCCTGTGGTGGAATTCGAATTCCACCCAATTTACATATGAGGAAAATTTGGGCAATACAGTGATCACTCCGAGATTATGCTGTCTCTCAGGCTTAGATAATTGTCAGAAAATATGCATTCCTAAGCCTATTAGAAGTATAAAATATATCATCAACAATTATTTTGCTATAAGACCTCAAAACTTTAAATTCTTACACAATTCAAATTTTAGTACATTATTCCGGTATCTGTGCATTTTTAAGTTTTGGACCACTATTTTTTCTTGGGACCACTAAACTTTTTTGGGACCTCTATTCTTTTTTGGGACCTCTATTCTTTTTTGGGACCTCTATTCTTTTTTGGGACCTCAATTCTTTTTTGGGACCTCTAAACTAGACAAGAGCCGTAATTTCCTGGAAAACCGCTGTCCAAAGCTGCCATTGTTTTCCACAGGCCTCCGCTTCGAGACCCGCCGTAAATCGACATGAATCAACAGGAAGAACACAGTCAAAACGAGTGATACAGTAGTTTACTGTTGCTGTAAATCTGGAAAACAATCGCAGCTTTGGACAGCGTTTTTCCAGGAAATTACTCCTGGAAATCAACTTTTGAACGCGGCATTACAATTTTTCATCCTTAAACTTTTTCAGGTAGCCTCTTGAATATTCTCTGGAACCTTCTTGGTTTCGACAAATTCCAACTTTTCTAAAACCTTGCTTTTTCTATTTTCCATTCGCCTAATCTCCTAGGATACTGGATTTGGATGTTTACTCGGTCTTGTTTTTCTACTGAATCCAAAAGAGGGGAGCAAATCCTCCGTCTGCGTCTCCGTCTGTTTAATTAGCACCCAGGAATATGGACGTTGCCCTTTTCTTCCTTTCCTCTTTTTTTTCTTCCTTTGGATTTATTTTCCGTTGGAAAATATCACCATAGTTACCTAGAAAGTGATGGCTCATTTTTTAGATAAATCCTGGTTCCTTCTGAATATCGTTATGCATTATTTATCTGGAAAACCTAATTTCAACATTTTGAAGACTCTAATTTTGTTATAATACCCAAATTTTTTATTCTTAGTTTCCCATTTTTTGACACATTGACATCTTCTCAAATTTCTATGAATTTTTCTTTTTTTTCATTTTTTTTGGCTTCATCTGTGTTTTCTAGATCATCTAATAATCATGGACTTTTCATCTTCTAAACCTGCAGAAGTTCCAAAACAAGTGAGTTGTTTGAAATTGGCGGGAGTTCAAATTTTTTGAAATTTTAGGATTTAGCTGGACTAATGGAAGCAGCACAAAAAGTTAGTTCGAAAAATTGAAATATAGCGGGAGTTCAACATTTTAAATTTTCAGGATCTTTTTGGTTATTTGGAAACGCCTCCGGTGACTTCTGATGATTCGAATCATCTTAAGCAAATCCTAGTAAGCTGTATAAAAAATGGAAAACCTTCTGAAAATGGCTGAAACATGATTCTTGAAAATTTCAGATGCCAACAACCACAAGAATGTTCCAATGTGAATTTTGTATAAATAAATATATGCAGTATGGAACATATATGGCTCATCGAAATGCTCATTTCAATATAAATGTGCATAAGTGTGATTTTTGTGAGGAGACATTTCAGAATAGTTATTTGGTATGTGGGAATTTCTAAATTTTCCAAACTATCCGAGATTTTTGAAAATCGAAATTTCACGATGTATGCATTTTGGTTCTTTAAGCAGTGACCGTTAACTTTGAGCCAATATATCTCGGTTCTTGTCGATGATATGAAAAAGTTGTCAACTGATAAAACGTTTGGATTATTATGAACGACATTTTATCAGTTAACAAGTTTTTTCAATCTTTGACAGAAAGCGAAATAATTTGAAACCAGTCGGTTTACGCCCGAGCTGAACCTCCTGGGGTCCGCTTACAGTACCCGTAATCTCATGAAGAGGTTCAAAAAATAATTTTTCCGGGGTTTAGAAACTTTGGGAAATTGAGATATTTATAGTTTCAAGATGTGTTGGCTTTCCTCTCCCCTCCTCCCTCGTCCTCACTGCTTGTTAATAGTAATGATTAATTCTTACAGCTAAAACGGCACATTTGGATCCACTGGGACAACAAAAATCAGCCATTTCCATGTGTTTTGAAGGGTTGTCATATGCATTGTCCAACTATTTTAAGCCTGAAATCCCATTTAAAATACACCCATAGACTTTCTGAATATAATGTTCAGAAATGCAAGATTTGTCTTTCCTCACAATTGAATCCCGAAGCAATGTTAGGCCACTACTACTGGGATCATGTGAGGGTAAGCCTTTTTTTGCTATATTCAGGTACCAAACTAATGATTTGATCTACAGAATGCTCCTATCAACGGTCCAGTAAAGAATAAGCTTGTCAATGAGCCTTCTTCTCCGGAAAGCGGACTTTCGAACTATGTGCTCCCTGAATATAATTCATTGTTCAACTGTTCACAAAGTCTGCTAAACAATGGACCATCAACGGTGAGAAACACTGTAAATTGAGACTTCCATTTGATCGGGGAAACTAAGCCGTCCGACCGACCGCCAAATGGATCCGTCAACATTTCAGAGAGTGTTTGCGTACGCAGCACTCTATTCTACGACGAACTATGCATCTTTGGCTTTGGGAACTGCGTGCGCAAACATGTGAGACGCAAATGCACGGTTTCGGTCGGTGGTTGGTCGGCGGACGGTCGGTGGTCGCCGATTTTCAAGAGAAAAAAAAGAAACCCTTAATTTGAATTACAGAATGCTCCTACCAAAGTGCCAGCTCAGAATCAGTATGTCAATGAGCCTCCCACCTCAGAAACCGGTCCTTTGAACCCTTTGATCCCAGAAAACAACCTATTTCTCAACGTTTTGAAGTTTCTGCCAACTATGAACAATGCTAAACTAGAGGTGAGAAATTCTGTTAATTAGCTGATTAATCTAATTAAAAACATTGCAGGAGTCTTATCCAATTCAGCCCTCGGATTCCGTCTTACAAATTAGCCCGGAAAAAGGCCTTCACTGGGTTCATCGTAGTGAAATTGCTCAGGTTTATTGAATTTCAATTTTAATTTTAATTAAAAAAGACAAATTTCAGATAAACATGCCACCGATTGATCCAGCACTTGTCCAGAATCTATTGGATCAATTTAGAGCTTCGAATTCTTGAATTTTATTATCTTTTTATTGAATTTTTGTTTTATGTTCAATGCTTTCCCATTGAACTCTGATAAATTTGAATAAAAAATAACTTTGAAGGTTCAGTTTTCAAACTTTCATCAGATTTGTTTTTTTTCAATTGGACTCCTATATACATTTGGAGCTCCTTCATTAGCCTATAATTTCGGATTCTTCCATTCTCGGAGCTCCCTCATTACCCTATAATCCAACCCGCTTGCACCTTCTCCCTCATTTCCTCTCCTTCTTCTTCTTCTAGATTCTACCCTAAAAGTATAATAGTGTCACTATGGTATCCCCAGTGCAAATGACTCCAGATGTGTTTGTAATATACAAAGGAGGAATGGTGCACAATCTATGTCAATTAGCGGCTTTATATAGCAAGGCAACACTAACATCTGGACACAAAAATAAGCAATTCATTGCGCTAACCATGCCGTGATATTGCGGAGAAGATCACCGAACCCAGAAGTTCACTTCCAAAGTCCAGACAGCCTGATTCCTTATTTTTGTTATTAATAAATTCCGCCGGGAGACTTGATTTTAGTGAGAAGTGCACTTTGAGGTAACACTTTTAATTATACCTCCCCTTTTCTCTTTAGTATATAACAACCATCATTTTCTATACATTTTCAAGCCATGGACTCTTCAAATTCAGTATGTGCTTCTAAACGTTTAGTTTAAAATGAGCTTAAAAAATGTTTTTTTTCCAGGATAACGCTCATTCTGAGGAGCTAATATCACCATCTACAAACGCTCAAAAAAAATCGACATTAGCAATCTCATACAGCTACACCGTTGTCCAAGACCTAACTGCGATTTTGCCGAAGGTTATAATGTTGCCGTGAAGTTGCGTCGACACATGGTAAAGCATTGGTCCGCGGAGGCATCAGAGTTCGAATGTGTAGCAGCCAACTGCTCTCAACGCTTCCAGAAAGTTGTACATCTTACTAAACATCTTTTAAAGGTGGGGGGACAGGAGATTTTACGGGGGATTTTTGGGGCCAGAGTATGCATTCTACCGTAACGGTGTACAACGCTTAATGTCACTCTGCGTACAGCTGTCGTCCTCGCCTTTATGTATGCAATCGGGCGACCGCTTTCTCTTTGCCTGTGTAGCTCAGTCGGTAGCGGCGGCGCACCCTCAATCCTCGTCCCACACGTTCAACTCCTCGAGAGGCATATTTAAACGAAATTCCGAGAACATTATTTTATTCATGTCCCCCCACATTTAAATGATCACAAAATTAGTAAAAAGAATCCAGTCAATTGCAAAAGATATGGAAGAGTCTACGGAAGGTGTCAATCCGCATATGCATTATTGTTCGAAGCATTTGGGTGGACAGGTGGACTGGGACTCCAAAACTCAAGATTCTAACAATCCATTGGATTTGTTTATATCGGGACCTAACTGGAAGGGCTTATTAGTCAGCTATAGTCCGCTTCAGCTTCCAACTACTGTAAGTCAAAAGTTTCAATTATTGAGAAGTTATGGTCTGTTATGGTCATTATTGAGAAGTTCAGTCTACCAGAACCTCAGATGTCTAAATAAAGAATTGGACGTCAACAACGTGAGCATTCTTCATACCAAAAAATAATCAACATCTGCTATTTAGGTCCCTACTATGGTTCTACCAGCTCTTCGTCTTTAACTTCGTCACACGTCATCGGAAGTTCCAGGGACGAAACCTCCTGAAGATGCTGGTGCAAACATCGATTTGCAAAACTTTTAAATTTTGAAGAAGCTGATTTTTAATTGAATAAAAATTATTGTTGTATTTGCTTTAATTTGTTGAAGTGTTTGCTTTAACATCCTATAAATGACGACCATCCTGCAGAAGCTCACATTATGATGTGAACTTTGAGCTCAATTATCTCGGCTCCTCTAAAAGATATCAAAATTCTGTACACTGATAAAATGTTAGTGATATTATGATAAACAATTAACCAGTTAACGGACCTTTGATATCTCTTAAAGGAACCCCGATAATTGCGCTCCAATAGGGCTTGCTTCTCATTGTATGAGATCAAATATTTCATATGTCTATTCTCCGTATATCTCCAGACGCCCTCTAAAATCCATCTGACTTCTATAAAACTC
>NC_013486.2:15933817-15950700 GCF_000004555.2 Caenorhabditis briggsae
TTTTTGGTGAAAAAGAACTAATTTTTTCAACAAAAAAAAATTTCAACTAGCATAAAAACCGCCGAATCCTTCCCTTTTGTTCTTTATCACTAATTCACAATCGGTTTTGTTGGGATCAATGAACCATTGAGGCATCTGAATTGTGTCTGAAATTGAATAACGGTTATAACAAATGAATAAATCGGCTTAAACCGACCATCACTGGCGTTCGAAATGTTCATGTCGCCACAGATCGATGGAAAAATCGAGAAAACTCTCGAAAAATGCGTGATTTGCTGAAAAAGAGCGAGAAAAAACAAAAAATTAAAAAAAATACGCAACTTGTCGTAAAATATGCGACTTGCTGACCGTAGTCACATTTGCGAGGCCGACGTCGGCCGGCCGAGGCCTCGCGAGGCTTTTTCTCAATGGAGCGCGCCGAGGCCTTTTTTCTTCGGCCGAGGCTTTTTCGAGGCCGGCCGAGGCCCGGCCGCCGTTTTGGACAGCCCTGATAAAACTACAAAATCTTCGAAATTTGTTTTCCCTAAAAGATTTTGGATGTTTCGCATGACTCGTTTTTTCATGCTCTTGATTTGTACTCCACCCCATAATTAATCCCTCTACCTACCTTCTTACATTTTTCGAATTTCAAAGTATACAACATACTCCTAGCAACCTACCTCATGGATACCAAATCTGATAAAAAGGTAAGTTTTGGCAATTTGAAAAAAAGGGGTATAGAAAAGGACCCTTGAAGTCCCGTGAGCCTGTTGGCAGAACCACTGAGCTACGCTGTCCAAAATTTGAGCTCAATTATCTCGGCTCTTATTAGAGACATCAAAAAGTTGTTAACTGATAAACTGTTTATCATAATATCTATAAAATTTATCAGTTGACACATTTTCGATATACTTATAGGAACCTAGATAATTAAGCTCAAAGTTACGGTGTATTGTATCTCGACTTCTAGAAGCGCTAGAACATTGGTTTTTGTGTCAGAATGTTTCTCGAAATATCAGAAATTTGAAATTAAAAGAAATAAACTAAAAACTTTCTTTTTTTTCATGGAAAAGGTGACGTTTAGTTTAGTTGATGAGTTAAGGTTTTTCTTTGGTAATCGAATCCAATGTGATAGAAAAGAACAGGCAAGTCTAAGCTAAAAATTCTGACATGAAAAGATAAATTTTGAGCCAGAAACCACGTTTCTACGTCTTCTGAGAGCCGAGATACAGCGATTTGAAGTTGAGGAGGTTAGAGACGCAGTGTGTCGTTGTCTGCGCTTCTCCAAACTTCGAATGGATATATCTCGGCGTCTAGGGGCGCTAGAATCCTGGTTTTTGTGGCAGAATGAATCTTGAAATACCAGAAATTGGAACATTAAAGTTTATTTTTAGACCCACACTCCAAAAAGGCTACCCAGATCTGGTGACTCGGAAACTGGTCGGAATAAGAACCGCGGTGTTTCTAAAAGGGCTCAAAAGGCAAGTCTAATAGTTAAAGTATGAAAAATATATTATCATTTTCAGAAATCTCGAAAGCCGCATGTTGCTCCAGAAAGTTCCAATTCATCCCAACCACCTCAATTTGTGAGCACCTCATTAATCGATAATAATTGAAAACAGTAGCTTTTCAGCGTCTTCAAATTGGTTCCAATCAGTTCTTGACAGTTCCACAATTCGATCAACTGCTTGATCGTCTTGCCGTATCGGAACAGACCGCCAAAGCTTCATTGGGACCACAATAGCAAAAATCTGGCATAATTATATGTCCAGAAATATTTTCGGAAATTATTTTACTTGAAAAATTAGCTGTAGAAATACATACTACGTTCCCGAGAAGTTCACTGATATCTAGGTCCAGATTTTTACCCTTCACAGAACCTTTTCTTATCCCTTATCATATTTTCAAATAGTCTGAAAACCCAATTATTTCATGAGTTTTGCCAATTTTGATTCTTTATGTTATTTTGATACGAATGCTGTATATGCTCTAATATGTAGAAGCCCGCCCAATACTTGGACTTTGAGCTCCATTATCACGGTTCCCTTGAGAGATATCAAAAAGCTGTCAACTGATAAATTGTTTATCACAATATCAGCAACATTTTATCAGTTGACACATTTTTGGTATCTTTCACAGAAACCGAGATAATTAAGATCGAAGTGCATATAGAGGGCGAGTTTCTATTAGCACCTTATGGAAGCATAATGAGAAATGAGTTTCCCACGCGTTGGCCACCACCAGCATCTTTACTAATATGTCACCTGCATTTGCTTCTCTCTCTCTCTCTCTCTCTCTCTCTCTTTCTCTCTCTCTCTCTCTCTCTCCATATTTTTAATTGTTTCTACCTTTTCCTATCATACTCCTTTTACCTTCCTCCATCTTCCTAATCGGATTTACCCCCCATATGTCCCTTTTCTTCCCTCTTTCTGATCTTTTAAACGCTCTTTTTTGGATTGTTTACCGCTTTGAGAAGAGGGAAGGATAATTAGAATATACATATTTGCCAGATTTCTATAGCCTGTAACACAAATAAGGTTATATTGCACTTTTCCCAGATCCCTGTTCTCTGATATAAACTTTCAAAGCCACGATGAATTCCAAGTATTCGCAAACTGAAATCTATGATGTTCCTGATAGGTCAGAAAGTCCTGAAGTGGTCCATGGCAATCAGGTAAACTGATATGTCCATGGAATCTTTAAAAATTGCCCACTTTCAGCCTAATGTTCCCGAAAAGCCTTATGTCTGCCAAATATGTGGACGGAGGTATAAAGAAAAGAGATATTTGTTTTCTCATAAGAAAAATCACTTGGGAATCAGAAATTACAAATGTGAGTACTGTAAAAAGATGTTCCACACTAGGTTTGAGGTAGGTCTGCAAACACCATCACGCAACAATGCAGAGGAATCAAAATAACACTTTCCAGAGAGACCACCATGGGTTGACCCATGCTAATGAGCGATTTAAGTACTTCCCTTGTATTATAGCAGAATGTTCACAGAGGTTTCAAAAAATGAAAGAGCTTATGAAGCATTTAAGAGAAAGCCACGAGATTTCTGAAGAGAATAAAGCCACTTGCAGAGAATGTCCAGAGGAATTTGGAAAATGGAAGCAATTTTTTGATTCATGTTTCTAGAAAACATGAGATTGGTACGGTAAGTTGGCTTCCTATGATTCCAAGAAGTTTATGAAAAAGAGGCGGAGTCTCTCCCTTGTTTTCCAACTAAATTTTGAGCTCAATTATCTCGGTTCCTATGCGAGGTATCAAAAATTTGTCAACTGATAAAATATAGATAATGTTATGATAAGTAATTTGTCAGTTTACAAATTTTCTATATATCTCATAGGAACCGAGATAATTAAGCTCAAAGTGTACGTATAGGGTGCGCACCCCCCCCCCCTTTTTTTGCAACTGAAAGCTAACTATTCAAAATTGTGAGCTTTTCTGGAATACTAGATTCTTCAGTTTTCAGCTTTCTGAAAAGTTCTTATATTCTAAAAACTGAAAATTTTCAGAACGTCCCAATTTTCCCACTATTCCCCGCTCTCACCCATCTGCAAACACCGGAACAAACCTTAAATTTTGGACAAAGTCTTGGAAATTCAATTGTGGAAATGGTAAGATAATTAAAATTAATTAAGGGATAACTAACTGATTTTTTTAGATGAATGATCCAGATCTCTCGGCTTTGGTAGTTCCACTTCTTCCAACGATTCAGGATTTGATGAATTGTGATTTTAGAGAGTTAACAAGAAGAAAGCCAGCGGGAGTTTTGGGTGGAAGTCAGGAAGAGAAGGAAGACGAGGAAGACGAAGAAAAAGGCGGAGAAGAAGATGATGATCAAGAACATGAAGAAATCGATACTTTGAGATTAAAATAAACTACATTTTTCAATATCTATAAAATTTCAGCGTTATAATAAGACTTATTTTTTCGGGAGCACTCTTTATCGGGTCGCTTTAAATAGTTCCAAACGAAAATATCAAAAGATCATTGAATTTTAGGAGGTAAGGGAACACAACAGAGAATAGGGGAAAATAAAATTGAGGAGGAATCAAAAACCTAGAAAAATCTAGTATCCGGTGAATCAACGTTAAGACATTAAACGTAGATTGACCCCAAAATTCTAAGAATTTAGGCCAAGAAAAACCGCTACGCACACGCGACGCATCTAGAATATGACGACCCAAGGCCACATGAAACATGCGTATTGCTATGACCTTTACGGTCCCAATTGCGAGAGATTAGCAATAAGGAGAGAGCTACTAGACACTCCGTCTCTCGATACAGTGTACTCTCTCCTTGGGTGTCTGTTGCCAACTTGGTCGTGGATATCTTCCTGTCTTTTAGTGTGATGACGTCATTGGGACTGCCTTATAAAATTATAGGGATGAAGGACGTATCGAACAC
Source organism: Caenorhabditis briggsae (assembly GCF_000004555.2). Lineage (NCBI taxonomy): Eukaryota > Metazoa > Nematoda > Chromadorea > Rhabditida > Rhabditidae > Caenorhabditis > Caenorhabditis briggsae. The sequence continues at coordinate 15,938,210 of NC_013486.2, forward strand.
TAACAAAACCTTTTATTGATAATAATCCAAATAAATTAACAAGTGCGCTATTCAGAATCACTAGACGAGTCCCCTAGAGAATCCTGTGAAGAGACCCCTGGAGAATCGAGTCCCCTGGAGAATCCTGTGAAGATTTTTGGATTCTCCACCTCCACATCATTCATCTTATCAGCTCCACAACACAATCTCTTACGACAGCAACAACAAAGAACACATCCACGACACTGAGCACAATCAGAGCCAGAATAATACATCCAATGAGGATCCAGAAACAAGTTTGGGCCCAAACCTCACAAAAGGAGTTTTGGACGCAACATGTTTTATACAAGAATTTGTCATCGTCGGTTTTTTGAGGTTTCCCTTCGTCCACATTTGGAAAACAATTTTTTAAAACGTATTTTATAGAAAACAAGTTAATTAAGCTTAAAAAGCAAGATTTAAGGGCAGTTTTAGTTAAGAAATGCCGTTATTGCTCTGACAGAAGCCCACCTGATACGTACACTTTGAGCTGAATTATCTCAGTTTCCAAAATAGTTATCGAGTTTTTGTCAACTGATAAAATATTACTGATAATATGATAAACAATTTATCAATTGAGACATTTTTTATTTCTTTTTTAGTAACCGAGATAATGGAGCTTAAAGAGCAAGGTACTTACAGTCTCTACACATTTTGGTTAAGTCCTTTCTGAGTTGTTCTCGCCAGTCCTTTACGAGGATTTCCTCTTCTTCAGGCATCTTATTTTCTTCCTCGAACGTTTAGCTCCTTGGCAGATGATACTGTAGATGATTGGAAGGAAATGTTCCAGCCAGATTTATTGATTTTTCTAGAGATTTTTCCAACATTTATAGCCATCTCATTGGCTTGCTCTGGATTTTTTAAAGGTGGGGGGACAGGAGATTTTTCGTAGTTTTTTTGTAGCTAGAGTATGCATTCTACCGTAACGGTGTACAACGCTTAATGTCACTCTGCGTACAGCTGTCGTCCTCGCCTTTATGTATGCAATCGGGCGTCCGCTTTCTATTTGCCCGCGTGGCTCAGTCGGTAGCGGCGCCGCACCCTCATTCATCGCCCTCACAAGTTCAACTCCTCGAGGGGCATCTTTGAACGGAATTTCGAGAACATTATTTTTTTCATGTCCCCCCACCTTTAAAGGTTTCTGGAAAATTGGGAGGGGCTAGGACAGAGTGAACAACTTTGGGACGCCCTAGATACTCTTTTTTCTTTGGTTTTAAAATTTAATTTTTAATTGAAAAAATGTCGAGAACTTAAGCTATTTATTGTTTTCAAAAAGATTCTCAAACTTTAACAATAAAAAAAAATTTTAACCATTTTTTCAGAATCTTTTCCTTCCTTTGTTTCTCCCGCACTTATTAATCTGACACCTAGAAGGCTCATGTTAACTCTTCTCTCTCTCTCTCTCTCTCTCTCTCTCTCTCTCTCTCTCTCTCTCTCTCTCTCTCTCTCTCTCTCTCTCTCTCTCATTCCTCATCATATGCTTCTCAACACGAAGACATTGCCCTTTCTATTTCTCTGCGTCTCCTTAGTTCTCCTTTTCTCTATATTTTTCTCCACTTCATCTGAATTCCCCATTTTGGCGCGAAGCAATTCTTTTCCTAATTTTATGGGTTTTTCCTATTTTTATATCAGTATTAGTAGAAAGGCTGTCAATCAGCAATTGCTAATTCTTATGAGTTCCTCATCACTTCTTCCTCAGCATAAGGAAAAACTAGTTTTGCTAGTTCTAAATCTATTTTTAAATCAAAAAAAGACCTAAAAATAATTGTGTTGCACTTTTAGAAATGGAATCAGACAGTGAATTTGAGATGAGCGATGTTGGTTCGGAGCAAGGAGATGAGGCGGAGGATCAGGTATTTTTTGTTTTAAATTTTCTGTTTAAAATACTTTTTTCAGTTCCTCACAACCTCTGAACTAGAAGAAGAAATGGAGGGCACCATCTCTGATGTCCAATCGATTCTAGAAGTTTCCAGAGGAAGCTGCAGGATCCTTCTCCGGAAGCATAAATGGAATAAGGAGCATTTGATGGAGCACTTTCATGATTTCTCGAGTTTGGAGACCACAGAATTGTTGGTGGCTGCTTCCAATGACGGCGAATGCCCTATCTGCTGTGGTGTCGGCTCACTGAGCAGTTTGAGTTGCAACCACTCGGCTTGTGACATTTGTTGGGAAGCTTATTTGAGTCAGAGAATTGTGGCGGGAGTAGGAGGCATCGAGTGCATGGCAAACGGGTGTAAATTGCTGGCGGAGGATGAGAAGGTTGGTTACTACTAGCTAGCACTTGCTAGGTAATCTAGGCACTCAAATACACAGGATGCAGTCTTCAGGTACTCCGACATATTACTGACCCAGCTATGGTAGCTTTGTTCCGTCGGCGGATGATTGAAAGTTATGTAGAAGCCAACAGCCAATTGAAATGGTGTCCAGGAGCGGATTGTGTGAGAGCAGTGAAGGCGAGTGGTGGGACTATTACTGTCCTAACAGGATCAGACCTAAAATTTGGAGGTGGTTGAAGTGTTGTATATCATTTCGAAGGGCTTTTCAAGTTCTAAATTATACGTTTTGATTTGTTTCAAAATTGTGAAATTGAAGCAAGTTATAAGCTGTAGAAGTTAGCACACCAGAAATGCTCTGATAGTAGCCCATTCTATACGTTCACTTTGAGCTCAATTATCTCGGTTCCCATGCAACACTTCAAAATTGTGTCAACTGATAAAATGTCACTGACATTATGATAAACAGTTTAAACGTACAGCATATGTCCCTAGTATGAATACCTTCAGACGCCTTCTGAATTCTAAGAAATTACTAAATCTTAGAAATTTTGTCTTCTCCAAGATTGGGATATTACGCATGACTCGTTTCTATGCTCATGATTTGTATCCACCCCATAATTAATCCCTCTACATCCTTTCGGTTTTCAAGATATATTTGTATTAGACAAATTCGCATATTTAATTAGTTGACCATATCTGAAAAATTTGGCAATCTTGCCTTTTCGGATTTCGAAATCTAGGAGGCTTGAAAAATTTTCAAGATTCCGGAGTTTTTGGATTTTTTACTTCCAATGAAAAGTTCTCAAATTCCAGCTAACCCATACCGACAACCACCCCATCACTTGCCCCTGTGGATGCACATTTTGTTTCTCATGTGGTGAAAATTGGCACGCACCAGTCTCGTGTCGCCTTCTGAGAATCTGGAATCTCCGCTGTATTGATGACACCGAATCCTTCAACTGGATCAATGCGAACACCAAAGACTGTCCGAATTGCAACAAGCATATCGAGAAGGCCGGCGGGTGTAATAAGATCATGTGTCAGTCTTGCCGTTTTCTATTCTGTTGGATGTGTTTGAAAAATTGGGATGCACATGGGTATAGCCCGTGTAATAGGTAAGTCCTTGGGGTAAATCTCAAAATTAAACCTTCTGGAAAGATTTTTGTTTTTATTGGAACTTTCTAGCTCCTCTAGAACCCGAGATAAAGTCACTTGAATTTTAGAGAGACGCAGACAGTTAGCGCGTCTCGTTATCCAACTGTTCAGTTCCCCATGTAGAATTAAATCTGGTTTTTCGTTCAGTTTCGAAGTGAAGTCAGCTAAAGATGCTCGAGAACAGTCCCGATTCGATTTGAATAGGTACCTATTCTACTATAATCGATTTTTGGGACATCAGAGGAGTCTGAAATTAGAGGAAAAGGTAATCCAGTTAAAGAAACCCCTAAATATTTTTCCGTAATTTCAGCTCAAAGCAAAGTTCAAGTGAAAATGGAGCAACTCCAGAAGAGATCTACAATGACGTGGATCGATGTTCAATTTCTGCCAGATGCCATAGAAGTGCTTTCGGCGTGTAGACGTACTATGATCTATACATATGTATTCGCATTCTATTTGGAAAGGAATGATAATCAGAGTCTGATTTTTGAGTCTAATCAGAAGGACTTGGAAATGGCCACAGAGCAGTTGTCAGCGATTTTGGAGCAGCAATTGGATTTGAGTGGGGATGTGAGGATGTTAAAGTTGAAGGTGGGAAGATTCGCTAGATTCTAAAATTCCAAGATTCCAAGATTCCAAGATTCCAAAATATTCCAGGTCCAGGACACATGCCGCTATGTGGACCACCGTCGGAAACTTCTTCTAGGCCACTGTACCGAGGGAACCGACCAAGGAATCTGGAAATTTAGCGAGTAATATGCATATGTGTCATTTTTCATGTGTATGTAAATTTGAATAAATGTGATTTTCAAATTTTTTCTTGAACTTGTTATTTTACATATGGCTTAAAAAAGAACCAAAAAAGTGTCGTCCAGAAATCTATAAATAGCTGAAAAACTAGGAATTTTCAGAAAATTCTGTGAATACAAAGTTTTTAATCTAGGCATGTTTTACACTCTCCAAAAGTGTTAAAGTTATTTTAAACTTGACAACCGAGCTCTATGCTTCTGAAAATGTCAAAAACCAATTGGAAAATTTGCCATTTTATATCTTATTGACCTGTATTATTGGCCGGTATTGACTGGTAACCTAGGCTGTTGTCTTCCCAAATGTGCACCACCCTATTGATTTCTAAAAATCAATCCCATTATCCTCCTTGTCAGACCAACAACAGTACCTCTCTCCCTCTTCTATTAGTAAACGCCTATTGACTTTCCTATCTATCGATTTTTCGTTTTTCCTTGTTTACTTTTTCCTCATTTTCTTTGTCTTATTTTCTTGAATACTTTTTTTTCTTATTGATTTTCTCCTAAATTTACTAATTCCAGAAGCCGTTATGGCCCCGATTGCTCGTGGAGACAAGCGTGCATTTTTCGACGTCAGTATCAATGGAGAGCCAGCTGGGCGCATTGTTTTTGCACTATGGAATTTTAGTTGTGAGTTTGAAATTTTTTGGAATCGAATTTCCATACAACCTGCCTTCTCTATACGTCCACTTTTAGCTCAGTTATCTCGGTTCATATGAGAGCTATCAAAAATCCATCCACTGATAAAATATTGATGATGTTATGATACATATTTAATCAGTTGACAGCTTTTAGAAATCTTCACGAGGAGCCGAGATAATTGAGCTCAAACTTAAGCCATCCATTCCATCCCCCCTTTGAATCCCCCTTGACTTTGATTGAAGTATGGTCAAATTTCAGTCGAGTTACTATGCACCGAAATCGACGCTTTTCAAGCCTCATCTAATATTTACAGGCCCCAATACTGTCGAAAACTTCCGCTCACTGTGCACCGGAGAGCTTGGTGAGCTCTATGGACACCCAGCCACCTACCAAGGCTCCATCTTTCATCGTGTCATCAAAGGATTCATGATCCAAGGTGGCGATATCACCCATAAGAATGGTCAAGGCGGATTTTCAATCTACGGACGCCAATTTGACGATGAGAATCTCTCCTTAAAACATAACAAACCTTATCTTCTATCCATGGCAAATCGAGGACCAGATACCAATGGATCCCAATTTTTCATTACTACCCAGGAGACACCACATTTGGATGGAAAGCATGTGGTGTTTGGAGAAATCGTGAAGGGGGTTGATTTGGTGAAAAGGATCGAGAATCTGGAGGCTGACGAAGAAGACAGGCCGTTGGATAAGGTACAAGTGGTGTATTCCGGAGAGATGGTTAAGAAGGGAGGAGGAGTGAAAGATCAGAAGGAGGAGAAGAAGGAAGAGTGAGTTTTTTATCATTTCGTTGAAAGATTCTTGGATTACTAATATCCAATAAATTCCCATATTCCAGAGAGCCATCCGGTGTCAAGATGGACGACGAACCGAAAACCAACAACTGGCTGATGCGTCGTTCTCGGTCTCCAGAAGACAGGAAGAAAGATTCAGAAGATAGACGTCATCGTCGTCGGGATGACCACCGTCGTGAAAAGCGACGTTCTCGCTCCAGAAGCCGGCGCTCCAGAAGTCCACAAGATCGTGAGAAAAGAGATAGGAAGAGACCGGTGAGCAATATGAGCCACCCTAACCAATAAGCAATCTGAAACTTTTCCAGACCATCACCACCAAGGACGGCGTCAAAATCAAGGGACGTGGAAAAGTGACATTCTTGGGGAATCGCACTCGATCGGCCACTCCGCCACACTGGAGACGTGAGGAGGTGAGAATCCGGTTTCTAGATTTCCAAAATTCTCAAGTCCTGGATTCAGAATCTCTGGACATTCTAGTTTCCAAAGTTTCCTAAATTTGAGAATTTGAAGTGTGAAGTGTTCGAGTGTTGGATTATGAACCTTTGGAAACGATTCAGAATTTTCAAGAGTATTGACTCCACAATGTTTAGAAGTTGTGGATTCAACATCGAAATTTTTGAATCCCGAATTCCAGAAACTAGAAACAACACCTTCAATCCCAATTTTCTATCATTTCAGAGCAAAAAACAGACTCTCGAAGAGCACCGAAAACGTCAAGAAGATCTCGAGGATCGTGAGAAGCGTCGAGCCCGACGTGACAAGGAATACGAAGAGCGTCGCGCTCTCCGTGAAAAGGAGCAAAGAGAAGAGGAAGCTCGTCGTGAGCTGGATCGTCAAAAAAGAGAAGCCGAGGAGGAGTTGGAGAGACAAAATGCTTCTGCTGAGGCTACAGTAAAAGGAGAATCTGAATCTTCTCCATCTTCCAAGGATTCTTCAGAATCCTCATCTTCTTCTGACTCTTCAGATTCTTCAGATTCTGACTAACTTTAACAAATCATTTTTTAAGCTTATCTCATAATTTGATTCTCACATTTTTTCCACTTTTCCTGTAAAAAAAGGTACAAAATATGCAGAAATTCTTTATTTCAATTAGAGATTCTGGAATTCCAAAAGTTCGAAATTCCAGAAAAAAACCGGTTTCACATTTCTTTCAATTTTCAAAAAAGAGGTCTCAATACATTGGAAGACAAGCACTTTCGGTGACGTTCTCGGCGTTGAAAAGATCCACATTGAAATCCACTTGTTGTCTGTAAGTAATTAATTAATTAATTAATTAATTAATTAATTAATTGAGCATCCTAATTAGTTACTTACGGTCCACGAACGCTCACATCCACCGCCTCTGGCCGAATACACCAATACTGTCCGGTCGGTGTGCAGCTGTGACTGACTTGGTAGGCGATTTCGTATTCCTGAAGGATTACTGTACTTTAAAAATTTTTTAAATTAAAAAAAATATTTTGACCTACTGGCGACACGTCTCCATCTGGATTGAACTCCCACTTGAACACCTTCCGCTTCTCGCTCGTGCACAATCTTTCGAATGTCAGAATGTCATGAGTGTCGTCGCTGGAATTTTAATTTTCTTTCAATTTTAAAATTTTTAAACTCTTACTAATCCTCCTCATAGATGTACAAATCGGCGCACCAATATTTTTGATCGATCCCATCACATGTCATGTCCATTTTGACATAAATTGGGTCGGAATGGACGAGAAGGGAGAGAAGCAGGAGGATTACTGTAGTTAGAAGTTGGAGCATTTTTGGGGAAGGAATAGAAAAGAAAGAGAGCATTGGGGTAGGGAAAAATATATGATGATAATTCCAATTTTTTATCAGATTTCACGGTTTTCGAAAAAATCTCGGCGGATAATTTTGGATAAATTGGTTCAATAGATCTGAAAATCCAAATTTTTGTTTCTTGATTCAATTTCTAAAATTTTGATTTTCAAATGTTTCAGAACTTCAGAATATAACAACCTTCAGAATTTCAAAATTTCATATTTCAAAATATCAAAAACTCAGAATTTAAGAAAATATGAATTACAACATTTCCAAAATTTCAGAATCTCGATATCTCAGAATCTCAGAATTTCAGAATTTCAGAATATCAGAAACTTAAAATTTTACCATTTCAGAAAATTAGAGTTTTGAAATTTCGGAATGTCGAAATTTTAAATCATTGAGGTTTTTGAATTTCTGTAATTCGAAAATTTGTAAATTCAGAAATTCAAAAATTCAGAAATTCAGAAATTCAGAAATCCGAAATTCAGAAATTCGAAATTTCAAAATTTCAGAGTTTCCAAATTTCAGAGCTTCGAATTTTCAGAGTTCCTTAACTTCTGAAAGCTTAAAAATCTGGAAATCTGGAATTACGAAACTTTAAAAGTTTGAATCTGAAATTCAAAAAAAGTTTAAAAAAATGAAAAAAAAAACCATAAAATAGCAAAAAATTCATTTTTTTCAATAAAGTTATTCTCCAAAAACTTTCCTAAAATTTCTCCGCTTTCCCAACATATCCCTTGTATTTACTGCTGCTCTCCTCTTTTCGTTTTTGATAAATCAAAAATATGAGCAATCCAGAAATCAGAAGAACGAGCAAAAGAGCCGATCCGGTCATTCCTTTTGAGTGGCCGTTCACGAGCAGATGAACGTGCTATACTTATCAGTACGTAAATCTTTAAAAATTTTTTTGATTTTCAGAAATTCTTAGTTTTTGGAATCCTTACAAGCTTCACAAATAAAATCTTCTGTAGCGGATGCCATTTTTGAAAATATTTTTCGAGAGATTTCAAAAAATTGATAAGAGAAAATGACCAAAAGTTCGTGTTCAGCCACTTTTTTGTCCTAAAAAAGATAGTTCTTATCTTGAATTTCAATAGTGTTATTCTCATATTTTCAAAATTCATTGAATTTATTTACAAATGCTGGGTTTTGAGGTTGGACTTTTTTCTCTAAATCTGTCAGATTCCATCAACTACTTTCAGACCATTCTCATCATTCTTCTCCAACTTTGCGCCCTTCCAATCTTGATTTTTTGCTCAAAATCTCAGAAAAAAGATACTAGAAAATCAGCCAAAAATGGGAAAAATGGGAAGATGGCACCGGAAAAAACGAAATCTAAAACTGGATTAGCTACAGAAGAGCCGAATTCAAACAAAGGAGCTGAGGATAAGAAAGAAGAAGACGTTAAAAAAGATGCTCAAGAAGCACCAGCAGCTGAGCCGGAACCAGTCAGAAAGGAGATTGAATCGGAAACTTTTTAGTGCTATTTTTAGAGAATAAACTTTTGGAATGTTCTTTTTTTTTAATTTTTAATTGTTTTTGACTATCTGGAATATTTGAAATGTTGACCTTTTTGTAGGTCCTTACAGTTTACCTTAAAATTTTGACAACTCGGAAACAATTTTTCAAGCCTATCTCGTCTTCTTTTTTCGCTCTGTTTTCTTTTCCAACTGCTTCCTCTAAAAGAAATAGAACCTCTTATAAGGAGACGCCAACATCACTTTTCTGATAAGGAGACGCAGATAGTTAGAAAATCTTGCAATTGGCGTGGTGCCAAGAAAATCTTTTGGTGTGAGGGGAGGGGGAAGAAGAAGAAGGGGAAGAAGAAGGGGAAGGAAGAAGAAGAAGAAGAGGATTAGAAGGTAATGAGCTAGAGCGCACCAGAGCCAAAACGAACTACAAAACAATTATGAGAAGAGGACAACAGAAAAAAGTACATGAATTTTTGAAGAATTGGGAATAAAAGTTATTCCAGAAGTTAAGGATTTCGGGAACTCAGAAAGAGTGAGAATCGATTTTCAAGCTCTATCCTCTAAAAGCCTAGTATCCAAGAATTTGAATTTTGTAAAACATATCCTACAACTTGAAAATATCCATTCCCAACTTTTCTAGAATATGAAGCTGTTAAAGAATCCGGAATATCTGAAATCCACTTTTTCAGGACTTACCTCAATTTCTCGTCTTGGGCATTCTGAGATCTGAAAAATCTGAAAGTTTAAAATGAAAGTTTTAAATTTAATATTTCTATCTCACAATAAATAATTTTCTAGATATTTGTAACATTTAATTGATAATTGATAATTGATTAAACATGATGATTGATTAAAAATTGATAAATAATTGAATAATTATAAATATGTTCCATCTATAAAAATTATTTGCTATTTAATAGAACTAGAATTGGAAATTGGAAATCTGGAAATATGTATTTTTTATTGACTCACCTTGAAAGAAAGAAATTCTAGGACAATTGAAATCCTATATAACTTGAAATTAAGAATCTGAAAATCTTTTTCTTCAAATTTGACTCACCAAGTACTCAAGAGAATAGTGTAATCCGATGTATGAAAATTGAATGACTTACCAATTTCTGGGAAGAAAAGACTTCAGGAAAAATACTCACCATCTGAATGTAAATATCGTAATCTAAAATTTTCATCGTCCAAAATAAATAGGAAGTTATAATTGATCCAAATAGTTCAAACTTACTAAATCTCTGAAATTCTATTAACATGAAAAACATTTAAGAAAAGACTCACCAATTAAGCATCCATATACCGTAATCCAGAGGAATCATCATCCGAAATAAATAGCAAATTAAAAGTAATCCAAATATTTCAAACTTACCTGAAATCTCTGAAGCTTTTCAAAAATTAAGGAAAACAGGAAGCTCGAATTTCGAAGCGATGCTTGTTTTATTGAAACTCATTTTGGAATGTGCACAGGGAAAGAAAATTATATAGCCGCGGAGATGGATTAGTCACACAGGGAGCACTAATTGGGGGAACCGGGGTAAAGGGCACAGGAAGCTTCAATTGAGTGGAAACGGGGAAGAATTGAGGAGAACTATTAATCTGGTATTAGTGTGCAGGTAAAATTGAGGAAAAGAAGGTCTTTGGATTCCAAAGGTAATGTTGAAGACAAGATTCTGGATTCTGGAGGGAAGGTAAATCCGGAGCCTTGCAGTTCGAATAGTGATAACAAGAGAAAGTGATAATCAGGAGAGCAGGAAAGTTTGGGATCTCTAGGTGGGCATTACAACCGATGGCAGGGAATTTAACAGGGTCAGTTCGCATAGATAACTTGAAATTGAGATTCTTAAAAAAACAAAAAAAAGAACAGTTGGCAAAACAAAGAACAACTTTGAAGGAAATTGAAAACGAAAAGTTAGAAATGAGATGAAAAACAAGACAAAAAACAACTGAAAACTATTAATCTTCGTCTCGAAATTGGACATCGAGGTGACGTCTGATTTCAACGACACTTAGCTCGAAAGTCCAACAGCTTCAACTCGATGACCTTATCACGAGAATCGGTCTCAATTACAAATTTGTCTTGCGATTCTTCCCTGAAATTAAGGTTTACAGTTCAAATGAAACTTTTGATAGTTCAACTTACAGGATCTTGGAAAAGAAGGAAGTCTTGAAATTGAGCATCCAATTAAAACTGCCCCTCATTTTGATGGTCATCTTGGTTTCAGGCGCGGTGTCTGTCCACCTCTTAGCCATTTCCGAGATGGCCTCCGGATAGCTCACAAAATTGAAGAACATGGTTCGGACGTTTGGCATCTGGGAAATTGTTTTATTTCTCATATTTATAGTGTTTGAAAATACCACTTACTGGGATCTTCAGAATCTGTTTCAGGGGTATTGCCATATTCGAATGGCTGAGCTTCACCTCCCTTAACAATTCTTTATTGGACTTCTCAAGAAGTCTCATTGTAAGGCGATTAGGCTTTCCTTCTATTGAATTTATGAAGAATGCGGATGCGGAAGAAACTATCTCCAAATCCGCTGAACTGAGATCTGAAAATAATGAGCTCGAAATTGAAATTTTGGTATTTTTTTCAATTTTCAACTCACCAAGGTTTCCCTTTGATTCGAACTGACTGATTACACTATACTCCAAAATAAAAGAAATCATGCACACACCTTCCTTGAGGGCACCAGAATTCCAAACTTCACCAGATGCGCTTATGACCGTGAAGACATTGGAGACTATGTCATCGTAACAGATTGTGACGCTTTGGATCTCAAATTTCCCACGATGTATGTGATAGGAAGGGAATCGTCGAAGTCTGGAATTTGTTGCTACGAATTTATATACTTTTTTTGAACTCACCTCTGGACGAATATAGTTTGGGAGGCTTCTTTCATGTGTGGAGCGATAACTGAAGTAGGCATGTTTTTGGAGGTAGAAGAGAAGGGTTTAACAGGGAGACAAGCAGAAGCTCAGGAGCTGATTTCTTGAAAGAAAAGAAATCAGAAGGGAGGTCTCACGACGAGCTCAGGAGGTAATGAGAGAGAAGCGACGCCTGTAAAAAAATTTTTGAAAAATTAGTAATTTTCTAATTGGAGAGCAAAACGATAGAGAGAGAGAGAGAGAGAGAGAGAGAGAGAGAGAGAGAGAGGGAAAGAGAGAGAGAGAGAGAGAGAGAGAGAGAAAATTATGAACACTTTAAGCGAGGCATACTTGTAAAATTCCGGGCCGGCCCGCCAAAGCCCGGGCCGGGCCTGAGGAAATTTTCAAGGCCCGGGCCCGGCCCGGAAGGTCCGGTGTCAAAAATTCTGTATTTTTGAGCCAAATTTTGAGCTCTCAATATAATTTTTTCCGTTTTTTTTTTTCGTATTTCGGATTGTGTGTCTGTCTGATCAAAAAAGATCGAAAAACTCGAAAAAAAATTTTTTGGTCGAAAAAAATCACATAAGGGTCCCCCCTTATGTGTTTTTTGAAAATTTCGAAACTAGTGAAATGACGGGCCCGCCGGGCCGGGC
>NC_013486.2:15951949-15957555 GCF_000004555.2 Caenorhabditis briggsae
TCCGGATCAAGCCCGGCCCGGCCCGTTCCAAGTATGAAGCGAGGCCATATTTTGAAGGAAATGATAAAATCATTTATATGTAGTTTTAATTGCAGTCAATTTCAATTACAAATCTTAGTACTGGATGCCGATTTATGTCAAGGCGAACCCAGATAATAAATTATCTTGAAAAATTCAGGCAGCTGAATCTTTCAAAAAATCATCTCGCGGAGCTTGACGGACATCAACAGAGGCTGGATAATAATAGGTAGCAGAGGAGCTTGGCGATGGAAAAATACGAGACGCCCATCGATCCCACATATTAATTAGAGGGTAGACGAACATGTGGGAAATTTGAGGTAGGTATCAAAGAATGAGAGCGTTAGGGATTCGAGCAAGGGATGTCTTGATCTAAAATTTTGCAGAAATTCGAGTTCCAGTAGTCGTCGATTTGCTCAGAAAGCTATACAGTACCGGACAATAAGACATACAAAATCGTGTTTTTCAGTTGATTTCCGGCTCATTTTTACCATTTTCAGGAATCTTGAGCTCGGATGTCAAGTTTCGGATCACTTTGAAAATTTTGGAGGGCGTAAAACAGACCTAGATTGGCAATTTTGCATTCACAGATTTTTCGAAAATCTCTAGTTTTCAGCTTATTGTCAATTTCAGAAAACACTCCTTTTTTGCACACACGCGAAGTCTCTCCCAGCTTACCAAAAGAGCCAGACACGGAGACATGCAAAAAATGAAGCATGTTGCAGAGAAAAAGAGCACGAGCAGTCGTTGGTTGTTAGGGGGAAGGAGGCGTGGCTGACTAGAAGCAGGAGAAGAAGAAAAATAAGAAGAACAAGGAGAAGGACACGGAGAAGGTGCGAAGGATTAAAAAAAGGAGGAATTGAATATAGGAGTAACTAAACATTCGAAGAGTAACCGAGAAGTGGAATATACATACTGAAAAATGAGAGAAGGAGTCACTAGTGGCTCCTATCCATTTTTCATGTCAAAAACCGAAAAAATGAATTCCTCTCAATCCATGATTCTGACCTTAAAAGGACTATTTGGCACTACAAAAGAATCAGAAGAAATTTGTATCTCTTCTACGTCACAACTACCGCTGAGTCCAGAAGTCCAAAAAAGACTACAAAGAGTACTCGGACACTGAACCTTGACATATACGTACCTACAACATAAAAGAGCCAACCAAAAACCTGGGGTGTATAATAGACAAAATGAAGGATGATAAACAAAATGGAAACTTTCAAGGAAGTATGGAAAAGTGATTCCAGCCGTTTGATTCACATTGCTCACATTTCTGAGGATCAAAAATTGTTGTTCCATGTGATTTGAAGATTTGTTCAACAGGATGATAATTATACAGACATGATGACCTAGACTTTCATGATGATTCAGACAGGAGATTTGATAGAAAATAGTGAAAGTCACAACATACTAGACACATGGTTCAGGGTGCCCATACAGGGGTAATTGACCTGCCCGCACATAGAAAGGGAGAAAGAGCGGAGGGCCGCTGGACGACAAGAGGGCAACTAGCGGACGACTAGCGAACGGCTTATTTTCCACCCGTCCAACTAAAAACTCTATAACGTTATAGATTGATTCAATGAAAAAAACGTGCGCAACACCTTGTTATTCAACCAAAACCGTGCCATGTGGTACCGCTGATTAGGACTTTGGGGACTTCAGGGATTTCAGAAGGTCTGTTGACTGATGAAGTCTGCACACACACACAACAGCTCACAACGCATGGAAAGTTGAAAACAAAATCAAGAAAGAGCTGGAAACACGAAGAAGAGAGGGTCGCAGACGGCCGCGGTCGATGCATGGGTAGGTTGACGAAACCTGAACCCTCCAGCCGATATTCTAATTCACTGGTTCGTTGGGAAAATGTCTATGAATGTTTGGAGGGCGGGTCAACTTATATCAACGACGGTGTTTGCAAAAATACAAATTAAAAAATACCAGTCGATTCACGCCCCCTGTCGGGGGCTCAACCTCCTGGCTTCCTCTGTAGAAATAGATTGACGTCTTCAGAAGGAGTCAGAAACAAAATTTCGAAAAACGATAAAGTCGGGCATCATCTCGCTGCTATTTCGGGTTATCTGTGAAAATTTGGGAAATTTTGGTCCAATGGTGACTGCGCTAGGGCCTGCTACCCGGGAACACCGGACACACTCACACACAGAATTTGGTGATTGTTAATACTAAAGATATAATTGAGATATGGAAAAGCTCATAAGGAAAATCACACTCATGATTATGGCGTTCCGTTGAGCCTTAAATTTAACCTGGAACATTCAAAACAACAAACTAACCTGGACAGCCGAAAATGTCGGAGAAAAAAGGGAGAGGAGAGAAGTGGAGAAAAGAGTGATAGCTCTACTTAAGTAGCTATAATAGATCTATTCAAATAGGGGAAAAGGGAAAGGCGTGTACAAGGAAGGGGGTGAAGCCTTCAAAAAATGTGATACCGTTGATTGAGACTCCTGAGACATTGCACAACGTATACCGATGAAATTCGTCAATAGTATAGTCGGATTCAAAGTTATTTTAAGACACGCAAAATTTGAGGAAGCAGTGAAACAGAATACGCGAAGATTTGAAGGTGTGATGATTTTAGACAAATTCAGTATTCTGATACGAATAAGGAGATTCTATCACTATCGTTATATCTTTGGGCTCGTGGAAATCTACTAGAAGTGGCTGACAACACTCCTGACATCCCAATGGTCCTCGGTTAAACTATAGAAGAAGTTGAAAATAAAATGAAACAGCTAATTATGCGCGCGAAGAAAAGAGGAAGAGAGACTTCATCGGAAAACACATCCGATTCTTGAACCTTGACATATGAAGTAGCGCTCAAAGCTAATACAACTCCAATTATCATCATAACTTGAGTTTTAAGAGAAGTTGTAAACAACGTGAAGGTTACATGATGCGATAAAAGCCTCGGTATCTCATCATACAGCCCCTTCTCCTTCACGAAGATAGCCATTGACGTCGATGAGGAATCTTGAGACAGAGTGAAGAAATGAAGAAGAGGTTAAGTGGAGGTGATGTCAGGATGAAGATGTGAAATGAGCGCAAAATGGAAACTACTAAAAACTCATCATGACGTATGCCTCCTGATGAAGCCAATTAACTCTTATCCTCCGTCTACCACAAATTCACATCTGCTGCTTCCAACAAAAGGAACAACGCCCTATTGATGCACCATAAGAAACAAGACACAGAAAATAAATTCCAAATAGGTCACCTTATAAGGTGGATATGCAAAAAGTTACAGTAGTCACTATGATGATGCGGCACTTATTCTGGTCTTTGAATGTGAGACAGATTTAAACAATCCAAAAAAACGTTAAAAACAAATGAGGCAATCTTGGGATTAAAAGGAAGGAGAAGGAGGAATGAGAACCAAAAGGTGGGAAGCGTCTATTAATTGAACGGCTAATAGGAAGGAAAGAACTAAACAAGAGGAGAGAGAAGAGGAATCTTTAAAGGTGGGGGGACATGAAAAAAATAATGTTCTCGAAATTCCGTTCAAAGATGCCTCTCGAGGAGTTGAACTTGTGAAGGCGATGATTGAGGGTGCGGCGCCGCTACCGACTGAGCCACGCGGGTAAAGAGAAAGCGCACGCCCGATTGCATACATAAAGACGAGGACGACAGCTGTACGCAGAGTGACATTAAGCGTTGTACACCGTGACGGTAGAATGCATACTCTAGCTACAAAAAAACTACGAAAAATCTCCTGTCCCCCCACCTTTAAGTTATTTTGAAAAAAAACGAGCCATTTCAGTGATTACGATAATCGTGACAAGAGCGAGAAGGAGGTAAGAAAAATCAGAAAAATTTGTAGAAGGTAACCGAGGGTTTAAATTTATTATAGATTCTGAATCGGAAAATCATATTTTGATCAGAAGAAATACCGTTGGAGTTGTTGCTATTCTGAGTTTCGAAATATTCATCTTACAACTGGTTGCAATAGGGGAGCGTTTTAATCCAGCTACTGGGGCTCGAGTGCTGCTCACCTGATGCTGACTACTGTGACAAGGCTCCTGACATCCAAATGGATCTAGATACACAAGAAACTGACGCACGTGGATATCAGCTTCAAGGTACTACACTTTAAACTGCAAAGGAAGGAGTATGCATCTTTTATGGGACTTTAGAAAGATGAGTTAGTGTGATGGTGTAGTTGTGCGGACGAATGTGTAAAACATGCGAAAATAGATCAGGAAAACAAAATCAGTATATAATTTCATAAAGTTGTCAGAGCAGGTTAGGTGTTTTTATTTCAACGAAGCAATGTAAATAAGAGTTCAAAACAAAATGATCATTCGGCTAATTATGTGAAAAACAAGAAGAAGAAGAGGTGCTGGTGACTACAGTGAGACATCTTCTAAAAGTGCATCCTAGTTATGAACCTTGACATATGAAGTACAGCCCAAAAGTTGTATAACTCCAATTATCACCAACATGAGAAGTTGTAAACAACATAAAAATTGAATGACACGATGAAAACTCAAAAAACAGGAGTAGGCGTTTTTGGTGAAGTGCTCTCGATAGAGCACATTTCCGGTCGATGCACCATATGCTGACTATTCAATGTCTAGAGATGGAAAAAAAAACACGAGATAGAAGACACATGATTCTGGACCATTTAGGATACAGAGCTCAAACTCTTCACGAATTCAATCAGTATACACATGAACACCTATGATGTGACACTGAAAGATTGTTCAGGCCCGGTATAACATCATGCACCTCCGTCTTCCTTACCCGTTGACGTCGATGAGGGCTCTTGAGACCGAGCAGAAAAAAAGGATTTCATAAGAAGATGATGTCAGGAGGAAAATGGGAGAAGAGCCCGAAATAATGAAATTCCAAAATGGTGAGGGGTGAGAGGTACATCATAGGAAGTATATTTGTTCTTGGATAAAAGGAATTTGAAATATGAAGAGGTCATTTTATAACCTATGCTGACCGTCGGAGTCGTTTTTTTTTCAACAGAGAGCTCGAAACTGGCGAGGGCTGAAAAC
Organism: Caenorhabditis briggsae; assembly: GCF_000004555.2. Lineage (NCBI taxonomy): Eukaryota > Metazoa > Nematoda > Chromadorea > Rhabditida > Rhabditidae > Caenorhabditis > Caenorhabditis briggsae. The sequence goes on from NC_013486.2 coordinate 15,956,992, forward strand.
AAAAGTCAGAACCACCTCTACGAATTATTTGATTCGGTTCACTTTTCTGACTTTACTGCGTCACAGGCTATCGTAGGTTCTCAACCCCAACGGCAACAAATTTCCTTCAAGATTGGTACTATTAATTAAAAACCGATGTCGAAGTACCGTTCGAAAAGGAATTCTTGAATTAAAAGAGCCAAACCAACAAATCCTTCGGCTTCAAAATTCATCATTATGAATACCTACATTGTTATGACATAAAATAGCAATTACCTTTTATCCTCTGTCTCCCACAAATACCGCACCTGCAGCTTCCAAAAGAAGCGAGAGCGCCCATGTTTTCTGTGCACAAATTTGACACTCTTTTTCCTACAGCTTTCGCAGATTTTGGTAACAAGTATAAAAATTGCATACTTGCGGACGGGACCAAAGCGGGCCGTGGCGGGCCCTGTCATAGTTTCTTTTAGGATTGATATTTTTTGACCAACTTAATTAGATATGGTAGAACTCGACGAGCACTACAAAATGATACTATTTGGGACACTGTATCATGTTTGTGAACAAAGTTACAAGCCAAAAAAC
>NC_013486.2:15958166-15976022 GCF_000004555.2 Caenorhabditis briggsae
GTTTTTTCGGCCCGTTTGGTCTGTAACTTTGTTCACAAACATGATACAGTGTTCCAAATATTATCATTTTGTAGTGCTCGTCAAGTTCTACCATATCTAATTTAGTTGGTCAAAAAGTATCAATCTTAAAAGAAACTATGACAGGGCCCGCCACGGCCCGCTTTGGGCCCGTCCGCAAGTATGAATAATTGTTCAAGATGGCTTCAGAGAAAAAGTTTGAAACATCTCAATTCTCAAGATGTACATATATGCGAATAGCTTCAATTGTCATTACGATGATGAAGCAATTACCCTTGTGTAACAGATGTAAACAATCCAAAAAACGTTCAAAAGAGGGGAAAGAGCAATCTGGACAGCTTGGAAGGAAAATGTAGACAGGTGAGAAATGAAGGTAGAGAAAATAGGAGGTTGAATTAAAATTAAAGGATGGAAAACTTTGAATCGCTTTTGCATCCTAGGGATTTTTTAAACATGCAAAAAAAATTTTCCAGCGGCTACCGTAGTTCGTGACGAAAGCGGAGGGGAGGTCAGGAGAATCAGAAACTTTTTATGAAGTAACTGACGGTTCAATAAGGATTCTTAATAAAAAAATCTTCTGATCGCGAAAAATTTTTTAGAGTTTTTGCTATTCTGAATTTCGAAACTTGTTTGCTCAGAGTTCCTATTTACGATTACTACGAGTAGATTATCATTAGAGCTCCACACAGTCAATAATCTGACCAACATTTATTTCGTTTTCTAGCTCTACAAAAAACTACACCATGTACATCTTACACCACCATACTGACGTTGAAGTGTTGCTCATATGATTCTGCCAAACGAAGTCTACTAGAGGTTGGTGCTAACGCTCCTGACATCGCCAAAGGACCAAAATTAAGCTGGCTATGTAGAAAGTTAGAAACAAAATATGAGAAGAAAAATGAGATGATTATGTTCGCGAGGAGAAGAGGAAGTCGAAAAGTGCATCCGAGTTTTGAACCTTGACATATGAAGTACAGCTTCAAACTCAAATAATACCAATTACCATCATTTGAGGGGTAGGAGAAGTTGTAAACAACACGAAGGTTACACGGCAAGAAAAACAATTAGCGTTAGTCTCGACGCGAAAGCATTGAACAGATGAGTAGGTACTCAGCGGTACCAGAATTCCATTGGGAAAAAAACTCGGGAGATAATTATTTGAAAAAACTGGTTGGAAAAATTAGTGGAGCAATAACAAGATAGTATTACCCACCAATACGTTATTTCGAACCGTATAAGAAAAAAAAAAGAAAAAAAAGTGGTATATACTCGGAAAAATAACTCGGTCTGACCCATTTCGACCCACAACTTGTACCAATTATGAAACTGTTTCATTTAGACCTACTTACAACAACTGTATTAAGAAGAATCGTAGAAATGGCTAGCCTAGACGTTTTGGTTACTATGACTTCTCGTAATCTATCAATTACACTAACAAGGAAACATAAACGCCAATGACTTTAAAAAAAAAGAAGTCATGGAGTAAAGAAGATAGAAAAAATCGCGTTTCTCGTTTGCATGCTCTGAAGCCTGCAGGTAAGAGGAAAAAGGGATACAGACCACGCCCCTTTTCCCTAAAGACATCCAATAGAGGCTTGTTTTGTGTATGTGTGTTTGACATAACTCAAGAAGGGAAATTTTGCGACAAGGTTTTGAAGATGCAACGGAGTAGGAGATTAGAAAAAATGGATGGACTTTCAGGGGAAATCATTTTTTAAAGGTGGGGGGTTATGAAAAAATAATGTTCTCGAAATTCTGTTTAAATATGCCCCTCGAGGAGTTGAACTTGTCGAGGCGAGTATTGAAGGTGCGGCGCCGCTACCGACTGAGCCATGCGGGTAAAGAGAAAGCGCACGCCCGATTGCATACATAAAGGCGAGGACGACCGCTGTACGCAGAGTGACATTAAGCGTTGTACACCGTTACGGTAGAATGCATACTCTGGCCCCAAAAATCCCCCGTAAAATCTCCTGTCCCCCCACCTTTAACATGATGTCCCTAAGAATCTGACCAGACTCGGTAAAGCAGGACATTACACATATGTGCTGAGTTAAAAACCACAAAGAAACTACAGTAAAATAGTACAACAAGAATATTAGGTTGGCGGGAAAGTCTTTGTCACTCTGTTTGTTTAATCACTGTTCTCGTATATGGAGGCTGTGTATGATATCGACTCTAGTGAATAACAAGGTGATAAGAACCTTCCATATAAACAAGTCCCCATCTCCTTCCCTGCTCCTCATCTGTAATTGAAACGATATGTTTGTTCCCACTGCTATTCACATCAGACATGTTTTGATTTACCTCTTCCTATCTCACACCACGATGAAGGATTCGGAAACTTTCTTGAAGAATGTGTACAACACACATGCCCCTCACTACAATACTATTCGCAATTGGTTCCATCGTTTCGAAAAAGATGACTTCTCGCTCGATGAAAAGGGTCGCTCTGGGAGACCCGTGAGTTGGATTTGGACAAGCTGAAGCACGCATTGCAATCGGATCCATTTCAATCTAGCCGTGAACTAGCTGTCACATTCGGAGTTCACCATAGCACAGTCCTTGAAGGTTTGAAGTCTCTTGGAATGAGAAAACTTTTTGGTCGATTCATACCTCATCACCTGACTCAAGCCAACCTTGACCGCCGAGTCGACGATTCGATTACTCTTCTCACTCTCCACGCGGGCGATCGATGGCTGGACCGGCTAATAACCGGAGATGAGAAGTGGGTCTTCTACGATAATCACCACAGGAAATCCCAGTGGGTTGGAGAAGGAGAGAGCCCACAGGATGTCCCAAAACCCGACCTTCATCCGAAAAAAGTTATGCTCTCTGTGTGGTGGGGAGTGGACGGCCCCATCTACTGGGAACTTCTGCCCGAGGGCAAAACAATAACTGGAGACCTCTACACTACTCAACTACGAAACCTCAAGAAAGCAGTCGACCGTTCGGCCCTGAAAGACAAGAAAGTGTACTATCAACATGATAACGCTCGCCCACATGTTTCGAAACAAGTGAAGCAGGAGCTGATGGGATATGGATGGAATGTTTTCCCTCACCCCCCGTATTCTCCTGATCTTGCTCCTTCCGACTATTGGTTATTTGGCGATATGACACGTGCCTTCGAAGGAAGAAGCTTCAATTCCCGTGGAGCGGTCGAAGCGGCACTCAAACAATACTTTGCCTCACGCCCGGCTGGATTCTACCGCAATGGAATCCATAAATTGAGGGAACGTTGGAGACATGTTGTTGATAATGATGGACAATATAATTAATTATTCGGTTATTTTTTCTTTGAGAAATAAACTATTGAAAAAGTGACAAAGACTTTCCCGCCAACCTAATATATTACAAAGAAAGACAAAGATACTTAGAAAATTAGAAAAATAAAATTAAAAGGACTAATTCTATTAGCTTGAAAAAGCAAAACAGAGCTCTGAGAAAACGAAAGTGCTCTCCAAAACGATTCAGTTTTCTCTTGAGCTACTGAAATACCAAAACCATTGTGGTGTAATTGAAGAAGTGATTAAGAAAAACGGTATTGGATAGTGGGGCCAGGTGTGACTAAAAAACCTTTCAAAGAATAAAAGAGACCGGAAGAGGAAGAACAGGTGAGAACAGATGGCGGTTACGATTCACAAAAGGAGGTACAAGGGAAATGGCAAATTATCTCAGTTTTTCTCAGGGATATGAAAAAGTTGTCCACTGATAAAATGTTCATCATAATATCTCAAACGTTTTATCAGTTGACAAATTTTTGATATTATGCCTAAAAACTGAGATAATCGATTTCAAATTGGCAATAAGTTATGGTACATACTATCATAAAGTTAGTCTTGGAATTAAAAAATAGTTATAATAATATTGATAATCCATACTCTCCATAAATGTATGCAATTCTAGAAACCTCCAGAATCCATTCTCCATGAAGAATTCCATTTTGGCGGAGGGCGGACTACAATTTTGGATAATTGCTACCTACTAAGCGTGTGCGTAATCCTCAAATTGTGCATCTGTGTAGGTAGAGAGTGAATTGCTTCCTTCAAACCTTCTCAATTTTTATGGATACCACTTTCCAGAGCTCTTATAAGCTACTTTTTGGGCTCATATCCGATTTTTGTCTGTAAGGTGGTTTGTTCTGATGTCCGAATTTCCTGGGAACTTGACGCGCTTACAAACTGATCAGAAGCTACAAAAAGTTCAACAAGAAAAACTAGAGAAAAAGAAAAAAAACTGATGATAAGAAGGCGACACATGTTCTCTACCTTTTGCACTTTGCTGTTCCATTCTCTTGCAACTATAGAACATTTCAAACCCAATTTTGAACATCCGCTTATTTAACACCGAAAAAAGAGACATCCGCCCAAACCGACACACAGACAGAGGTGTCAAACTCTAACGATCGGGGTCACAAACATCACTGACCACCCCAACACTGCCAACTGTGTAAACTTTCAAAAGGTACTAGGGTCTAGTCTCTGCCACGTGGTTTCTTATCTACAATTGTTTTGTGTGTCATCTATTTTTTCCCCGAGGAAGAGTGATAGGACGTCTTCTGAATAAGGAGATAAGTATCTGCCAAGGGAAAGAGGTATGTATTTGTGGTCCTTTTTGAAGGTTCAGACTCTTTTTTTCCTTTTTCTTGAATTCCAGTTTTTTAAAGTTTTTGCTGTTTCTTTATCTTACTGTAGGTAAGTCCATTTTAGTTCCCTGGCCTCCTATACCATGTTTCCACTGCTAGACAAAACGCGCAATTTGAGCTAAATTATCTCGGTTCCTTTAAAAGATATCAAAAGTCTTTCAACTGATAAAATATTGGTGGTATTATGATAATCAACTTGTTAATTGACAGATTTTCGATATCTCTAATAAGTACCGAGATAATTGGCTTTAGGTGGACTTATAGGGTGGGCGTATATTAAAACACACTGGGTATTTCGATTTCCACTTTTCTGGGGACTCAGTTTCCATTTTTTTTAAGTTTTTGTTCATTTTGTACGTTCATCATTTTGTATTCTTTCTCATCATTATCAGAAAGGCCATTCTAAAAGTTCAAATTGACCTTTTTTCATTTTTCAATTCAATTTCTCCCATCCATCTGTCACTTGTCCAATCTCTCCAGCTTCTTCATATTCTTCCTTTCCTATCTTCTTCTTTTCTTTCTTTTTCCTTCCGTCCTTTCTTGCCCCCTGTCCTCCTCCGATGCCACCTCCAACGCGATCAAACTCTCAGTTTGCACCACCTGCGTCTCTTAAGAACCCCTACACTATTTTCTCTTTTTCTCTGCGTCTCTCGGATTTTTCGCTTCTCTAGATTTCTCTTTTTCTGCCCTTGGTTTCTTTTCTGCAAAGATAAAAAGTCCATAACTTTTTCTGTTTTCTGTGCTTTTCTGTGCTTTTCAAGAAGTCACGTGGTTAGAAGCCTTCTGATTCTGAATTCTTGTGAATTTGTCTTGATAATCTTTACTTTTTTTAAAAGCTTAAAAGCCGTTTTTATAGCTAATTTCAAGAAAAAATTGGTCCTGTTGAAATTTTGAATTTCGATTTTCTCTTTAAATTTCAAACTTGCTCCCAGAATTTGAATTTTTTGGATGGGCAGTTATTAGACAGTTCGTTAGAGAAAATAACTCAATTTTTATCATTTTTATGTTATTTACTGATAAGAAACATGGAACAGAAAAACGTGATTATTTTCAAATTGAATTTCTGAATTTCTGAATTTCTGAATTTCTGAATTTCTGAATTTCTGAATTTCTGAATTTCTGAATTTCTGAATTTCTGAATTTCTGAATTTCTGAATTTCTGAATTTCTGAATTTCTGAATTTCTGAATTTCTGAATTTCTGAATTTCTGAATTTCTGAATTTCTTAATTTCTGAATTTCTGAATTTCTGAATTTCTGAATTTCTGAATTTCTGAATTTCTGAATTTCTGAATTTCTGAATTTCTGAATTTCCATTTTTCAGTTATTTTTTCAGATTTCATCCATCTATTTTTCGAATTTCTTTCTGATTTTTCTAGATTTTTCCCATCCATTTCTTTTCCCAAAGTTGTATTTCTTCAATTTTCAGACAAAAATGCTTCTCCGAAATGTGCTATCCATAGGTCTCCGTGTTAGAAATAGTAGCAGTTACTGTATAAGACGTAAGTTAATTTTTTAATTTTCCTGGAATTTCAGCCAAAAATTCTTGAATTTTCAGCAAGTGTGGGTCTTGAACGGGACGTTGAAGATGTGATGGAGGCTGCAAACCAGTTTGCCAAAAAGGAAATGTACCCGAAGATGGCCGAATGGGATAAGAAGGTAAGATTTTTTTGAAAATTTTTTGACGAACTCTTCAAAGTAGTTTCTAGTCCCTCTACAACATTTCTAAATACTCCAAAAATTAAGCAAAAAAATGTTGACCCCAGTGAGGTTCGAACCCCTGACCTCTAGATTGCCAGTCATCTCTCTACCCAGTTGAGCCAAAAATGCAAAAGCCGGGAAGTAGGTCGGTTCGATGTGGAATTTTGGGCTAAATGTGAAAATCATGATGAAATCTGCTAAAAATCAATTTTTCAAGGGAGAACTACCCATGGATGTGCTCAAGAAGGCTGGAGAAATGGGATTCGGTGCCATTTACTGTAAAGGGGATCATGGAGGATCTGGGTTATCTCGTCTTCATTCTTCTGTGATTTTTGAGCAGCTGTCTATGGGATGTGTGTCTACGGCAGCGTATATTTCAATTCATAACATGTAAGGATTTGTTATTAAAATTCGAAAATTTGGAGAAAGTTGATAACTTTCAAAAATCGCGAAAAATCGAATTTCGAAAAAAAACGTTGACAACTTTGATGCCATTTATCTCGGTTGCTTTAAAAGGTATCAACAAATGGTCAACTGATAAAATATTAGTGATATTATGATAAATGTTTTATTAGTTAGCCATTTTTTTATATCTTCTACAGGAAACGAGATAAATGGGCTCAAAGTTTAGTCAAAGGTCCACGCCCACTCTCTATGTGCACTTTGAGCTCGATTATCTCAACGCTTGTACAAGATATTAAAAACTTGTCAACTGATAAACTATTTATCATAATCTCAACAATAGTTTATCACTTGACAATTTTTTCGTATCTTTGGCAAGAACTGAGATAAATTGGCTCAAAGCTAAGGTTATCTATAATTTTTCTCCAATTTCTCAGGTGCGCATGGATGCTCGACACATATGGCCCAGACAAACTCAAAGAGGACCTTCTCCCCGAAATGGCCCTCTTCAACAAGCTAGGCTCTTACTGCTTGACAGAGCCAGATGCCGGGTCCGACGCAGCCAGTATCCGGACCACGGCAACCAAAAAGGGAGATTATTATGTGGTCAACGGGTCCAAAGCATTCATTAGTGGAGCAGGAACCAGTAATAAGTGAGTGGAAGATTTTAAAATGCCATGCCTGCACTTTGAGCTGAATTATCTCAATTGCTATTAGAGATACCGAAAATTTGTCAACAGATAAAATATAAGTGATAATGTGATAAACATTTTTTCAGTTGTCACCGTTTTGATATTTTGCATAGGAATTGAGATAATTGAGCTTAAACATGAAAGAAACGGTAAATTTTAAATTCCAGTTATTTTGTGATGATGCGACAAGATGGTGCTGCTCCTGGAGCGAAAGGAATCTTCTGTTTGATGATCGAGGATGGCACAGAGGGATTTAGTTACGGGAAGAAGGAGGATAAATTGGGATGGAATTCTCAACCGACCAGGATTCTGACCTTTGAGGATTGCAAGGTTTCAAAAGCTTCAGAAAGACAGAATTCCTCAAAAATGATGCTTTCAGGTCCCAATAACCAATCAAATTGGAAAAGACGGATTTGGTTTCAATATCGCTATGGCTGGTTTGAATGGAGGTCGTGTCAATATCGCCAGTTGCTCCCTCGGAGCCGCCCAGAGAAGTATGGACCTGGCTATTGAGCATTTGAAATGCAGAAAGCAGTTTGGAAAGACGCTGTCCGATTTTCAGTACAACCAGTTTAAGCTAGCAGAGTTGGCAACTAAATTGGTTACTAGCAGGTTGGTATCTTCTTGATTTCCCAGAGCATAAAATGCCTGTTTGCAGCAAATTTGCAATAGAAAGGGCTCCTAACTTTGTATCAAATTATCTAAGTTTTTTTGAAAGATATGAAAAAGTTGTCAACAGATAAAATGTTGGTGATATTATGATAAATAATTTGTTAGTTAACAACTTTTTGAGATCTTTTTTAGGAACCCAGAAAAATTGGGTCAAAGTTGCAGATCCCCTCCATTCAAAAAATATATTGAAAAAAAGTTCCAGCCAATTTTCACATTTTTCGCTGAAATTTACGGGCAAATTCGAGCTCAATTATCTCGGTTTCTATGATAGATAGCAAAAAGTTGTCAATTAATAAAATGTTACAGATACTATGATAAACAATTTATCAATTGACCATTTTTCAATTTCTCCGACCGAAATCGAGATAATTTCAGTCGAAATTAGGCAAACAAATTTGTCGTTCGGAGCTCTCTAAATTTGTTCTCGGATTCTAAAAATGAGCAGAAAATGACCTGAGTGCTTCAAAATAACCCATTTATGCTATACCTTCCGTTTGTCGGCTCTATTAAGACAATTAAATCTGAAAATTCAAGTTTCCAGACTAATTGTCCGTGCGGCTGCTGAACAACTCGACAACGACGACCCAGAAAAAGTGGCTCTTTGCGCGATGGCTAAGCTACACGCTACGGATAATTGCTTTGAGGTAATTAGCAGATTTATTATGATCCTTTAATTGGTAACGCCCTAATTTGTTCCAGGTCGTCAATGGAGCCCTCCAGATGTTCGGAGGATACGGATTCTTGAAGGACTACCCCATCCAGCAATACCTTCGAGATATTAGAGTTCATCAAATCCTGGAGGGAACTAATGAGATGATGAGATTGCTGATCAGTAGAGATTTGCTGACGAAGGATATCTTCTGGAGCTCCTAGATTCAATTTTTCAGATGGAACTGTCTTAAATGGGCCTCATGACTTTTCTATTCGCCATTTTCTAGACTTTCTAGAGCTTCTAGGTCTAAAATGTGCCTTGAATTTCTGTATCATGATTTTCTTTTCGCTTTTTTTAGTGCATTTCCCTCTTGGTTGTCCCCGATCATCATCATCATCTTTTTTTTTGTCTAGTTTTCAATTTTTGAAAGTTTTGAGTAAATTGATTTTTTTTTCCTTTTAGAACTCGATTTTTAGGGCTCAAAATCGTTTTTTTTTTCAGTCATCTGAATTCAAAAAATGGGTTTCTTTAGAATGGAAAGAAAAAAGTCCTTGACATAATTTCCGATCTGTTATGAATAACCTAATTGAAATTCAAGAATTCCTGAAATGTGGTTCCCACGAGCAAAAAATAGAAAAATAGCATCAAAAATGTTTTATGGTGTATTTAGGTTTTCCGACGTCATCAGAAACTATATTTTAGATTATCAATAGACATAGAAGTTTTGCAATTTTCACAGAATTCTAAATTCATTAAATCTGAAAACTGAATATGAATCCAACTACCGTATTTTCTCCGGTAGAAGCCCAGCGAATCCGCAAACTTTGAGCTCAATTATCTTGATTTCTGTGAAAGATATCAAAAACTTGTCAAGTGATAAAATATTTATCATAATATCACCAATATTTTATTTGTTGACACCTTTTTGATATCTCCTATAGAAACGGAGATAACTGAACTCAAAGTAGAAGGTTTGGGTAGGCTTCTCTTAAAGGAAATACGTTACCGTAAACACTCTAATAGAACGCCACCCGAATCGTCAAATTTGAGCCCATGTATCTCATTTTCTGTGAGAAATATCGCAAATTTGTCAACTGATAAAACATTTCTGATACTATGATAAACATCTTGTCAGTTGATAACTTTTTTTATAACTTTGACAGGAACCGAGATAATTGAGCTCAAAGTTGACGGTTTGGGTGGGCTTCTATCAGAGGAAATACGGTATATTACTTCGATGGCCAGCGAAACGAAGAAGATTCAAGAAAGTGAAAAAAATTGGGAAATGACGTCATCTAGATTTCGAAACTGCCCTTTTTCTCCGATCGGTGTGAGAAAAGGACATCGTCGCGAAAGGGCAGTCTGAATAAAGTGCGCAATCCATTTCATTCAACAGTTTTACACCCGCCAGTTGACTTTTTCATTTGACGCTTTTTTTCGAATTTCTGATTTTTTTTGAGTTAAAGTGGTTTTGAGCATTCCCTCTAATAGAACATCACACACTCTTATACTTGGAGTTCAAGCGATTCATGGCAATTTTAACCTGGGCCTTCTGGCCAGTATGGAGCTTATAGAATGGTCTAAACTTGGTACAAAGGTTCAAAACCTTCGAAATTCAGAAATTACTATTTATTCAGAAACTCAAAATTCCTGATAACCTTTATTCGTTTCCATCTCACGAATTTCGATTTCAATTCATACATCACCGGTCCACAAAACATACAAAAAATGTATTTTTCTGTTGATTTTCAACTATTTTCAGGAGTCTGGAGTTCAGCTGTCAAGTTTCCGATCACGCTGAAAATGTTGGAGGGTGTGAAACAGACCTAGATTGAAAACTTTGAATTCACATAATTTTTTGAAAGTTCCTAGTTTTTCAGCTATTTGCCAATTTCAGATGGACACCTGTTTTTTAATGATCTAAACCAGTCGGTTTACGCCCCTTTGGGGCTGAACCTCCTGCCCTCCGGTCGCCCTCCACCATCGCCCTTCCTGCGCACCATCCTTTAGTGTGGTGAAACCAAGGAACGTCTCGAGAAGACTTCAAAATCAAAATTTCGAAAAACCAAAAGTTCGTGCATCAACTAAGACACAATTCTGATCTATCTGTCCAGGTTTCAGCTTGATAGGTTATTTTTGAATAGGTGATAAGGTGCGCTACATACATACGCACATACCAAATCTGGTGAGTGTTATTAGTAATCATATTACCCTTAACCTCCCCCGAATCACAAAAAATCTTTCTGCAGCTATCCAAAATTTCGGAAATAGTGCAACTCGACCTCTCTCGGAAAATTCCTTCTTGTTTACAACTTCTCTTTTTTTGTCATCTCCAATCTTGTTACCATTTTCTTCTTCTTATCTTCCTTTTTTCCTTCCCTCTCTCTCTCTCTCTCTCTCTCTCTCTCTCTCTCTCTCCTACCTTTTTCCAAAAATGTCTTCCTTTTCCGCGAAGACGTGACGCAACTTCTCCGAATCCGATATGACCGGTGAAACAAGAAAAAAAAAAGAAAAAAAAGAATGCGTTCTTTTAGGAGAAAAAGATATAAATCTCTCATTTCCACACGCTTATCAGTTTTATCTCTCCTGCCGGGCGCCCCCGCCGCCGAATTATGTAACATAGAAAAAAAAGAAGAAGCGACCTTGAATTTGAGTATAATTGTCCGAACCGTTTCATCTCCTTTTTTTTTGGACACAAACAATTTAATTAGTTGATTACGCTCGCACAGAGAATGGCGCCACGCCTTTCTGTGTTCTGGGTAGAAGGTTTTTGATGTAACTTTTGGAAAAAGGGTTACTATAGAAACTACGAGAACAAAATGGAAATTTGGAAGCAAATAGTAAGACTGATCCAGTACTAAAAATTGGGCTTAAAAAGAAAGAAGGAGAAATCTGGAAAAACGAGTTAACATTCGATCCAAGAATCCCGTATTTGGAGAACCCTTTAATAGAAGGGCACTTCTAATAGAAGAGTTTCCAGGTTTGAAATTACCGTGTCAAGTTTCTTCTCAAGGTTCTGTCACTTTGCTAGTGACCCATCCAAGTGCCGTAAAACCCGTAGTGGAAGAGCTCTCACATTGTTAAGTTGGAGCTCAATTATCTCGATTCTTCTAAGAGATATCAAAAATCTGTCAACTGATAAATCATTTATCACAATATCACCAATGTTTTATTAGTTTAACACTTTCTCATATCTCTCACTAGAACCGAGATAAATGAGCTCAAAGGGCAAGTAGCCTAAGCTATGAGAATATTTATTGGTTAGTTCCAATTTAAATATTCTGATTTTTATATCAAATTTTGCATAATTTCAATATTCGTTATCTCCTTAAATCCTTTTTTTTGTAAATTTTGTAGATCTGCATCAGAAGTTATCCGGAATTACGTCACAAAAAATTACTTCTAAATGCGTCCAACCTAGATTTTTCTTCCTTTCCTTTCCTGTTGGGAGTGTGACATGATTTATAAGTGCAGCTGATCCCTACTTTTTTCGGGAGATTTGAAAAAAGAAGAAAAATGTTCTGGATTTTTGAACTGGTGTTCTGTGCGAAATCGGAAAATCTACAAGAAAACCTGTAATAGAAGGGCATTTTTTCTTTCTGGGAGATGCGAGTCATTTGAATATGTGCGTAATGCTAGCTTTAACTTTCAGCCAATTTATCTCGGTTACAATCGGAGATTTAAAAAAGTTGTCAACTGATAAATTGATTACCATAGTATTACAAACATTCAAATAGTTGACACATTTTTGATATCTTTCACAGGAATTGAGATAATTGAGCTCAAAATTAACAGTGTGTAGGTCCTTTTATAACAGGTTTTACGGGTAGTAAGAGGTTTGGAAAGTCAGGAAATGGAGGTTTTCTAAAGTCTAATTTTAAAGGAAAATCAGAATTTCTTGAATATTTGAAAATCCAAGTGAGCATTTTGATTTTAAATGGTTTCATTTCAAAAACATTAACATATTTCAAAACTCTAACTTCAAAAATTCAATTTAGCCCAGAATCTGAAAATTGAATTTCTTTGAGTTTTTAAAAATTATTAACTGAACCTGAAATTTTAGACAATCGAGAATAGGATGATTCTCTGAAATTCAATTTCATTGCAAATATAGAATTTCAAAGGATCAGAAAATCTGTAAAATGCAATGAATTCTGCTTTCTTTTGATTAATCTTGTAATTCTGAAATTTCATTCTACCACAGGATCTGAAAATGTTCAACTTTTTTCCCATACTTCACAGAGTCTTGAAATCCTAAAAATTCCTGAAAATCGAAAAATTCTAAATCCCGAAAATCGAGAAATCTGATATTTCAATCTGCTCCAGAATATGAAAATGTCCAACTTTTTATTCTATTCTCTTCTTTCCATCACATACTTTGAGAACCTTATAGTTCGGAAAAATCTTTAAAATCCTGAAAATCGGAATTTCCACAAGTCAATTTGGCTTTTTCACTGCCACCCATTCTCATCATGTCTCTTTCCTTCTTAAACAACAAAAACATATATAACACAGTTTTCAGAAATTATTAATTTATTTTCCTTTTTGAAAAACTAGGGCTACGAGGTAGAAATGAAAACAAATAGAGGTAGGTGGATCGGAATTGATCGAAGTGGATCCTGTTCAAGCATCGGTGCATCATTCCAGTTCGGGACAACAACCCGTCCTGATGTCTTCGTCAGTCATTCGAGTAGTGCACATAGAGTGCAATATGGTATCTGAAAATTAAAGGAGTTAAAATTTGAAGTTCAAAAATTTAAATGCTTACTGCCTGGGACGGTGCAGAAATCGGGGCATAATGTCTCTAGTTTTCTGAGGGCAGAAACTCCGCAATGTCTTTTGAGCTTGCGATGGCCATGGCTCCGAGGATGGAGCAAATAATTCAACATTTTCTCAAGATCCTCCTTGGTCGGTTCCACGGCTTTTCTAGGATTCTCAGAAGCCTCTTCTAAAGAAGCAGTGACCATAGCGGACAAGACGACGAGCGCTACTACGACGCGCTTAAACATGATTTGACGAAGCTCAAGAATCTCGACAAAGCTCAGGAATGAGGCCTTTTCCCCTGTTCCCCGTTCCCTTTTTATTGCGGACACTTCATTTCGCCACGCCCACTTAGACCTAGGGCCAAAATGCAAAAAGAACGATTCGGTAAGGGTTCAAGGGTAAATATGTGTGTTGTTTGTGGGTGGGTGGGTGTGCGTGACTAGAAAATGAACTAGTGAAGAACGTAGACGAGAAGAAAAAGTACGAAAAAATCAAATTAAGGTCATAGGTCGTCTTTGGCGTCCTACGAATAGATTGGGCGGTGCGAATAGATAGGGAGGTTTGGAGGGTCAGTTCTGTTTGTCCGGATGTCCATTTTTGATGTTTATGTTTTTCCTGTTGTCCAATTTGTCCAAAAAATGAGCCATTATAGAACGTTTGGCTAAATATTTTATCTGTCACATTATCTGTTTATTAGGATGTCCACGCCTTGTTAGATTCCCAATCAACAGCCCACCCAAGCCGTTTTGTCGAAGCTATCAAAAATGTGTCAACTAATAAAATGTTTGTGATATTATGATGAACAATTTATTTGTTGACAACTTTTCGATATCTTTTACAGAAACCGAGATAAATCGGCTCAAAGTTAACGGTTTGGGTGGCTCTATATCTGTCTCAGTATCTGTTTGTCCGGACTTCCTTCAGTTTCCAGTACTACGAAATCGACTGATACAGATTTTTTTTTTCGGAAATTTTTCCACTTTCAGATTGCTTGAAAGTCTGGAACTTCCTAAAATATTGGAAAATCTTGAAGTTTCAAAAATTTCTGAAAAATCTAGAAGTTCCTAAAATCATGTAAATCCTGGAAAATCTGGAATTCCAAAAATCTTAGAAAATCTGGAAGTTCCTGAAATTTTGAAAAATCTGGAAGTTCCGGAAAACCTGGAAATTTTGGAAGCTCCTAAAATTTGGTTGTTCTTAAAATTCTGAAAAATCAGGAATCTGAAATCCTAGAAAACACCTAAAATCATAGAGAATATGAAAGATCCTAAATTTTCGGGAAACCTTGAAGTGTCTAAAATCATGGAAAGTCCGAGAGCTCCTGGAATTTTGGAAAATCTGGAAGGACCAAGAGTCCTGGAAAATCATCTTCTACTTTTTTTGGAACGTAAAAAATACAGAATAAGTACATAAAGGTTTTATTAGAGGTAGTGGACTAATTTTTTAAGTATAGAGGTAGGAAGAACAATTATCTATCAATTTGGGCTCTGATGATATGGGTTTAAGGATCTCTGAGCAGCTGGGTCCTGAGGAATTAAGAAGCTTCTAGGGGCAACATCTGAGAATAATCTCTTCATCCGTGAGATGACGTCTACACATGGCACCAATGAGAGTATCTGGAAATCAACAGTTAGGAAATCTGAATTTTAAGAAAAACAAGATACATAATTCGGAGAGTACAAAGGTTTAGGGGTACAAAACACCAAAAAACCGTATTTTGTACGCCGAATCTGTTTGCACCTTCCAAGACGTTGTACTTCCCGAATTATATGCCACAAAACAATGCTTACCATCATTCAGGGTACAAAGATCCGGACACACTTCTTCAATCTTCTTTACAGCGAACCTTCCACAATAGTGAGGACCCTTCTGACTCCTATAATGCTTGCTACGATTTTCCATCAACTTGGAAAGCATCTCCTTCATTTCCTCACGAGTTGGCTCCTCAGCTCCTTCTGATTTCATGGATCCCTGGACCATCAGAATGCAAAGAATAGCAGAGATGAGAAAAGTCTCCGCCCCTTTTTCTTGATCAAAAGGTAAGGAAAAGGGGAGTTCAAGGATGGTGCGTGACTGATGAACTTGGGGAGAACGGAAGAAGAAAAGAACGAAAAAAAAATCAAAAAAAAGGGTTGGAGGTTGAAAATTGGGGATTTTAGAGATGTATGTTTGTCCGGATGTCTGCTGCAATTCCGTGCTCTAGCTAAATCAGTTTTTCAATCTGTTTGTCCAGATGCCCTGGAATTTGTCCCCTTAAATGTCATAGTTTCTGTTTGTCCAGATGTCCGAGTTGAATAGTTTTAATACCCAGAAATTCCAGAATTACAGTAATTTTTGATTATCATAATCAAGAACTTCTTCCAGCATTTTCAGATCAGGTTGATAACTTTCACCATATTCCGTATGTTGGTATGTATGTCGCGCGTATTTTCACACACTCAAAGTTGACTAATTAAGCTGAAACCTGGACAGATAGGTCAGAATTGTGTCTTAGTTGATGCCCGAACTTTTGGTTTTTCGAAAATTTGATTTTGAAGTCTTCTCGAGACGTTCCTAATTTCACCACATTAAAGGGTACCTTTATCTATTCCAGCATTTTGAAAATCAAAACCACAAGGATCCTTCTGGTACTTCAGAGAGGGATGTATGTAGTCTTGTTAGAACTGATGTATGTATATTTGACAATTTTTTTTGGAAAATTAGTTCTTGAAAGTTTGTGTTCGTAGAAACTGTGTGAAGTACCCCTGAATTATATGTACGCACTTGAAAAATAAAGTTTTGAAATTTTTTTTCTGTGTTCAATTACTGCCCCGTGTGTGTTCAAGGTCCTTGTTATTTTTGGAACATATAATCTTATGTATTGAGATTTCCGGAAGAATTGGAAACTTGGAAAAATGAAATCATGAGATTATTAAAAATGTGGTTTTCAGAAGACGTCATCCCTATTCTCCTCTTCTTATTCAGAATCATCATCTGAAATCAGAATGTCCCAGGAGTTGCAATGATGTCGGTTTTTCAAAATTTTCAGAATATTGAGATTGCTGACTGGCTCTCACGTCAGTTGTTTCTGAACCTTTGGAATTCACATTTTCAGACATTTTCCGAATTCTTATTTTTAATGAACTCTGATCTAGGTTCCAAATTATTTTCTTTCGGCACGTCCACAAACAAAATTGCCAAAGAAAATTTGAATCAGATAACGAGAAAAAAAGAAGATAGAAATCTTTTTTGCGAGAGAGAAATTGTAACGTTGACTAAACTTTGAGCCAATTTATTTCGATTTTAGTAGAAGATGTCACAAAGTGGTGAACTAACAAAATGTCATCATAATATCAACAACATTTTTCAGTTGCTCATTTTTTGACACCTTTCACAGTAACCGAGATAAATTGACTTAAAGTTGAAAGCTTGTCAGACTGAAGTATGATGCTTTCACCCTTCGCTTGTACTGAAACATCTATTTAGGTCAATATCTACAGCCTTTATACCACCAGTTTTCAGAATCACGATATCTTCGTAGTTTGATTTTCTGAAAACATCCATGTCGTCAACAATCCAAAAGTTTGTTTTTGAGGTTGATATCGTGGGATAATTGCTGGAAAAATATGTCGGAAGACGTAAGAGACTCTTGGGAGCACAATTCAATTTTCCGATCATTGAAACGACAGTAACTGAAATTGAGCTAGAAAATAAGGAAAATGCTACATTACTTAAAAATACGTCTTTGGTTGAAATTCTGGGAAAATTAGGTTTTCAGACTCTAGAAAACACTTCGGGCAATCACGTAGCCTTAAGTCTTGGAGCCAAAGCACAAACTGATGTTACATGTTTTCAGCTTCCGGGTTTAGGAGCATTCTTGAAATCAGACCCTTCTTAAAGAAATCATGTCACTCTAATTCATCGTCACCTCAATGAATGTTGGATATGTCAAACTGATTCATCTTGCTAATTCGAGAGTTATGTCTGAAAATTTAGAAGACGAATATAGATTTTGAAAGCCATCCGGTCAAAAGAACAAAACTCGAATAAATTTCATTTTGCCGACATGAATCAACTTGACTTGTCTCGCTGACTATGCTTTGAGCGAATTTGTTGCGATTTTAGAATAACATGTCTCGAAGTGGTGAACTAACAAAATGCTCATCAGAATATGGACTACATTTTTCAGCTGCGCATGTTTTGACACCTTTCGCAGAAACCGATATAAGTTGACTTGAAGATGAAAGCTTGCCAGACTGAAGTATGATGCTTTCACCCTTCGCTTGTACTGAAACATCTATTTAGGTCGATATCTACAGCCTTTATACCACCA
>NC_013486.2:15976104-15982133 GCF_000004555.2 Caenorhabditis briggsae
TCAAAAAGTGGTTAACTAGTAAAATGTTTATCAGGATGTCAGCAACATTTTACTAGTTAGCCACTTTTTGATATCTTTCACACAAGCCGAGACATGACGGGTCCAGGGCGACGATCCGGGTCTCGTTCTATTAGAGGTTTTACGGTGTGTCTGGAAATTTTGAAGAAGGATGTAAACTTTGAAAGCCATCCGGTCAAAAGAACAAAACACAATTTCCCAAGCGAAAATAATTGATAATAGATAATAGAACCTGAATTTAAAAATTGCTCTGGACTCGTCAAGTTTAGGCTTGTTTTCGAGCTCGATACTCCAAAATTTAGATATTGTGTTCTCAAAAAGGTACCAGTCATTTTTCAAACAGTCAGAATCGTTTTTAGAGAATTATGGTGCATCGACTAGTCAAATTTAGGTATATTTTGAAGCTCAAAATTAGAAAAGTCTGAAAATCAAATTTCCACAGAATCCCAAGTACGTTTAAGTAATATAGAGCTATCTAGAAGCATATACATCTTGTGTCATCGTCATCGAGCATTTCCTTTCTGTAAGCTAGCTCAGAGTCAGTTGCTGTGGTTCCCATGGTCCCAAATAGACGCATTTTCTAAATGCATAGACTCCAAAATTAGTGCTCCCAAAAGTCTCTTATCTGACGTCTTTCCACATGTTTTCAAGCAATTATACCACGATATCAACCTCAAAAATAAACTTTTGGATTGTTGACGACATGGATGTTTCCAGAAAATCAAACTACATAGAAATTAGATATTTGAATTAAACGGTTTAAATATTCTTGAAAACTTCAAAATAGTCAGAAAGTTTTAGAGAAGTTTGGAAGTTGAAAAGTCACCAAGATTCATGGAGAAGACTTTTTTCAGATTTTTTTCCACATTTTTTCAGATTTTTCAGATGTTCCCTTCTTTGAAATTGACCTAGAACTAATTTCCTACTGTACAGTTATACATTCGTCATTTTCAGCTCATATCCGGACCTTTCAGAATCCGTCACGTCATCTGTATCTCAACCTTATCACTTTATTTCCCAGAATCATTAAAACAATTCGAATCACGAGTTAGTTAACGCCTTCAGATTCCCTTAAGGATTACTCATTAGAATATTCCAGACATGGGCGTGGTTTAGAGCAGGGTAGATTTCAGCTCCGCCCATTCTACCTTCCAGCAAGCTCCGCCCCGTCTATAGGATCTCTCAGACTCCATTCGTGAGTTTATGTCTACTTCATACCCTTGCCTTGAACCGCAGCTTTCCAGACTTTCATTTTCCGGCGATATTTTTTCAAATTTCAAACTTTTCAGCTCACTTGCTTCTAACTTTCGCTATGAACTCTGCTATCATCTTCTCTCTCTTCGCCATCGTCGGCATCGTCATGTCCGACTCCTTCCGCCGTCAGTTGCCGGACGACATCAATAATGTCCTCCCGGATCTGGACATCACCCCATACGGGCTCGGCTTCCTTGAGGCCCAACTTCAGGTGGTCAACGCCCTCCAGCACATGGAGAGCCCGCAACAGCAGGAGCATCGTATTGCCAAGAGCCGGCTGCCACGTGGATTCCGCCTCTGTGGAGCTACACTCAATCGCAATGTCCTCGATTTTTGTGGGGAGCCGTGCCAGGCTGGTGAGTAGAGATAGTGAAGCAATTCTTAGTATCTTGGGAACTTAGTAACTTAGTGAGCAACTAACTCCAAACTTCTTTCAGGAGGGGAAATCGACATCGCAACTCTCTGTTGCTCCAGAAAGTGCACATTGGCCAACATCAAGGAGGCATGCTGCCCATGATCATCTGCCCATTCAAGTTCCCTTCGATGTCTTATCCTCTGATGGTACCCCAATGCTCGTCCGTGACTTTCAGCTCCCAACTTCCCGTCTTCTCTTCGTCGTTTTTTGATCTCATTCAATTTTTTGTTCAGCTTTATTTATCCCGATCCTCAAATTCTTCAGTTTTACATTCCCAATAAACCAATTGTTAATTAGAGAATTTCAAATAGAGGGTTCCAATAAAATAGAGTCCAGAAGTCTTCGTTGTGTCCTCTCCGCTGAAATGAGCAGCAATTGAAAGTCCCTCCTTCAGAATCTGCGCTCTGACAAGCTCATCGTGATCTGCAAAACTTTCAGAATGGCTTCGGAAGGTTCCATGACGTCTTCGGATAGCTAAAGAACCACATCCGTAGGTATCTTGACAATGATAAGCTCGTCGTGATCTGTAAACGCTTCAGAATCGTTGTACACGTTGCTAGAGAACTCCACAACGTCTTCTAACTAGCTACGCTTCAAAAAAAACCTCCAGAAGATTCAATGACCATGACGTCTTATGAACTTCCAGGTCTTGCAAAACCACATCTTTCTCCAATTTTAGAATTCCCAGACTTCCCTTGTCATCAATCGACACAAACCACATCAAATTAGGAAGAGTTTGAGATCGCACAAAATTTCATTTTGAAGACATGAATCAGCTTGGCATACCTAACAAACAATGATTTAAATGACGATGAGTAAAAGAGACTTGGTTGCAATTTGCAGATTTCAAATTTCGAAAAACTTCAAGAGCAAAGAATCAGAATCAAAATGGCCTTACTATAAGAACTCTGTCTGGAATATCTGAAGATCGATGTAAGTTTTGAAGGTCAAAAGATTGTGCATATTGGGTCATTGATCACTTTCCTTTTGGCTAGCTCAATATCAGTTACTGCAATTCCAATGGCCAGGGAATCCAAAAGCTATTTTCAGTTTTTTTAGAACTACGCTTTTCAAATACCTCAACTTTTCGTAGTTTGATTTTCTGGAATCATCCATGTCGTCAACAATCCAAAAGTTTGTTTTTAGAGCTGATATCGTGGGATAATTGCTGGAAAAATATGTCGAAAGACGTAAGAGACTCTTGGGAGTACAATTTTTGGAGCCTACGCGTTTTGAAATTTCTTCAATTTTGGGATCATTGAAACGGCAGTAACTGAAATTGAGCTAGAAAATTAGGAAAATGCTCAATGACACAAGAAGGATATGCTTCTAGATAGTTCTCCATTCTTGAACTTTTTGAAACTTTTTGAAAACTGGAACTTTTTGAAAACACAATATCTCAAATTTTCAATATTCGAGATATAAAGTAAGCCCAAACTTGACTAGTCCAAGACATTTTATCTATTATCACGATTTCCGTGTGGAATACTGATTGGTCCCTTCAACCTTTAGACCTTCAAAACTTTATCCATCTTCAGAATTTCCAGACATGGTTCTTATAGTAAGACCATTTACATTCTGATTCTTTGCTCTTGAAATTTTTCGATATTTGAAATTTGCAAATTGCAACCTAGTCATTTAAATCATTGTTTGTTAGGTATGCCAAGCTGATTCATGTCGGCAAAATGAAATTTATTCGAGTTTTGTTCTTTTGACCGGATGGCTTTCAAAATCTATATTCGTCTTCTAAATTTTCAGACATAACTCTCGAATTAGCAAGATGAATCAGTTTGACATATCCAACATTCATTGAGGTGACGATGAATTAGAGTGACATGATTTCTTTGAGAAGAGTCTGCTTTCAAGAATGCTCCTAAACCCGGAAGCTGAAAACATGTAACATCAGTTTCGATAGAGTGTTTGGCTCCGAAAATTCTGCTCACAGGAGTCTCTTGACGTTTTTTGAAATATTTTTCCAGCAATTATCCCACGATATCAACTCTAAAAACAAAAGTTTGGACTGTTGCTAACATGGAAGATTCCAGAAAATCAAACTTTGAAAAGATGGGGATTCTGAAGGATGGAAGGAAGTCGGAAGGGTTCCTGAACAGTCTAAAGAAACGTTTTTGGTTTTTGAAATTCTTCTAAATAGTGAACGTTCAAAAAGAACGCTCTGGCAAATTCTTTTTTTTAGGTTTTTTGACACTTGATGAGCTTTTCAGTGTTTAGTATGTTTTTGAAGATCCCAAATATTTTCCATGTCATCAAAAAATTTATGGATTTTGATTTTTTAATTTGTAGTTTGATGTCATACCCAAATGATCATCCAAAAATCATCAGGTCCAGCCAACATGGCTAGGGCAAGTAAACAACTTTTATTTTTCTGAAGAAAAATTCTTAGCTTCATAATTAGGTGATAATTTTTCACATGATAAGGATTTTGGCTTGCAAAAGAAGAAAAATGGGAAAATGGCGAAAACAATAAAATCTCTGAAGTATGAAAATTTGGAAGGGACAGAAAAATAAGAATTCTGAAATTCGGAAATTCGGAAATTCAGAAATTCAGAAATTCAGAAATTCAGAAATTCCAGGAAATTCGGAAATTCAGAAATTCAGAAATTTAAAAATTCAGAAATTCAGAAATTCCAGGAAATTCGGAAATTCAGAAATTCCAGGAAATTCAGAAATTCAGAAAATCCAGGAAATTCAGAAATTCAGAAATTCAGAAATTCGGATATTCAAAAATTCAGAAATTCAGAAATTCAGAATATCAGAAATTCAGAAATTCAGAAATTCAGAAATTCAGAAATTCAGAAATTCAGAAATTCAGAAATTCAGAAATTCAGAAATTCAGAAATTCCAGGAAATTCAGAAATTCAGAAATTCAGAAATTCAGAAATTCCAGGAAATTTGGAAATTCAGAAATTCGGAAATTCAGAAATTCAGAAATTCAGAAATTCAGAAAATTAGAAATTCAGAAATTCAGAAATTCAGAAATTCAAAAATTCAGAAATTCCAGGAAATTCGGAAATTCAGAAATTCAGAAATTCCAGGAAATTCGGAAATTCAGAAATTCAGAAATTTAAAAATTCAGAAATTCAGAAATTCCAGGAAATTCGGAAATTCAGAAATTCCAGGAAATTCAGAAATTCAGAAAATCCAGGAAATTCAGAAATTCAGAAATTCAGAAATTCAGAAATTCAGAAATTCCAGGAAATTCGGAAATTCAGAAATTCAGAAATTTAAAAATTCAGAAATTCAGAAATTCCAGGAAATTCGGAAATTCAGAAATTCCAGGAAATTCAGAAATTCAGAAAATCCAGGAAATTCAGAAATTCAGAAATTCAGAAATTCGGATATTCAAAAATTCAGAAATTCAGAAATTCAGAATATCAGAAATTCAGAAATTCAGAAATTCAGAAATTCAGAAATTCAGAAATTCAGAAATTCAGAAATTCAGAAATTCAGAAATTCCAGGAAATTCAGAAATTCAGAAATTCAGAAATTCAGAAATTCCAGGAAATTTGGAAATTCAGAAATTCGGAAATTCAGAAATTCAGAAATTCAGAAATTCAGAAAATTAGAAATTCAGAAATTCAGAAATTCAGAAATTCAAAAATTCAGAGATTCCAGGAAATTCGGAAATTCAGAAATTCCAGGAAATTCAGAAATTCAGAAATTCAGAAATTTAAAAATTCAGAAATTCAGAAATTCCAGGAAATTCGGAAATTCAGAAATTCCAGGAAATTCAGAAATTCAGAAAATCCAGGAAATTCAGAAATTCAGAAATTCAGAAATTCGGATATTCAAAAATTCAGAAATTCAGAAATTCAGAATATCAGAAATTCAGAAATTCAGAAATTCAGAAATTCAGAAATTCAGAAATTCAGAAATTCAGAAATTCAGAAATTCAGAAATTCCAGGAAATTCAGAAATTCAGAAATTCAGAAATTCAGAAATTCCAGGAAATTTGGAAATTCAGAAATTCGGAAATTCAGAAATTCAGAAATTCAGAAATTCAGAAAATTAGAAATTCAGAAATTCAGAAATTCAGAAATTCAAAAATTCAGAAATTCCAGGAAATTCGGAAATTCAGAAATTCAGAAATTCCAGGAAATTCGGAAATTCAGAAATTCAGAAATTTAAAAATTCAGAAATTCAGAAATTCCAGGAAATTCGGAAATTCAGAAATTCCAGGAAATTCAGAAATTCAGAAAATCCAGGAAATTCAGAAATTCAGAAATTCAGAAATTCAGAAATTCAGAAATTCCAGGAAATTCGGAAATTCAGAAATTCAGAAATTTAAAAATTCAGAAATTCAGAAATTCCAGGAAATTCGGAA
>NC_013486.2:15982258-15992248 GCF_000004555.2 Caenorhabditis briggsae
GAGAAGTGGGTCTTCTACGATAATCACCACAGGAAATCCCAGTGGGTTGGAGAAGGAGAGAGCCCACAGGATGTCCCCAAACCCGACCTTCATCCGAAAAAAGTTATGCTCTCTGTGTGGTGGGGAGTGGACGGCCCCTTCTACTGGGAACTTCTGCCCGAGGGCAAAACAATAACTGGAGACCTCTACACTACTCAACTACGAAACCTCAAGAAAGCAGTCGACCGTTCGGCCCTGAAAGACAAGAAAGTGTACTATCAACATGATAACGCTCGCCCACATGTTTCGAAACAAGTGAAGCAGGAGCTGATGGGATATGGATGGAATGTTCTCCCTCACCCCCCCCCGTATTCTCCTGATCTTGCTCCTTCCGACTATTGGTTATTTGGCGATATGACACGTGCCTTCGAAGGAAGAAGCTTCAATTCCCGTGGAGCGGTCGAAGCGGCACTCAAACAATACTTTGCCTCACGCCCGGCTGGATTCTACCGCAATGGAATCCAAAAATTGAGGGAACGTTGGAGACATGTTGTTGATAATGATGGACAATATAATTAATTATTCGGTTATTTTTTCTTTGAGAAATAAACTATTGAAAAAGTGACAAAGACTTTCCCGCCAACCTAATATTATAAGAAAGAAGATGACTATGATTCAAGTGAATCTGAAATCTCCACGGATGAAAGCTCTGATTACGACGGCGGTGAAGACGAGTCCGATTCCAGCGACCCGAATCATGGAGACGACGATGATGAAGACGGAGCAGATAGTACAGTTGATGATAATAATGTCTATGATGATGATGATGACAATAATGGCGATGATGATAATGATGACAATAATGACTATGAAGATAGTGGTGATAATAATGATGATGATGATTATGATGATGACGATATCCAAAACGAGGATGAATCAGAGTTTGAGGAAGAGCAGGAGGGAGAGCAAGAAGAAGACCAGGACGAAGAGCAGGACGAAGAGAAGGAGGATGAGGAGCAGGATGAGGAGCAGGATGAGGAGCAGGATGAGGAGCAGGAAAAGAATCAGGAAGATGAGTACGAAGATGAACAGGAAGAGGAAGATCAATTGACTGAAGCACCGACCACGAAAATCTTCAGAAAAAGAAAACAGTTCGATTCTGATAGAGTTTCATTTGCTCCCAAACAACGAAATGAAAGAAACAATCGCGCCTTTACATTTTCAACAAGACAAACCACAATGGCTGCTCGTTTGAATCGAAATAGAAACGAACGTCGAAGTTCTACAATGAGAACCACCACCTCTTCTAAGCCAGAAATGATTATCAAAACCAACAGACCAATTTCGTCAACTACACCAACGCAAACGACGACCAAAACTCGAAAACCTCGGAAGAAGACACAAAGTCGAAAAGCTGATCCTACAACCACCATCACAACCACAGCAACCATGAGGACCACGACCACCATGAGAACAAGACGAACAACTTCCCATCAGTCGAGACGAACCACGACAGAACCTCGTACGAAACGGACGACGTCTGCCCCTGAAACGAGACAAACAACCATCACCACTCAGAAGACTCGGAATGATAGAAGAAGACGCGGGCGGCCCACTACCACCACTCCAAGATCGACTACCATTACTCCAAGATTCACAACCACTACTCTAAAATCCACTTTCACCGGCCGAAGGAAGTTCAAAGGACGCGGATAAGATCATCTTGTTGCAACCGATATTCTTTTTTTTGTGTTCTGAACTATTTATCCTCTCTAATTCTTATATGCCACACCTTTTAGTCTTATACCTTCTTCTGAATAAAAATCAAAATTACAAAAAAAATTATTTTTAAAACATCAAAACTATTGAAAACATGATTGGAATAAATAAACGTTTCAATCTAACCAAATTTTCAAACAAAAACATGAAAGCTATTCAAATACCCACATCTTTCTTTAAGGACCAGAATTTTTTTTAAGGACCAGAATTTTTTTTTAAGGACCAGAATTTTTTTTTAAGGACCAGAATTTTTTTTTAAGGACCAGAATTTTTTTTAAGGACCAGAATTTTTTCTAAGGACCAGAATTTTTTTTAAGGACCAGAATTTTTTAAGGACCAGAATTTTTTTTAAGGACCAGAATTTTTTTTAAGGACCAGAATTTTTTCTAAGGACCAGAATTTTTTTTAAGGACCAGAATTTCATACTAGAGCCGAAATGGGACAAGTTAAGAACATCATCCATCGGATCGGAACATCCATTTCTCAAAACCCAAAATCCTCTGAAATCCTCATAAGCTCATTTTCATTAATTTCTAATTTGCGCAGGCTGTAAATTGTAATCCTCAAGTCTATTAGATCTTTTTACGTCCAATATTCGTCTGGTCCAATATCTTTCACATCCCAATCAGATTATCCCAATTTTGATCCTACAAAAACAATTTCAAAAAAGCAATCAAGAAATGGGACAAGTTGAGAACTTCATCCATCGGAACGTCTTTAAAATCCAAAATCTCTAGAAATCCTGACAAATTCATTTGCGTAGGCTTCAAAATCCAAAATTTCTAAATGCTGGTATCCTACTGTAGCTCCAATTATCTCGATTCATGCAAAAGATATGAAAAATCTGCCAACTGAAAAAATGTTTATCCTAATACCAGCAACATTTTATCAGTTATACACATATTTGATATTTATCATAGAAATCCAGATAATGGAGCTTAAAGTCTGATTCTAGTCTGGAAATCAATCTACCGTAGTAAATCGAAAAATCAGTCAAACATTTTTTCTAAATCCCAGAATTTCAATCCGCAAATTTCAGAAGGATATTTCAACATCATTTCCAACTAGTCTGGAATACTGTAATCCTAATACATGAGGTATTATACCTCTAACAATATCTTAATGAGTCTCCTCAAAGTGTATTCTAATCCTTCTGGAATCCAATCTCTCAATTTCCTAAAATACCCTTTTTTCCGAAATCCCAGTGTGTTATGCTCCCCTGGACAGGATTTGGACTACATTCCTAGGACTACATTCCATTTCCTAGAATACCTTGTTTCAGCTTCCGAAAAAAAGACGGAAGTATTTTTTCAGAAATGTGTACTTTTATAAAAAAGTGTCTACTTTAGGATATACACTTTCAGACATAAACCACGGTACGTGAAAATATGAAAGTCACGAAAAATCTAAAACTGGATTAGACACCCTTGGTCACAGACACTAGAAAGGAAGAAAGTGCATTATATGGATATTGGATCAAAAAACCTTCCAAAAAAAAGTGCACTTTTAGCTCAATTATCTCGGCTCCTGAGAAAGATATCAAAAACTTGTCAACTGATAAAATGTTATTGATATTATGATAAACAATTTATCAGTCGCCAGTTTATTGATATCTCACATAGGAATTGAGATAAATGAGCTGAAAGTGAACGTGTAGAGTTGGGTTCTATTAGAGAAAATATCTCAGGCGTCGCCGGTTACTACTGGCCGGAGCTTGGTCAGATTTCGGCAAAGACATTGTGGGAAGCCGGCCAAGATCCGACTAATTACCGGCCATCTTTCGACCTCTTAACACGCAGCGCCTTCAGATTCCAGCCAAAATCTGACCATTGTCCGTCCTACTGCTGTCAGTGGGCAGCTTCTGACCAAAATCTGACCAAAATCCGTCCAAAAGCCGAACCCCCCTCAACTTCCGTCCAGAAGTTGCAAGCCGACAGCCGAGATGTTATTATTTTTCCTGGATTTGTCCTAGATCTAATAGTTTGGGTAAACTTTTAAAATGCAATTTTCATCAGTTGAGAGCTTTGTTCTATAATTTCTGGGATGCGAGATAATTGGACTTGAAAGATGAGGGACAGCCCAGTCGGCGGTCGGCCGCGGCCCTGTGTTCGACAGCATTACAGTTAGTTTACAAAAGCTACAGTAATCCGGAAGGATCTGAAAATGAAATCGAAGGGGCTACCGTAACCAGTAGTCCTACAGTAAGCTATAAAAGCTACAGTAATTTAACAAGGATGTACATTCTTTACAGTAGTCATACCGTAACCCATAAAACTGAAAAACGGAAAATGAAATCGAAAAGGCTGCTGTAACCTCGTCACGACATACATTTATCCTACGGTGATCCAATAACCTACAGTAACCCTATAATAGACCTACAGTAACCCAAAAATGAACACGATTTTTTTTTCAAAAATCGAATTTCAGAAAATTCATCGTTGACAACAATTTTTTCTTTGGAAAATTCAAAAATTTGAAATTTTGAGATTTTTTGGGAATTTCTAATATCGAAGCAGACTTTCAGGTATTTCCTGATCTCTGAATGACACCGGTTTTTTGGACATGTTCAGTACAAAAACAGGATCTTTCAGAAATAGGCCCATATCTGAAAAACTAGGAATTTTCAAATAATTCTGTGAAGTTTTCAATCAAGGTATGTTTTACAATATCCCAAATTTTAAAAGTGATCGGAGACTTGACAGCTGAGCTCCAGACTCTTGAAAATGGCCGAAGATCAACTGAAAATTAAATTTTGTATATCTTATGGACCGGTACTGTATTTGAAATCCTTAGAAACTATTTGTGTCCTTCTAAATGTCATTATATTTCCCAAATTTTCCTGTTAACAGAGATTTCAAAAATAGAGCCGCAGCCGACCGTTGACCGGACCAAACTATTCATTCTTTCGTATATCAGCAACCCAGAGACTTCCTTTGCTGCTAGTCTATCCACCTCAGACTTACCCTATCCGCGGCCCTGTTACTTCCATGATCTTCTGAAACCTTTCCTCTAATCTCTTTTGTTTCTTTTTCCAGAATCACAAGACGGATTGGACTAATCCAATCAGCGCCTAAAAGGTTCTGAATGTCAGTTCCATTGGTCGAAGCCAGTTTGCCTAATCCAATCCGTCTGATAAAACTATTTGTATGAAACCTTTGGTTTTTCATCAGAAGTCTAACTATAACAAGATAAACAAAAAGATTAGACAGATGTTAATCTGTGTAGATGTGTTGCATTTGAATTTTCAGAGAAGTGATATGTCGACGTATGGAAATTGGAAATTCAACTTTTCAAAATTGAGGTATCCAGGAACAGAGAATAAAGGAACTCGGTTGAACTGCTTTTCTGGGATTCTGTTCATTTTTCAGATATTTTCCGTTTAATTGAGGGATAATTAACAGGTAACCCAAAATTAACGAACAACCAAGATTTATGACCCCGGGCCATCATCCACACCGTCCCTGAATTCAAGAATGATCCTTGAACATTTTACTTTAAAAGTGCAAGCGTTTGATCTGTCCTCATAACCTGATAAAAGAAGATTTCTGAAGTCTAGAAACTACGAAAAAATATTATGAATCTGAAATCTACTTAGACGTGCCAGGAGGAATATTGATGGATTATCGAAGTGTGTACGTACGTATAGGCTGGGAATCGGATCATGGAAATTAATTAGGAAAGGAATTTCAGGATTTCAGGATTTTTTCTGGAGAGTTGACTAATTTGAGCTCAAACAACGGTCATAGGAAAGTAATGATACACAAACCGGAATGAAATTTACACAAGTCGGAATAATGATACAAAAATCGGAATTTTTTGAAAACTGACATTGAGAATATCCGAAAATTCGAGTTTCGTAAAAAATGGAGAATCTGATAAAGTAAAATTCGGGTACTACAAACTCCTAGAAATCGATTTTCTGGAAGGTTCTGTGAATGGAACTACAAAAATTCCACTGTATCAGAATGCAGTTTAAAAATTAAAAATGAAATTTGAAATCTATAGATCCGAAAATTCTAGAAATCTATTCTAAAAACTGAAATTATTGTTTCATGAGTTTTCCATAAAATTCCCGTCATTTTGAGCCCCATATTGCCCATATTTGGTAATTTTTGATTTTCGACCGCTTCGACCGCCGGTGGTCACAACGGTCAAAATTCAAAATCTACCAAATCAGAAAAAAATTGGACCGAATTGTGGCCAGAATTAGTCATTTATGATTTTTGGTTTCAAAAAAATCAAAATTTCTCCAACACTGATCGAACTGCCTGAAATTAATGTTTTTGAGTGTTCTTTATAAAATTTCCGTCATTTTGAGCCATATGAATANNGGNTGTGAGTCCAANTTNNATTTTNNAACATTTTCAACCACTTGGGGNNNCGNNAAAAATCAAATCGACCCAAACCTAGGCAATATGGAGCTCAAAGTATCAGAAATTTGATGAAAATTTTAAAAATAATGATTTCCACTACTTGAGTTTTGAGTTCTTCATAAAATTTCCGTCATTTTGAGCCCCATATTGCCTAGGTTTGAGCAATTTTGATATTCGACCATTTCGACCACCTGCGGTCGGTCGAAAATCAAAATCGACCAAGCCTAGGCAATATGAGGCTCAAAATATCAGAAATTTGATCAAAACTTCAAAAATGATTATTCCCACAGCTTTTAACCCAATTTTAGCCCATAATTAGCCGCTGGTGCCAAAATTTCAAAATTCAAAATTTTGAGAATTTCTCCGAAACTGATCAATTTTTTAAACTTGTTTTGAAAATTTTGAAAATCTGACAGCATATTCATTTTCAGCTCATTATAAGCTTCAAAATGATACCAAACAGCTGGTAGAGTTGGTCGAAAATCAAAATTAACCAATTATAGGCATTATGGGTATCAAATTATCAGAAAGTTTAAAAAACAGTTTATCCTAAAAAACTGAAATTGTCTGAGGTTCGAATACAAAAATCTTGCTCATTCTTGGGAAATACACATTTGAAAGACCTAGAAAAAACTACAAAACTTGGGGAATATCGATTTTAACAACGTGTACTTGACCCATATCTCTCTCTTTGAAGAACTGATTTCAAAAGTCGTTTCTTTTTCAACGTGGCGCCACCCTACCAACCCCAAAACCTGATTTTTTCTGCCCCAAGTCCCCATATAAGCCTGCGAATCAAGCCAAATCAATCAATATCAGCATACTCTGATAGCCAGTCAGCTCATAAATAAAATCACGAAATGAGCGAAGGAGGAGGAAAAGAAGAAACCACCGACACCGTCAATTGTGAAGTCGACGATGAGATTGAGGATCTCGTTGCTCAGGTTGACATGGAGGACATTCTGGATATCCAAATGAAGATCATGGACGAGTTGTCGACGATGATTCAAAAGGAATTCGATCGGTGGGTTTGCTAGACGTCTAAAGTTGAAATTTTGGACGTTTTCACGAAATTTCCGCTGTTTTTATACCCATGTTGCCTATATTTAGTCAATTCTGATTTTCGACCGGCCACCCGCGGTCCAAATGGCCGAAAAACAAAATTGAGCCAATATATGCAATTTGGGTATCAAAATAACGGAAATTTTATAAAGAACACAAACACATGAAAACCAGGCAGTTCGATCAGTTTTAGAGAAAATTTTCATAATTTTTGAAAATTTTTGAATTTTGAAGTTTTGGCGCCAAAAATCATAAATGGCAAATTTGAGTCAAAATTGGGTTAAAGAATTATTACTTTTAAAGTTAGTATGGAATTTCTGATATTTTGATACTCATGTTGCCTATATTCCGTCAATTTTGGTTTTCGACCATTTCGACCACGGGCCGCCTAAACGGTCGGAAATCAAAATTGACCAAACTTGGACAATATGGGTATCAAAATGACGCAGATTTTATGGAAAACTCGAAAACGATATTATTTCCAGTCACAAATTGCTCTACGAAGCTGGAACCTTTCTCAAGGAGGGGTGGAGTAAGAAGGTGAAGGAGATGGAGGATGAAGTAGAAATGGCTCGTAAACTACTTCTTCGAACTCTCAAATGGAATTACCAACAAATGGATTGGAAGGTCCACAAGTTTCGTGGCAATATCCGAGAGGTTCTTTCGTTGTACGTCGATGTCAACAATCAGATGAAAATCGAGGAGAAGCAAGCTGCGAAACAAGACGATTTCATTCAATTGGTTGAGGAAACTCAGAAGGAGCTAGACGATCTCAAACAGAACGTATGTGGGATCTCCATGAAATTCCCGTCATTTTGAACCCCATATCTCCTGTGTTTGGTCAGTTTTGATTTTCGACCGTTCCGACCGCCGGGGTCGGTCGTAAATCAAAATTGACCAAACCTAGGCAATATTGGGTTCAAAATGGCAGAAATTTAATGGAGAACTCAAAAATATTAATTTCAAACGTCTCTCAAAGTTCTGTATACCTGGATTCTTTAGATTCGTGTCACCCAAGAGTTGTTCGGACCTGTGAATCCAGGAGTCGTCGTCTCCCGGACCAACTTGTCCACGGAAAAACTGGCCAACCACATTGAAGAACCATATCGCCCTTGTGAAACGGAGGTAAAAGACGTTTCAACATCTTCAACATTTTGGACCCCATATTTTGAACCCCATATTGCCGTTATTTGGTCAATTTTAATTTTCGACGGACCTCCGGTGGTCGAAACGGTCGAAAATCAAAACTTACCAAACCTAGGCACTATGGGGCTCAAAATGTCATTTGATGAAAATTTTAAAAATAATAATTTCCACTACTTTAAACCCAATTTATCCAAAATTAGCCATTTATGTTTTTGGTTCCAAAAATTTGAAATTCAACATTTTTGAAAATTTCTCCATTACTGATCAGACTGCTTGAAATTATTTTTTTTTGAATTCTCCATAAAATTTCCGTCATTTTGAGCCCCATATTGCCATTATTTGGTCAATTTTGATTTTCGACCATTTCGACCACCGACGGTCGGTCGAAAATCAAAATTGACCAAGTATAGGCAATATGGGGTTCAAAATGACGGAAATCTCATGGAAAACGCAAAAAAAATCTGGATTCCAGGTAGCCACGGCTGTTCAACGGGTCAATCAAGAGATGGACCAGATGGTCAGAGAGCTTCCATTGGCTAAACATCTGCCAGGACTCGTTGCTCCGATCAAGGAACTGGGCGAGAAGGTGTCTGAGATGATGTTGAAGGAATTTCCAGCCAAAACTACTCAGGACTTTCTCAATACTCTCCCGCCTAAACAGAGGGACTAGTTGAACTGAAACTGAAAGAGGAATGAATTGAATTTTTGGGGGTGTTTTGTTGTTGTAAGAGACAGTACAAAGTTTTGAAAAAAGATTACTCTGATACTGAACACAATTGATAAGCTTCGAGGCTACAGTAATCCGAAAAAGTTTGAAAATCAAAGAGAAATGAGCCGAGTTTCAATAGCAAATCAGATACAGGTCTTTCAGATTTTTCTGAATCAGATTTTTGGAAATCGAAAATTTGAAATTTTGTTTCTAGAATGATTTTCAGCTTGTCAAGAGCTTCAAAATAAGTATAAACACGACGTATTTATCTTATAATCAATTCTTGGGTACTATCTAGATACAGTAACCCGAAAGTTTGAAAATCAACGAAAAATGATCGTGTTTGGTATCATTTTGAAGCTTATAATGAGCTGAAAATGAATATGCTGTCAGATTTTCAAAATTTTCAAAACAAGTTTAAAAAATTGATCAGTTTCGGAGAAATTCTCAAAATTTTGATTTTTGAAATTTTGGCACCAGCGGCTAATTATGGGCTAAAATTGGGTTAAAAGCAGTGGGAATAATCATTTTTGAAGTTTTGATCAAATTTCTGATATTTTGAGCCTCATATTGCCTAGGCTTGGTCGATTTTGATTTTCGACCGACCGCAGGTGGTCGAAATGGTCGAAAATCAGAATTGACCAAACCTGAGCAATATTGGGCTCAAAATGACTGAAATTTTATGAAGAACACATGAAAACATAAATTTCATGCAGCTCGATCAGTCTTGGAGAAAATTTTGAAAATTTTGAATTTTGACTTTTTTACGCCAAAAATTATAACTGGCTGATTTTGCTTAAAATTGGGTTTAAAGTAAACGAAATTAATATTTTTTAAAGTTTTTCATCAAATTCCCGTCATTTTGAGCCCCATATTGCCTAGGTTTGGTCAATTTTGATTTTCGACCATTTCGACCGCAAATGGTCGAAAATCAAAATTGAC
>NC_013486.2:15992458-15995365 GCF_000004555.2 Caenorhabditis briggsae
GCTGAAAATTGAAATTTGACTGAAATTTTCGATTTTTCCATTTTTTGCATTTTTTTCGCACCTTCTCATTTTTTTTTCTTTATCTTCCCACACACACTCAAGTCCAAGAGCTCAACTCTTTCAGACAAGCCACGCCCCTTTTTTCAGCCTCGATGATTTTTGGCAAGGATAGAGATCAAGGATTCTGGAATTATAGTCTTGGGGCGGAGACTACCATTGGGGCGGAGTGCCGGATTTTCAGCCAAGTTTCAAACAAATTGGGCGGAGCAAGAGGGTACTATAAAAGCCATTTTTCATAGTGGTGCAAAATGTCTGCCTCTGTCTATACCTTCGACGTATAGCTCTTCTCCGACCTCCGGACCTCAAAAATGGCCTACCTCACCATGATGCTCCTCATCTTCACCTTGGCTTTCACCACCACCATCTCTGCCTCCCACCACCATGCTCCAAGCTCCAAGGATGATCACTCCACCCACCTCGTCTTCAACTTCGACTTGGGAAGTCTCCTGGGATCCCGCTCCACCATCCAGGATACCGCCACCGTCACCGACGAAGCCGCCGACTCCACCGCCGCCAAGTCCAGAAGCCCAAGAGCTGCCCGTCGCCTCTGCGGCATGCAGCTCAACATGTACGTCCAACAGTACTGCGGAACCGGATGCACCGTTGGTGAGTTATAGGGAAATTAGAGATGAGCAATAACTAAAATTCAATTTTCAGAGTCCACAGAGGACCTCTCCAATGCCTGCTGCCACAACAAGTGTGATGCCGCCGACTTCAAGCGGATCTGCTGTCCGACTCCGGCTGAGCAATGAGGTTCACGCCTTATTGCTCCACAGGCTTCTACAATTCTGGATACTTGGACCCCTGGACTTCTCTGATCTCTTTTCTCGCTTCAATAAATTATTTTTTGTTGAAAAATACTGTGTTCTTGTTGTCTTGAATCTTTTTCAGAGTCCTTCCTCGAAAGCTTGGGAATTCTTCTTTGAAAGTCAATCTGTTTCGGAATCCTTGGAATTCTGGAGTCTTGGTCTTCTTGCATCCAAGGTTTTAGAATCTTTGATATTCTTGAATCCACGATTTCAAAATTCTTGGTATCCTAGAATCCAAGAATTCAGAATCCTTGGTCTTCCAGAATCATTTCAAGTCTTGCTGAAACTTGTGTATTGCTTTCAGAACTCTGGAAAATCTCCTCTAACTGGAAAAAGAGGAAAATTGGAATTTATAAAAATCCAACTGGGAGCATTCAACTGACTGGAACATTCGAATTCAAGAATACAAAGTTCGAAGGCTTCTAGAATTTTTGATTTCTAAATTATGAAACTTCAGAATCTTAGCCTCCAGAATTTAACTGTACTACATTGTCATGGCAAAAGGCATACCATACCTCCAAAAAAACACACAGTGCACTTTGAGCTCAAATATCTCGGTTCCTAAAAAATATAGCAAAAATCTGGAAACTGATAAAATGTTGCTGAAACTATGAGAAATAATTTATCAGTTGACAGATTATTGATATCTATCATAGGAGTTGAGATAATTGAGCTCAAAGTCCGGCGGGTAGAGTACACTCCTCTCTCTCTCTCTCTCTCTCTCTCTCTTTTTCTTTACAGTTAGAAATACATTACTATAGGTATTTGAAACACATAAAGGAACATTGATGGCATAAAAACAATATTGGTTAGTCCAAAAAAGAAAGAAATCAAAAAAAATCAAAAAAAAAAGAAGAAATCAGCAAAACACCGGGCGCTTTGCCCTTTTATACGATGTGTGTGTGGTCTGTCTCTCTCGTGGTATATACAATTTTGAGATTAAGCATATAAGAGTGCATGCAGGTGGTGTATACACTCCCGTGTGATCCAGAGGGGGAGGAGATTCTTCCTGCAAAAACTTGGAAACTATGGTTGTCTTGGAAACTGAGGCGCGCTTGGATGTTTCTTCCCAAATATTGATGTCCAGCTATTCTAAAAAGTGTTTCGGTGTTCAGAAGCTCGTTTTTTAGTGAACTGAGAACTTGATGAGAGAACAGAAGTATCCGAAAAAATAGAAAAATAGAAATTGGGTTCAAAACAGGAAGATTACTACAGCAAACCTGGTCATTTGTTTGCAACCAGCAAACTGGTGCGCCTTCAGCGCGATCTACTATTTTAGGGTTTCGCCCGCCGAGTTTTTCAAAAGATGACAGCCTGACATGAGGACCAACAGACGCGTGTAGCGTTTTATATTTAAGGAAGATAAAATGGGAAACTTCTGGAATATCTTCCGAAGCTTCATTGTAATAAATAACACGATATAACGGATACGAACAACTCGATTAGAGATTTGGAGAGAGAGGGGGGGGGGGAGAGAGAAAAGTTTTCCAACGATGTCTGGACCATGGTGTTCTGCGCCGTTCTCCAATTAAAGCCAGGTGGATTCATTTCCTTTTAGTGTTTCTCTCCATATTGAACACATGGTCAACATTGTAAGTGGTAATTGTGAGGACCCAACTAGAAAAAACTAATATTTTCAAATTGAATTTTCACTAATCTTTGTAGCTAGAGTATGCATTCTACCGTGACGGTGTACAACGCTTAATGTCACTCTGCGTACAGCTGTCGTCCTCGCCTTTATGTATGCAATCGGGCGTGCGCTTTCTCTTTGCCCGCGTGGCTCAGTCGGTAGCGGCGCCGCACCCTCAATCATCGCCCTCACAAGTTCTCAATCATCGCCCTCACAAGGGCATCTTTGAACGAAATTTCGAGAACATTATTTTTTCATGTCCCCCCACCTTTAAAGGAGGACTCCGACCAAAAATTTTTATTGCATTAAAATGTGTTAAAAGTTTTCTATTTTTAGAATATTATTTCGAAGAAATTCAAAAAAAATCCGAAATCCCCGAAAAACGGCGTGAAAAGGAAGAAAATTCAA
>NC_013486.2:15995375-16004228 GCF_000004555.2 Caenorhabditis briggsae
GTCCCCCGGCGGCACTTTTTTTTTGAATTTTTTTCCTTTTCCACGGCGTTTTTCGGGGATTTCGGATTTTTTTTGAATTTTTTCGCAATAATATTTGAAAAATAGATAAGTTTTAACACATTTTAATGCAATAAAAATTTTTGGTCGGAGTCCCCCTTTAACTTTTTACTTTGATCCAATTTATCTCAATTCGTATGCAAAATATCAAAAATGTGAACAATTTATCATGTGTCAGTTTTTCCATATCTTTTACAGGAACCGAAAAAAAAAATATTTAGCCGAAGTTAAAAGTTTTGAAGCCCTTCTATTACAGGCTTCACTGTATAAAGTTTATATAAACCACTAAAGTATCTGACAGAAGGGATATTTGAACCTTTCATTTTACTGGTCTGGTACGGGGAAAATTGAAAAAGGAATTTCGATTTCTATCATTCCTTGATTTGCCTGCAAATTCGCTTTTTTTTCCAATCCCTCTCCTCTTTCAAACCTAATAATTTTACACTTCAAAACACCGGAAATTATTCTCTCCTCTTTCAAACCCTCTATTTTCAATTTTCTGCGTCTCCAAGTAAGCGTTGATTTGTAGTATGCTTTGATTCGTTGCTA
Source organism: Caenorhabditis briggsae (assembly GCF_000004555.2). Taxonomy (NCBI): domain Eukaryota; kingdom Metazoa; phylum Nematoda; class Chromadorea; order Rhabditida; family Rhabditidae; genus Caenorhabditis; species Caenorhabditis briggsae. The sequence goes on from NC_013486.2 coordinate 15,995,982, forward strand.
GTACTACGATAGAACTCCGCCCACTCAAAATCTCCGCTTGCCTACACTCTTGCCGTTTTGGTAATCCGTTTTTGCAAAATATCACAAGAAAGACCACCCGTATAGTATAAAAAAAGGGTGCTCTATGGATATTGCTCATTCCATTTTATTGTAGTCCAGCAATTTTTTGACTCATTTTAATAGCTTTACCGCCTTCTGGAAGGCGTCCAGGTGTTCAGAATACCTTGAAACCCTGTAATATCTCGGTTCCTGTACTAGGTATCAAAAATGTGTGAACTGATAAAACATTTATAATCATATGATTAACAATTTATCAGTTGACAGTTTTTTTTATATCTTTGACAAGAACCGAGATAAATGGGCTCAAAGTTAAGTGGCTCTCCTGAAACAGGTAATACAAAGGAAGCTTTCTATTCCCATAATGTATCTAGAACGTCCACCCATGTGTTCAGTAGAGCAAATCACAAAAATGTTCTCCTCTCTCTAATTAGAATGCACACGCCCAGGAACAGGATAATCCGCTCTGTGTCCTTCCTTGGGGGAACACACCTTTGAGAAGCCCCTTGTCTCATTGAATGTATCCACCTTGGTCCGTAGCGAGCATCAGGAACATGTCCACCTGAGTCTCTTTCTAATTAGAATAGATAAGCCGATGAACATAACATGTGTATGTGTGTGGTCCGGAGCGCTTGTCTGTTCCGCTTCGTTATTTTCGGTCCAGCTTCTTATTAACATGTGTTCCTAGTATGTAGAATGGTGGGTTTCAGATTTCGTGAGAGCCTTTCTCTATAAAGCAGCTAAACATACTTATTTTGCCTTTTTACCACTCTTCTTCCAAGTTGCTCCTGTCTAGTTTCCCGATATTGTTATATGATCAACCACTATTTGCTAGAATGTTGAGCCAAATTATCTCGGTTCCTGTGGAAAACATCAAAAAGTGGTTAAAAGACAAATAACTCTTGATATCATAATAAAACATTTAGCCAGTTGACCACTTTTTGATATCTTTCAAAGGAGCCGAGATAAATGGGCTGAAATTTGACTGTTTGATGGAGAGCATTCTATTCGATCGCTACGGTAATTCCAACCATGCTTCGGGCTCTTTAGACCCTGATCACTGTGCTTACTCCTCAGAATCCTTGCAACATTTATCCCACACTTCATCCTTGTTTTAAGTATTTTCTTCCCTTAACCTATCCAAAGTAAGCAAGTGCGTTCCACACTACTAGGTCAGGAAAGGACCACACCCGATCTCCAGATTCTTCCTGCTAGCTCTGTTTCAGTAACTTTCTCCAGTTTGCTCTCTTTTGATGTTCAATACTCTTTGTGTTTGCATCCAAAACAGCGATGATTTCATAGTCTGAACCTCCATGCGCTATCTCCAAGATGTTAGAGTGCCTCCTGAAAGATAGTTAGTCAATGAAAATGTCTTCCAAGTCTTTATCGACAAGTTTGAAAAGAACCCAATGCTACTGGCTTCAGAACCATCTCAAGTGGAACTAGACACCTGACATCTTCTAGATAAACCCCAGAATCTTCAAAAAAGAGTTCGAAGGATGAGAACGGAAGGATGGAGGTTGCTGCTCAAGAAGAGCTAGCGGAGAGACACAACGAAGAATTCCGACGAATGGAGAGACTCTGAAAGTGGGAAAGACCTCAAAACAGTTTTTTTTAACAGGTTTATTCATCTTCAAACCTTTGAAATCGAGGGGAAGTGGGGAGAATCGGTGGAAATCGGGAAAAATCATTGGAGGAAATTGAGGGGAAAAACACAGAATCGAGAAAAAGAGAGACAAGAAAGAGGGAGAATTAATAGTGAAGGTTCGAGACGAGTTGAGGAGCTCATTGATGCTCCTTGTGGATTGGACAGCAAGTTGCGGTCACTTGCTCAGCGGTGCACTTGGTGGTGCAGCACTGGTGGACAAGATCAGCGGCGGATTCTGAAAAGAAGATAGTTATTATCAAGGTTATCAATAGAGACACTCACCAGAGTCGCAGACGTCTCCGCAGAGGGAAATAGCGAAGAGAGCCAGCTGAACCTTGCACTCTCGACGGTTGGCGATGGCGAAGTCGAGCTTCTTGACGTCGGTGGAGGTTCCAGTCTTCTCGTGGTGATGGTAGGCTCCAGAGGCCATTGCCAGAAAGCAAGTGAAGGCGACGAGCTTCAGGGAAGAGGTAGGGGACATCTCAGTAGAGAGTTGAGGTCTCGTGAATGATGGGGAGAGGGCAATCGGCTTCGGCGACGACTGATGAGGTTGATGTTCGGGCTCGGCGCTTTAATACCATAGGGGGCGTGACTTCACTCTGAGAAAATTTTTTGAAATAAGGGAGGAGCCAGAGCCGGCGCCCACTGGGCGGCGCCTGTGACACAGCGACTAAAAGACTATACAAGAGACCTAGAAGGTTCCAGACGCCCCAGGGGCTCCGCGCCCCCGGCTTCGTGCTGGGCTCGTACCTGGCACGGAGCTCACCAACCCTAGAGATTGTGTGGAGAGGAGAGATAAGCCTCTTCTTAGAATTCTGAAGATGTCCAGCGTGATGATAATTGTGGCCTCGCGCACAAACGGAGATCACACGGATTCTGAAAAGTGTGGTATGATTTTGATTCTGCGGAGGAGTTGAGAAAGTCAGAGAGGATGACTAGACAGGCAAAAATGAGAGCTACATAACTATGGATATCCGGACAGACAGACAGATAGACAGATTAGCAATTTATTTCCAGGATGTTGAAGAGATTCAGAAAAACTGACTAATTGAAGCATACAGTACCGGTCAATTAGACATACAAAATTGTGCTTTTCAGTTGCTTTCCCGTCATTTTCAGGAATCTGGTGCTCGGTTGTCAAGTTTCTAATCACTTTGAAAATTTAGGAGGGTGTAACACTGACCTAGATGAAAAACTTTGCATTCACAGAACTTTTCGAAATATCCTAGTTTTTCAGCTATTTTTGGATTTCTGAAGTACACCCCTTTCCATTATCTAATCGATAATTTTTTAAGTCAAAGTTGTGGCTTCCAAAAAATATAATTTTTAGGGATTTCGAATATGTGGAATTCGAATTTCGAGTTCGAATACTAGTGTTTTTATCTTAGTTTAGTTTTTAGTCAGTTTTCGGGTCCAGGAGTTTTGGGATTACTATAAGTTTTTTCCAGATTTTTTGACTTCCAGAAAATTTCATCGATTTTTAGGGTTTTTGAGTACGTAGAATCCAAATTGGATTTTTATTTCTTAACCTGAATTTCGTTATAGTCAGTTTTTGAAGCCCAGAAACTTCCGGATTACTGTAATTTACTGTTGAAACTTCCGGAAAATTGGAATTTTTTGGATTTTCAAATATATAGAATTCAAATTTGTGTCCTATTTTTTACCTTAATCTTGTTTTTAGTCAGTTTTCGAGGTCCAAAAGTTTCGGGATTACTGTAATTGTTCGTTATATTTGTATGCGAATATTCAATTTTTGAAAATGTAGACTTATGAAAATTCTAAGTTTTTTTCTATAAATTCAGTTTAAATAAGTTTTTGGTCCGATTTTCTAGATTCAAAAATTCCTTTGGTTTTGCATTACTGTAGTTTTCCTTGTCATAAAGAGCATGAAATTTTTTTTTCTTATCTTTGCTCATTTTTCCTCTGATCTCTCCTATAATGGATTTCTAGGATTCTCAAATCCTCCGATCAATTTTTTTTCGGATTCCTGCTCAATTGTTTTCCAGAAAAAAGAATTTCTGGAATCCTCAAATGCTCAGATTTATTAAAAGAATCTTTTTTGCAGATGATCAAATTTTCCATGTTTCTTCCCATTACTCATCCCTAGAGAGATCAAACCTTCAAATTTTGAAAACTTCTTATAATTTTGAAAAAAAAAGGAAATTGAGAGTTTTTGACTATGGAGAATCTGAAATTTGACTTCTAAATTCAGTTTGAATATGTTTTCTAGATTCAGAAATTATTATTGTTTTGGTGTACGGTAGTTTTTAATATCTTCCGAAATGTAAGCCAAAAATTTGATCTGAGATTTTAGGTTTAGAAATTTCTATGCTGTTTTTCTTGGATTACTGTAGTATTCATCCTTTTCCGACCATTCTTGTGCTAGACCCTTCTAGAAAAATGTATTTCTAGAATGCTCAGCAATTTTCTGATCTACAAAAAAATCTCCGTTTTTCCTCCAATAGATATTTACCCCAATAATAAAATTCTTGAATTCTCAATTGCTCAGGTTTTCCAGATTTCTTCAAATTACTCGTCCTTCTAGAAATCAAAACTTCAAAATCTGAAATTTCAGCTCCAATCATGCATTATCCATTTTCCATTCCAATTTTTCAGCATCGATGAACTGTTTTAATGAGCATACATGATCTGTCAAGTCCTTTTAAAATTTTCCTAGTTTCTCTTTTTCGAATTTCCAGAGTTTCTCTCCAATATTCACGTTCACAACAGGGATACAAATCTCATCCTTAACACCAAAAAAAATGAGTTTTCAGACAAGATACTAACTATACGGGAGGGATTAGTTGACTATTCAGAAGCCTAACGCCTTCCAGAAAGGAAATAATCCTATTAGGAAAATAAAATGTTCCTAGTTGGGATTATTTTATCCAGGTTCTGGGTTCTTGAAGATGATTGGGCTCTCTTCTAGTTTAGAGGTCCGAAAATGAAATAGAGGTCCCAAGAAAAAATAAAAGTCCGAAATTGGAAAAAACAAAAAGTGTGCGAGAAAGTAAAATTCTGGGATCTTATTCAAAAAGTGCGTATTGATGATATATTTTATACAAAAAAAACTAAGCCTGAGAGACAGCATATTCATGGAGGCATTACTGTTTGCTGACATTTTTCTTATATGTAAATTGGGGTCCATTAGAAAGACCCAAAAGAAATTGAGTCACATTTCTACACTTATCATCCTATAGAGCCTTAAAACTCAAAACTCCACATTCTGGTACATAATTCCAATATCTGTGCGTTTTCCAATTTCGGACCGCTATTTTTTTTTGGACATCTAAATTTTTTTGGGACCTCTAAACTAGAAAAGAGCCGTAACATTTTCAGCTACATTCAGGTTACTGTAGAATCCACAGTCACTAAGATTTAGAAAAAAAAAAAGATTTTCAGCCATTTCCAGAAGTCTGGAGCTCGGCTATCAAGTTTCCGACCACTTTGAAAATTTTGGAAGATGTAAAGAAGACATAATTTGAAAACTTTGCATTAGTGGAATTTTTTAAAAATCCTAGTTTTCAGCTATTTGCCGACTGTTTTCATAGAATTCTTTAAAAGACTTTTCTGTGTCTCTGATTCGTTTCTAACACTACAATCTCCGCCCCCCACCCCCTCAAAATCTCCATAGTGAAAACAAGAAAGCGTGTCAAGATCATATGCTTGGCTACACTCTTGCCCTTGTAATCCGTTTTTGCAAAATATCACAAGACCACCCGTATAGTATAAAAGGAGGGGTGCTCTATGGATATTGCTCATTTTTCAATTTTGGTCCAGAATTTTTTTAAACCCATTTTCATCACTCTACCTTCTCTGGGAACCACCCAGGTATTCAGAATACCATAAAACCTGTAATATCTCGATTCCTGTTCTAGATATCAAAAACATGTCGACTGACAAAACATTGCTGATATTATTATAAACAATTTATCAATTGACAACTTTTTGATATCTTTGACAAGAACCGAGATAATTTAGCACAAACTTGAGAGGCTCTTTTGACACAGGTTTAACGGTAATATGTAAAACGTTAAGAAAGCTTTCTATGCCATTAATGTATCTAATACCTGAGTTAATGTATCTAATACCCCGTACCATGTATCTAATACCCCGTACCATTAATGTATCTAATACCCCGTACCATTAATGTATCTAATACCCCGTACCTGGCACGGAGCTCACCAACTGAAAAACACAATTTTGTCAGTACTGGCCAAAAAGGTATTCGCAAATAGTTTTTCGAGCATAACTTTTCTGAAACTTCCCGGATCAATCTGATATTTTAAGACAAAGTTTCAAACGGTAAAAGAAACTGATTCAACAACAAGAATAGTCAAAATTTCAAAAAATTGAAAAAAAAATCGAAAAATTCATGAAAATTGCAAAAAACCGGTAAATGGAACTTTGACTTCTGAGATCTAGGATAGACCGGTAAACGAAAAATTATAATAGAAAATGAATAAAATAGCTTTAGTACTTCGTTGGGAAGCCTTTGGCGTCGATTACCGTTTGACATCTTCTTGGCATCGAGTCGAGAAGGGTGTCGATGACAGACATCGGGATGGCCTGCCAGACATCTTGGAGTTGGTCGAACTTCTGGTTGGCATTCGAGGCACGAACCCCTCTAAGCTGTCTCTCGACATGCTCCCAGAGGTGTTCGATCGGATTCAAGTCCGGAGATTGACTTGGCCAGTCCAGAAGATCCACGTGGCGGCGTCGGAACCACTCCTTGATGTGCTTCGAGGTGTGCTTCGGGTCGTTATCCTGTTGGAAAACGAGCGCCCGGCCCACAGTAGACCTTGCCCAGGGTCTCATTGTGTTCTCCAAGATGTCTTCATACACAAAGCGATCCATGATGCTTGTAATTCTTCTCAGCGGGCCGATTGAAAACCCAGAGAAGCAGCCCCAGACCATCACCGATCCACCTCCCTGCTTGACAGTTTGGAGCTGGTAGCTGGGATCGAACCGACATTCAACCGGACGGCGAATCCACTTGATACCGTCAGTACCGAACAGATTGAACTTGGATTCGTCGCTGAACACGTGATTAGCCCAATCCTGACGTCCCCAGTGGAGATGAGCTCTGGCCCATGCTACGCGGGCGATTCTGTTCTTCTTGCTGATCGATGGTTTCTTAACTGGCCGTCGTCCATGGAGTCCAGCATCTTGAATACGTCTTCTGACGGTTCTCAGGGATGGTGTGACTTCATTTGGAGTCTTCACGACCATCTGAATGTTCGTAGAACTCCTATGGGGATCCTCTCTTGAAGCTCGGACGATGTTCCGATCCATGTTCTTAGACGTGATACGCGGTCTGCCAGTCGATTTTCGCTCCACCAAGGCTCCCTAAACATTTTTTTTCCATAACTATACTATTTTCGAATATTACCTCATCCGGAAACTGCTTCAAGATCTTGTCGATGGCACGTTTAGTAACATTGAACTGGTGCGCCAAGAGGTCCTTGGAACATCCACTTCTGAAGCAGATGACGATGGCTTAAAGGATGTCATGAGAGATGTTTTTTTTTTCCGAGGGGTCTGGCCATGTCTGTAAACAGTTTTAAATACATAGGAGCCGAAACCAACATTCTTAGAAACCATAATATCCAAAAATATGGTTATATGAAAAAAGTGAAAAAACGTAACAATTGAAAAAATTGAAAAAAACAAAAAATTTCTGAAAATGACGCAATTTCCTTGTACGCAATTTGTCGTCACCGTGTACGACATGCACAGTAAAATTTTCAGATCGATCCCTTAAGTTTCAGCAAAGTTACTCTCAAAAACCCGTTTGCGAATACCTTTTTGGCCAGTACTGTATTTCAGGTGAAATGACAATTTGACCGCAGTAAAATTTACAACAACAATCGCTGATAGTCCTATTGAATCAGATGAAGATTGAAGAAGAAACAAAGAAGCGGAGCAATCAAAATTTTATGCATGAAACAAAATGTGAACTATAACGGCAAAAATAGCGAGGCCCAGAAAATGGAAAAATGGGAAAATCATTTTTACAATTAAATAATGATGTTTGCTTCAACCAACTGTCATCAGGAGAATCCTGCATTGTGCTACTGTATGAAATGCAAGTAGTCGGTGAGTTTTTTCTTCATGGTAAATTTATTAGAAAATCAAAAATGTCTTTGCCCGATAGGAGATAAAAACTCGTAGCACCAAATCGAAGTTTCAGACCAACTTACGTTGCTCAACAGGCTAGATTATATTTTTATTCTTCATCAAAACAACAGAAGACAAATAATGAGAATACGTTGCTAAAGATATTTCGCGATGTCCGATAGTTTAGGAAAAGCAATCGAGCTCACCGTCATTAACCGATTATTGCCATGCTCCCTCCAGAAGTGATGAGCTTTATTTGAATTCCCGCGGTTAGTACAGTTTCCTGAAATTCACGATACTCTCCGCCCTAATTCCATTTTGCAGATCATCGCCGTGTGCAAAAGTCAGCAAATTTACTTTCGAATCGAGAAAGAATATTCATGTGCTGAAGTACTGTTATTCAGTGAAGATTTGATCAACCC
>NC_013486.2:16005330-16027024 GCF_000004555.2 Caenorhabditis briggsae
TTTCCATAACTATACTATTTTCGAATATTACCTCATCCCGAAACTGCTTCAAGATCTTCTCGATGGCACGTTTAGTAACATTGAACTGCTGCGCCAAGAGGTCCTTGGAACATCCACTTCTGAAGCCGATGACGATGGCTTTACGGATGTCCTGAGAGATGTTTTTTTTTTCCGAGGGGTCTGGCCATGTCTGTAAACAGTTTTAAATACATAGGAGCCGAAACCAACATTCTTAGAAACCATAATATCCAAAAATATAAAAATATGAAAAAAGTGAAAAAACGAAAAAATTGAAAAAATTGAAAAAAACAAAAAATTTCTGAAAATGATGCAATTTCCTTGTACGCAATTTGTCGTCACCGTGTACGACATGCACAGTAAAATTTTCAGATCGATCCCTTAAGTTTCAGCAAAGTTACTCTCAAAAAATCGTTTGCGAATACCTTTTTGGCCAGTACTGTATGTCTAATTGACCGGTACTGTATGCTTCAATTAGCCAGTTTTTCTGAATTTCTTCAACATCCTGGAAATACGTCTATCCAGGTGTTCAGAATTGATAACCAAGAACATGTTCTCCTCTCTCTAATTAGAATGCATACGCCCAGGAACAAGATAATCCGTTCTGTGTCCTTCCTTGGGGGGGAACACTCCTTTAAGAAGCCCCTTGTCTCATTGAATGTATCCACCTTGGTCCGTAGAGAGGATCAGGGACATGTCCATCTGAGTCCCTTTCTAATTAGAATGTTTGGCTCCGCGACACTTCGAAACCAGTCATTTCGAAACCGTTCACTTCGAAACCAGTCATTTCGAAACCGTTCACTTCGAAACCAGTCATTTCGAAACCGTTCACTTCGAAACCAGTCATTTCGAAACCGAAAAAAAAAACACGGTAACGTGAAAATGAAATTAAAAATTGGAAATTTTCAGTCTTAAAATCGAAGAAACAAATTGCAGCGTGCAAATTTCGCAGTTTCGAAATGACTGGTTTCGAAGTGTCGCAGTTTCGAAATGACCGGTTTCGAAACGACCGGTTTCAAAATGACCGGTTTCAAAATGACTGGTTTCGAAGTGTCACGTAGTTTCGAAATGGCCGGTTTCGAAGTGTCACGGTTTCGAAGTGACGCGGAGCCGAATGTTTAAGCTGATGGACATGTGGCTGTCTATGCGGAGTCGGGACGGAACACCGTGTCTAGTTCGGCGTGGTTATTTTTGGCTCTCGTTCTTATTAACATATGTTCCTAGAATAGCGCGTCTCCGGCTTCATATGAGAACCTTTTATATCCTTAAAAGGAAGCTAGTCTTCCCGTCTAACTTAACGATATGATCAAATCTGTGGTATTTTCCTAGAACTCTGTATAAAAACATCGAATTGTCACCGTAAACAGTATAATAGGCTGCCCCCACAACTTTCATCTTTGAGCCAATTTATCTTGGTTCCTGTCAAAGATATAAAAGAGCTGTCAACTGGTAAATTGTTTATCATTATATCAGAATTGTTTTGTTAGTCGACTACTTTTTGATATCTTCCACAGGGAACGAGATATATGAGCTCAAACCAGACTTCAAGTTCTTTAAACGCAGATCACTGTGCTTGTTCCTCATTGTAAGATTAATGTCACCGTTTATTATTATTTCATATCTATTGACACATTTTTTAAGTTCCCGTAAGCAAGTGCGCTCTGGCGTACTCGATCTCAAACTCCCGCCTGAATTGATATCTAAAGTGAATCTTCCAGCTAGAGTCGTCTAGCCTGAACATCCATAAGATACATATCTCTTAGATTTTAAGGTGGAAGTTAGTCCCTCCCCCAGAGACTGGAAATTGCTGCTCAAGAAGAGCTAGCGGAGAGACACAACGAAGACTTCCGACGAATGGAGAGACTCTGAAAGTGAAAAGACTTCAGAACTGTTTGGTTATACTTTTATACTTTTTTATTAACAAAAGGTAAATAGGCTCCGAACTTTTGGCCCCAGTAGGATCAAAACATTACAAGAAAAAAATCAGAGACAAAAATCGAGACAAGGGGGACAAAAAAAGAAGGAAGGGGGATAATTATGGGGTCCAGACGAGTTCGGAGCCACGTGGAGCTGCTCATTGAGCCTTGTTGCTCGGGCAGCAAGTCTTGACGACTTGCTCGGCGGAGCAGTGAGTTGGGCAACATTGAGCCACCAAGTCGACGGCGGATTCTGAAAAGAGGCTAGTTATTATCAAGGCAACCAGTGGAGTACCCTCTCCCTTTTAGAATAAAAAAATAAAACTCACCAGAATCGCAGTATCCTCCGCAAAAGGAGACAGTGAAGAGAGCAAGTTGGACCTTGCACTCACGGCGGTTGGCGCGGTGAGCCTTCTTTCCGTCGGCGAAGATGTTGAGCACGATTGGAGCAGTGGCATCGGATTCCTCGGAGGAGGAGTCATCTGCGATGGCGAGCATCTTAGTGGCGAAGTCGAGCTTCTTAGCGATGGTAGAGTCGGTGGAGAGCTTCTCCTTCTCGTGGTGATGGTGGGCTCCAGAGGCCATTGCTAGAAGGCAAGTGAAGGCGACGAGCTTCAGGGAAGAGGTAGGGGACATCTCAGTAGAGATTCGGCTTCGGCGACGACTGATGAGGTTGATGTTCGGGCTCGGCGCTTTAATACCATAGGGGGCGTGACTTCACTCTGAGAAAAATTTTTGAAATAAGGGAGGAGCCAGAGCCGGCGCCCACTGGGCGGCGCCTGTGACACAGCGACTAAAAGACTATACAAGAGACCTAGAAGGTTCCAGACGCCCCAGGGGCTCCGCGCCCCCGGCTTCGTGCTGGGCTCGTACCTGGCACGGAGCTCACCAACCCTAGAGATTGTGTGGAGAGGAGAGATAAGCCTCTTCTTAGAATTCTGAAGATGTCCAGCGTGATGATAATTGTGGCCTCGCGCACAAACGGAGATCACACGGATTCTGAAAAGTGTGGTATGATTTTGATTCTGCGGAGGAGTTGAGAAAGTCAGAGAGGATGACTAGACAGGCAAAAATGAGAGCTACATAACTATGGATATCCGGACAGACAGACAGATAGACAGATTAGCAATTTATTTCCAGGATGTTGAAGAGATTCAGAAAAACTGACTAATTGAAGCATACAGTACCGGTCAATTAGACATACAAAATTGTGTTTTTCAGTTGCTTTCCCGTCATTTTCAGGAATCTGGTGCTCGGTTGTCAAGTTTCTAATCACTTTGAAAATTTAGGAGGGTGTAACACTGACCTAGATGAAAAACTTTGCATTCACAGAACTTTTCGAAATATCCTAGTTTTTCAGCTATTTTTGGATTTCTGAAGTACACCCCTTTCCATTATCTAATCGATAATTTTTTAAGTCAAAGTTGTGGCTTCCGGAAAATGGGATTTTTTAGGATTTTCGAATATGTTGAATTTTAATTTGAGTCCTGTTTTTGCTCTCAATTTAGTTTTAATCAGTTTTCCATGTTCAGAAATTTTGGGATTACTGTAATTGTTGCCTGATTTTTTGACTTCCGCTTTTTGACTTCCGCTTTTGAAACTTTTAGAAAATTGGGTTTTTAGGGATTTCACATGTGTGGAATTCGAAATTTAGCAAGTATTTTTTACCTTAACTCCGTTTTTAATCAGTTTTTGAGGTCCGGGAATTTTAAGATTACTGTAATTTCCATAGGATAGTTTTTAATGGAACTTTGGTGTTTTGAAGAAGTCAGATCCCTTAAAAGTTCCAGAAAATTCAATTGTTTGAATTTTCAAAAATGTGGCATTCAAATTTGAGTTCAATTGTTCTTCCTAATTTTGGGTTTAGTCAGTTTTTGACATCCAGAAGGTTTCAGACAAGACAGGGATTTGTTGATTATTCAGAAAAGTCTCATGGCTTTCAGAGAGAAAATAATCTCATTAGGATTAGTGGGGAGCTGAAAACGCTGAAAATATAATGCTAAAACTAATGGAATCTCTAGTTTCCGATAATCCGTCTCTTGATTATTTCAGCCAGTTTTTGGATTCCTGAGAGTCTGGCTGGCCAAAAGGGTGTCTTTCAGAAATTGGCAAATAGCTGAAAAACTAGAAATTTTTCAAAGAATTCTGTGAATGCAAAGTTTTCCATCTAGGTCTGTTTTACATCCTCCAACATTTTCAAAGTGATCAGAAACTTGATAGCCGAGCTCCAGACTCTTGAAAATGATCAAACTGGCCTAAAATCAACTGAAAAGGTGCTTTTTGTATATCTTATTGTCTGGTACTGTAATTGATACCAGAAAACAAAAAATGGGTTTTTTGAGCTCAGAAATGTGTTACTCCATTATTTATATTTCTAAATTCCGAGATTTTGAAGTGCTGGAATGCTGGAATTCTGAAATTTCGAAATTCCAAAAATTTGAAACTTCGAAAAAAATTTTTCATAAAGTCTCCGTTTAGTTATTCAGAATCCCCTTTTGGCGTCTTCAAGAACCAATAAGCCAGGTTTTTTATTCTTCTGGTGACCAAAAAAAGAAGATTTCGCATAGTTTATTTTTTCTTTTCTGAAATTTTCTGAAATTTTTATTTCCTAGGAATACGCAAAATCGGATTCTACGTAAAGTCTTCTTAGCTTCCAAAATCAACTTATCTCATTTGGCATATTTTTATATGAAAATGTCAAATGAGGATTCTGAAAATCTGAAAATGAGATTATGATATACAGAATCTTAACAAAACTTATCAAAGATTTTCAGAATAATCTGAAATCCTCTTGCAGAAATTTTTGATGATCGAAAATTATGAATTTGGGAAATCGGAAATAGATTTTTTCAATTTTTCAATTTTCAGGGAGTTACCGTATCCCTTTCTAGCCCTCCAGTACCATTGGTTATTCTCAGCTCAAATATCTCGATTCCTCTAAAAGATTCGTAAATACTGTAAGCAAGAAAAATGCGGGAAATCAAATTTCACACATTTCTTAATTTACAGCATGTTCCTATCTTGCCTACCAACCGAGATACATAGCTTCTAGGCTACAGTATCCCTTTTTATTCCAAATTATCGACATCACCCTCTTGTCATTTTGTAATTTCAGAGCCAAATTTCAGCGTCAATTATAAATCTGAAATGTCAAGAAATTCGTAATTTTGTGTCTGAAATTCTGAAATCATTTCGAATTTCATGTTATTTGTGTCAGCCACAAGCAATACATTTCATGTGTAGTTTGATTTTCATCGATTTCAATTCTGAGAGATTAGTCATTCTAGAAGAATCTAAAATTCTAAACTTATACATTTAATCCAGATTAAAGATACAAAGCTATTGAAAAGATATTGAAATCCAGGAAATTGAAAAAAAATACACACTGAAAATTTCTATAAATTTCTACAAAAACCAATTTCCGTTTTTTTCAAAAAAGTCCATAGAAATGGAAAGGAGAAGAATTGAAAGGACAGGGGACATGAAGGGGACAGGACATTTAGGGGACATTATAGGGGACATGAAAAAAGTTTGAATTTTTTGAAGCTTCAAAATGTTTATTTTTATTAAACTATTTCTGTGAGGATTTCCGAAAATCCGATCTTTGTTGAGAAGGATGTTTCAATCCATCCGTGGCTAAGCTGCTCATCTGAATCTGTCCCATATTATGTTTTTTAATAGTTTTTGGGGGATCTGAAGTTCGGGATATCTGAAAAAAAATTGAATCTGAAAAGAGCATATCATCAGTGATTTGGAAGCCATTCCGGTCATTAAGAAATCAGGCTGTCCTCCCAAAACCCGTTAGATCTTTCTTATCCAGTTTTAGACACCCAACTCTTATGAACCAAAAGGTTATCAATGACAACCTTATCAATTAATCCTGGTTTTTCTTCTGAAAGCCGCCTGAAAACTCTAGTAATGATGATCAAATTGGATTATCTTTCTGAAAAGGCTTATTGATATCCCTAGATTTTTCTGGGATCGCAAACTAAGAGGTCTATTGAAATGACTGGTATTATATACTAAATTTTTCCTTTCAATCGACAGAAATGCAATCGACAGAAGTTTCTAGTAAAAGTACACATCTGAAAACTCATATCTTGGTTATTGACACAAACCACAGAAAATGTTTACATGATTTTAGACACGAAATTTCCAAAAGTTTGGCATATCAGACTGATAATTGGCTTTGAAATAACAAATGACGGGAAGGGTGAAGCCGATAATTTGGAATCTAGAAAAGAAAGGAGTACTGTATCTTGGTTATTGGCACAAACCACAGAAAAATGTTTACATTCTTTCCTCTCTTCGCAGGGGGAAGTTCTACTTGCCTTTCTTTAACTGTGATGAAACCAAGGAACGGCTCCAGAAGGCTTCAAAATTAAATTTTCGGCAAACTGAAATTTGGGGCGTCATCTCGCTGCTATTTTGGATTATCTGTGAAAATTTGAGAAAGTTTGGTCTACTGTTGACTTTGCTAGGGTACGCTAACCGGGAACAAACGGAAACACACACACGCGCGCACACACACACACACACACAATTGAATTGAAAGGATTTTTTTGGAATTTTTTTAACTGCTGCAAGTGTCTAGATTGTTGGAAGTGGGGGGCTCTACTATGGTTCATTTTGGGGGGCTATCCTTGAATTGGGGTGGGGGCTATATTTGAATTCAGCCTTAATTTTCAAAAATAACATATTTAGCTTCTCAAAATTTCAGATTCCTATATTTCTGAAAATCTAAATTCCAGTTTTTTAATCATCTTCATATTTTTCTGATCCCAATGATTCGACATAACGTCTTCTTATCCTCCAGAATCTACTTATCTCATTTGCGTATTTATTTATTTACAAGAATGTCAAATGAGGATTCTGAAAATCTGAAAATGAGATTATGATTTATAGAATCTAATCAAAACTTATCAAAGATTTTCAGAATAATCTGAAATCCTTCTAGAGACAAAAAAATAGTTTTAGGGATCAAAAATTGCAATTTTCCGATTTTCGAAAAGTTAATCTTAAAAAAATCGAATTTCCAAAATTCAGCATTTTGGTTCCAAATCACAGTGTCAAACCCATTTGATTTTTTAAAAATTTCAATCTATTCCCATTTTTCCATTTTTGACGATCTTCTAAATCATCATTTTTCTAGAACTGATCATCCGATATTTTATGTCAAACTGCAAAATTTTCCATGATATGATCATATTATGATCAACCTAAAGAATTTTGTTATCATCAAATTATATATTCTCAGAATTCTAAGAATGTCAGTGATGATTTCTGATGAAACTTCTGAAAACCTGAAATTCACGTGAATTTCAGAATTATTGTAGTTTGGAATAGAAGAAAAAGAAGTAGAAGAAGACTAGATAATGTTAATCTTGGTTGGATGGATTGAAAGATCCTTTTCAGATAAGATGAAATTTCAGAGAAAATGATCATAACACAAATTTCGAAATATTCGGAAATCCTGAACGGAAAACATTTCAGGGATTTACTGGAATCGGTAAATAGAAAATTTGAAATGAAAATTGAAAATTTCAAAATTCTTTATGATCATAAACTCCAACTTTTATTTAATTTTTAAAAAAATTATTTGCTCACTCTCAGAGCATAATCTGTTTTTGGATATCCGATTTCCCGTATTCTTAATTAGGGTTTAAAAAATATATTTTGAAAAATAAAACTATGCGAAATCTTCTTATTTTGGCTTACTTCGTGCGTCAATTTGTTGGAGACGTCCAAAAGGGATTCTGAATAATTGAATTGAATATTTATGAAATTTCTCAGAATCCGAAAAATTGAACTTCTGAATTTCAGAACTTCAGAATTTCGAAATTTGTGAAATTTCGAAACACAGAACTTCTGAATTTCAGCTTTTTGGAATTTCGACATTTCAGAATTTTAGGAATTCCAGAATTTACGAATATCTGAATCTCAGAAATTCAGGAAATGAGAATCCTAGAATATCAGAATTTCAGAATCTCAAAATCATAAAATTTCATAACTTCAGAATTTCGGAATTCCAGATTTTTTGAATTTCAGAACTTCAGAATTTCAGAATTTCAGAAATTCAGAGTTTCACAATTTGAGAATTTCGGATTTCAGCATTTCAAAGTTTCTGATTTTCAAAATCTCAGAATATCAGAATCACAGAATATCCGAAATTTCAGAATTCCATAATTTCGAAATTCCAGACTTCCTGACTCTCTGAATTTTTGAAATTCTGAATTTTCGGAATTCCTGATTTTCTGAATTTCCAAATTTCGTAATTTCTTTTCCAAATTTCGTAATTTTTGAATTCTAAAGTTTCAGAATTACAAAGTTAAAAATTTTCAAAAGTTCCTGACATCAGAGTTCCTGATTTTCAGATTGGGGAGTTTTCCGAAAATTCTAACTATAAATTTTTTTTTTCAGAGATCCAGAAATCCAAGGACATCTAACTCGAAGCTTTCAAAAACTTTCAGATTGAAAAAATTAAATTTTCAAAAAAAAAATTTTTATTTATTATTATAAGAAAGCGCATCTAAATATCCATCCAACATATTCTCATTGATAAATCTCTGAAAATGAAGCCACGCCTTCTGTTCCTCTTTTGTAGTTTGTGGGTAATTCTGTTCCAGAACATCCATCATCGTCAATGTGAATTCTTCCCAGAAGGATATCTGAAAAATTGAAAAAAAAAACGTTTTTTCAAAAAATTCTACCAACCTTGAACTGTTTCTTCGAGTACGCCGCATGTTGCCGCCCCAAATCATAACAGCTCTTCTTCAATTCTACAGTATTCATCAGCACGTCATCCTGAAATGTTCAGAAATAAATGTTTTCAGATTTTTTTCCTTTAAGCCTCGCCCCGTTTACCTCGATCAATTGATGAAAAAACTGCGAAATGCGATCGGCAATATTCGATAGCACAAAATCCTCCTCAGCGACCGATTCAGCGTGTTGCGCATTCTGTGTCAACATTGCGCAACGGATTCCTTCGTTTCTTTTGCAAATTCGACGGATTACCTGCAGAATTTTAGATTTCTGAAAGAAAATTTGAATTTGGCGGGTTTAATTACCTCAGGAAATTTTTTTCCAGACGATTCTACGATGAAAATGACCCAAATTACAGAAAACGGAGAAATTTGGGCCTGCTAGACCACAAACTACAACCTAAACATTAGCAGACCCATCGCGGGCGCAATGGAAATGCGTCAGTAGGTCTGCCAGACTACAAACTACATTCTAAACATTAGCAGACCCATTTCCTTGCTGTCGCTCTTGTTATGCTTTGGCATGTTAGACTACAAACTACATCCTAAACATTAGCAGACGTATCATGCGCGTATTGAATATGGGTCTGCTAGACTACAAACTACAACTTAGACATTAGCAGACCCAAAAAAAAGCAAACCTCTTGAAAATAGTCATCATTTCCATTAATATGCTCCATCCAGACCGTCCGAATTCGTTCCACATCCAATTTTGGGCGTCGAAAATACGCCAAAATGATTCCCATGACTTTAGAAGACGTTGAGAATTCAGAATATTCAAAATTCTGAAGGCGTGGAGTCAGCAGAAGACGTGCAGGGAAAAAATCGAAAGCTCTTTGCGGGGGGAGCTTCTTCAATTAGGCAAATGGACCCACTAATGTGTTATTTTTTTCCTTGTATTTCTGCTTAATTTGCCCACACATAGATTTTTGGGGAAAAAGGAAGGAAATAGGTCAAGAAAGGGTTGTCACTTATCACAATTTATTTCTGGAATTCGTTATTTTAGAAAAAGAAAAGGAAAATCTGAAATGACCGAAAAAGGTCGAAAATGACATTAGGGGATGAAGGGAATGTAGTTAAAGCATACATATTTCTTTGCTGGGGGAGATAATGACGAGAAAAAAATATTTTAGAGAAAAAAGTAGTAAAAGAATAATTTATTTGCTTCCAACTGTCACTTTCATTGCCTCGAGGCAGTTGAGAATTCCGTCGGATTCGGGGTTGTTTTGTGGGCTGACCTGGAAAAAAAAGAACTGGCTACAAACTATATCTCAAACATTAGCAGACCTAAAACAACACGTTTTGATAAAAATTACGATGAAAATGACCCAAATTAGAGGAGAAAGATGAAATTGGGCCTGCTAAACTACAAACTAAGAATCATTAGCATACCCATAATGCGCGCTTTAAAGATGGGTCTGCTAGACTACAAACCACATCATAAGCATGAGCAGACCACTTTTTTGCTCTTACGCGTTGGCCTTCTAAACCGCAGACTACAGCATGAACATTAGCAGACCAACCTCGCGGGCATTAGAAATGCATATATAAAGCCTGCTAGACTGCAAACTATCTCTAACACTAGTAGACCTAAAAACTCAAACGTGAAAATCCACGCGTGAAGCGATATACTTTTTTTTGGCCTTCTAGATTACAAACTACATCTCGAACATTAGCAGACCCAAGATCACACATAGAAATTCACGCGTGAAGCGATTTCGCATTGACTTTTCAGGCTACGAACTACATTTCTAACATTAGCAGACCTAAATACTTCACACGTGGAATTTCACGCGATTGACTGTCCAGGCAACAGACTACATCTAGAACATTAGCAGACCTAAAACCTTACAAGTGGAAATTAACGAGTGAAGCGACAAACTACATCTCTAACACTAGCGACCCACCTTCTGATAGCGGTTCACTAGCTCATCGATAGCCTCAACGGCGGCTAACCCAGCCTTCTTCTTCTCAGCAGCATTTTTCGTAGTCGACGCGATTTGGTTATTGCTCAGCAAAATTCCATATTGAGATCTCAAATCGGTCGGATTGATTTTCAGCGCGCGCTCGTAGTAACGACGAGCATAGTCGATGTTCTCAGCTCCTCCCTGCAAAACTTATAGTTTGTAGCCTATTTAGCAGACCATAACTCAATTACCTGAGTGTATCTCAAGTCTCCCAGTCTTCTGAAGTACATTGAGTTGAGTGGCTGAATGAGACAACACTCTTCGAGACAGTGAACCGCTTTTGCGATGTCGTTCTCTTGAAGGAACAGCTCGTGGAGCTGAAGCCACGCCTCTGGATCATTGAGGAAGATCTGGAAATTTGTAGTTTGAGATTTTTGTAGTCTAGCTATAGTCACCTTGAGATAATCGTTGATCGCTTTGATAGCGTCCAGACGTTTTCCTTGGGCCAGAAGAACGGCGACTTTTCGCTTGCGATAGCTCTAAAAACGTTAAAATTGGTTAATTTTATAAAAATTGTAGTTTGTAGCCCTACATTATTGTTCGGATCGTCCTCCACAAGTCGATCGTAGATCTCCAACGCCTTCTGATAGTGCTCCGTCGCTTCCAACTGCATCGCTTTCAGTTTTAAGACTCTGTTGCTTTTCGGGAACTGAATGTGAAGTTGATCGATGCATTCTTGAGCCAAATCGACGCGAGCCGAGTCAAGAGCCGCGATGCAGACCTGGAAAATACATTTTTTGTCAAAAATCGCCAAAAATTCAAGAAAATCCGGTTTTTCTGGCCTAAAATAGCTTTTTCGAGTGCCTAGGCTACAAACTACAGTTTTGCATTTAGCAGACCAATTTTGCCACGTGTCGAATCGCTTTTCGTGTAGTTTGTAGCCTAGCATACTCACACTCGCCACGTGAGAAGTTTGCGTAGTTGGGTCTGCTAATGTTTTCGTGTAGTTTATAGTCTAGCATACCCACGCCCTCCACGTGAGAAGTTTGCGTAGTTGGGTCTGCTAATGTTTTTCGTGTAGTTTGTGATTTAGCAGACCCACTCTTGCCTCTTGCGATGAATGAGTTGGGCCTTCTAGGCTACAAACTACAGATCTGCATTTAACAGACCAACTTTGCCACGTGTCCAATCGCTTTCAGCGTATTTTTTATGGAAATTCAGCGATTTTTGGGTTATTTTGCAGCATTTTTTCTTCACAAATGCCCTATTTGTCCTATTTTTATCGACTTTCCGCACCTGCTCCAACACTGCCCACTGTTCGTCGCCTAGCGACGTCGGCGATCGCGAGATGACGTGCTCCCAGATCTCAACGACTTCTTCACTCCGACGAACGCCACACTCTCGCCATTTTTTCAGCGTCTGCCGTCCCTCTTCGAACGAGATTTGCGTCCAATCGGTTTCCGCGGTCATGTCTCGTGGAAAGAATTCCTGAATTAGTTTTGAGAACATTCTGAAAAATTGGGACAATAGGTATATGACACAGTGGGGGAAACTGGTGGGAAAGCGAGATGCAGAGCTTTAAAAAAAAGAAAATTTATATTAAAATACATAATTATGCAATAAAATCGGGATGAATCACTGGGGTAGGTGGTTTTTTGGTGGAATTAGGTAAAGCGGTCAGATGGGGAGAGTGTGCTCTATATTTTTTTTCCTAGTTGCTTAGCGACGACTAAAATCTCAATATGAGATAGAACAGAAAGAGAAAACAAAAAAGAATGAATAAAATTATTCCATAGATGGGTATTTCCAGTCGGTGAGTGGGACTGAAGTCTCCTTGATCGTCAGTGGCGACGTCCATCTGAGTCCGTAGTGTGGTCCGCCGGCCTTATCGTTGGTTCCCGACATTCGGGCGCCTCCAAATGGCTGTTGTCCGACGATGGAGCCAGTGGATTTGTCGTTGAGGTACATGTTGCCAACAGCATCTCGGAGGACGTCGCGGGCTCTGGAAAAGAACATTTTTTAGGTGGATCAGGCTACAAACTACATCTCTGCATTTAGCATACCAACTTTGCCAAAAGTCAAATTCCTTTTTGAGCGTCTAAGCTACAAACTACAGCTCAAACATTAGCAGACAAACTTTGCCTCGTGTCAAATAGCTTTTTCAGTATTTTTCGGCAAAACCAACCTGTACAAGAACTCCTTATCCTGTGAGAACACAGCTCCTGTCAATCCGTATGGAGTGGCATCCTTGACGCTTGCCAGCACTTCATCCACCTTCGAATCCTCATAAACATACACAGTGACCACTGGACCAAACATTTCCTTGGTCAAAAGTTTGCTCTGTGGATTTGTGACAGTAATGAGTGTGGGTTCGATGAAGTATCCAGTTGAATCATCGCATTTTCCTCCCAACAGGATTTTTGCTCCATCTGCTCCAGTCTTGGCGTAGTCGATGTACGACTTCAGACGGGCGAATGCCTTGTCATCGATGACAGCTGACAAGAAGACAGAACCATCTCGGACGTCTCCAAGCTTGACTTCTTTGTGAATCTCCGCAATTTTGGCTTCAATCTTTGGCCAGATTGATTTCGGAGCGTAGACTCTCGAGCATGCCGAGCATTTCTGTCCAGAATACTCCCACGCAGATCGAGCGGTTCCAGCAGCGACGGCGTCAATGTGGGCCGATGGATGGACAAAGTGGAAGTTCTTTCCTCCACACTCTCCGATCAACTTTGGGAAAGTCACATAGTTGTCAAGATTCTCAGCAACCTTTCTCCAGATTGTCTTAAAGGTTGGCACGGATCCAGTGAAATTAACAGCCGCCAAGTGTGGAGAGCTAGTGATGACGTCACCAAACACCGGTCCATCTGATGGCAAGAAAGAGAGAATTCCAGAAGGCATTCCAGCCTCTTCAAGGAGCTCATAGATCAAGTAGTTTGAGAGAACAGCAGTGTCAGATGGCTTCCAGAGGGAGACATTACCCATGAGAGCTGGAGCAGTCGGCAAGTTTCCTCCGATGGCTGTGAAGTTGAACGGCGCGATGGCGGCGACGAATCCTTCCATTCCACGGAATTGCATTGTGTTTTTGGTGATTTTCGTGGAAATTGGCTCGTAGTGCTCGAGTTCCATGGCGAACACGGCGTTGAATCGGAAGAAATCGATCAGTTCACAAGCGGCGTCGATTTCAGCCTGAAAAGCGTTGAGATTTTGCTGCTGATTTTGAGTAAAAAAAAGGAAAATTGGTCTGCTAATGTTATCTCTGTAGTTTGTAGTCTAGCAGGCCCAGCTGACGCATTCCCAATGCGGAAATGATGGGTCTGATAATATTTTTCGTGTAGTTTGTAGTCTAGCAGGCCCAACTGACGCATTTCCAATACGGAAATGGTGGGTCTGCTAATGTTTTTGTTGTAGTTTGTAGTCTAGCAGACCTAATTTCATGTTTCCTTTGTATGTTGGATCATTTTAATCGTAGAATGATTTAGAAAAAAAATGTACTGGGATAATTTAACGCACCAAATTCAAATTTCTATCAAAAATTCAAAAAATTTCCAGGTAATGAACCTAGAACTATAAAAAACCAACCTGCACAATATTCTTTCCCTGTCCGAGCATCGTGGCGGCGTTCAACTTCATTCTGTACTTTCCAGCTGCCAAATCGGCGGCACGAAGCAGAACTTCAGCTCGCTCTCTGCAATTTTTCAGTTTTTCTGCCAGGAATCCAACTTTATTCCCTACTTGAGTGGCTTTTTCTCCCAAGCGACTCTCGACTGGAGTGCCACATCGATGGCTTCTTGAATCTGCTCTCCGGTGGCATGAGTGTATCGCGCAAGTGTTGAACGATGATCGGAAGGCTGGAAAAATGCATTTTGGTCTACTAATGTTTTGTAGTTTGTAGTCTCTCACAATAACTTGCTTCTTTTCCAACTTGTTTGTGATTTTCTTGTCTCCAATTCTCAGTGGAACGTCGGTGGTGTTCTGTAAATATGAACAAATAAAGGAAAATAATTGTAATTATGTTTTTTGCTGAAAAACTAAAAAAGACACAAAATTGTACAGTTAACTGCAGTTTCGATGCGAGGCGAGAAAAAGGAATTTTCGGCGAGATGTCTGCGTCTCTCGCTTCCGCACACTCTTTCGCCTCCTACTAGTCAATTGGATTGTTATCGCTTTCTCTGGTCGATTTGATGTTTTCTAGGCCACCAGTCGGCTGGTTTTTGATGATTTTGATGACTCAAAATACCTTGCTATAATGCGCAAGAGCAGACTCCAAGTCCTGTCTCTCTTTGCTTCCTTTTCTGTACTCCAAAATTGGCTCATTCGTCTTTTTCTTCAAAAAATCCGCCGATGTTAGACCACTGTATGTGGAAGCTGCGCATTTCTGTGTGAGCACTGTCCGACGGGCCGCCAGTGAAAGCATTCTGAAAAACTTCGGGTTTTGAAGCGAAAAAAAGCAAAAAAAAAGAAAGAAATGAGAATAAAACTCGGTATTTGGGTCTGCTAGTGTTGGTTTCGTAGTTTATAGCTTTAAATTCTACCGTAGTATTTAAAGGCACAGATGGAAAGCTTTCTATTTGGTTTCGCAAAGAAATTGAAATCAGTTGTTTTGGAATTTTTCACCTGCACTTTAGCTTCGAATTTTACTTTGATTTTGGGGTTTTCAGTGTTTTCTACTATCAAATTCTATGGAAATTAGTCTGCTAATGTTTCCTCTGTAGTTTGTAGTTTAGCAGACCCAACTCTTTCATCGCACGTGGCGAGTGTGGGCCTGCTAAACCACAAACTACACCAAAAACATTAGCAGACCCATTTTTTCCTATCGCTCTTGTTTCGCGTTGGCCTGCTAGACTACAAACTACACGAAAAAAATTAGCAGGCCCAAATCTTGCATCGCACGTGGCGAGCGTGGGTCTGCTAAATCACAAACTACACAAAAACCATTAGCAGACCCAAATTTTCGCTCTTAATAAGAGCCTCTTATGTAAAAAAAAACACGAATTTCCAGGTTTAAATTATAAATCCTAAAATGAAATGTTCACTGTTTTATGCTAGAAATTCTATTGAAAACTGAAAAAAAAACGATTTTTGCAAAAGATTTTTCTCCTGCAAGGATTCCTGTCAGCTAGAAAAAAGAAAATGAAACATCTCTTTGGAGAGAGAAAAGTAAGAGAAAATTGAGCCGATTTGAGAGCCCTTTGCCTCCTTCCCTCTTGTTCTATACAGCTCAGCGAGCCCTCAGAATCGATGTGTTTAGAGATCAAGAGGATTAGAGAAAACAAAACTGAGCAAGCGCGCTCCAAGGTCAAAGAAAAGAGCTTCTCAAGTGCCAGTAAAAGAGAGTGGAAGAACACAGTTAGCAAAAAATGCGACATAAAAAGACAGCACGTGGTTTTATATAGGTCTTTATAGGTTTTAATGACCCACCTCCTTCCCCCACACCTCTCGCCATTTTGGAAATCGTTGAAATAACAAAAAATGAGAAGATCACAGTTATCAAAAGTCTCCGTTTTACAGATAACACTGACTTCGAAAAACTAGCGACGACGGGCAAGGGCACTTTTGGCGGTCAGTGAGCGCCGACGACGATGACGACGGCCGAAGGATTGCTGTATGCCGACCATTTTTGGGGGGAAAAGCATCACGGATTTCAGGTAAAAATTTGAGGCCAACACATCTGAGAAAAACAGAAAAATGAGAAAAAACATGAAAATTGGTCTGTTAATGTTTTCTCTGTAGTTTGTAGTCTAGTAGGCCCAAATCTCGCGTCGCATGTGGCGAGAGTGGGTTTGCAAGACTACAAACTACACAAAAAACATTAGCAGGCCAACATTTTCGCTCTAACGGAAAAGAGTGAAATGAATCTAAAGGACGGCGCCTAGCGAGCCCCGTAAATAGGCTCATAAAAATGAATTGAATGAGAAAGATTGTTCGGAAATTTAATAGTGTAGTTTGTAGTTTGTAGTTTAGCAGACCCATCTCCAGTAATGGTGTCTGTTAAATTAAAAAAAGAAGAGACAGAAAAAACACTTTTTTTAATAAAAGAAAAGTGATAAAATGTGAGAGACTGCCATTGAAGTTTTTGTTGTCTGGAAGACCTCAATTCTGCCACGTGGCATCTAAAATTGGAACACAACCTCGTGAAATCATATCTCTGTTCCCCCTTTCATCAATCTCAACGCGGCACAGGAGGTCACATGCTGTTTCAAATTTATGTCACCACTTGTCACTTGCCCTTTTCCTAATTTTCTGTTCCTTTTTTCTGAAAAAGAAAAAAAACTGGTTCCTCTTTGATCATCAGTAATACTGTGTTATCAATAACAAGTAGGCCAAAAATCAATAAAATGGATTTGAAGGTGCTTCAAGAGAATCTGAAGAGGTCAGAAGACACCGTTTCCGAAGTTGCACAATTCGTCAAGGAGCGGTTATCAGTGGAAGATGAGTATGTCAAAGCGATTAATCGGAATGTTCATAAAGTGAGTATTTAACGTCTTTTAAAAATATTCAGAATTCATGAAAAATTCCAGGTCTCCAATTTCATTCAAAACGGTTCCAACATCGATGCCATGTGGATGTTAACTAAAGGAACTCTAGAATTGATGGCTGAAATCCACGTAATGCTTGTTAAGAACCTGCAAGACCTGTCGCGAGAGGTTCAGAAGTACAAAGAAGACGTGAATCGAACGCGCAAGGAGTTGAAGCAGCCGCAAGTCGCCGAGGCGGTGAATTTGATGCAAACGACGACGACGTGTCTTCAGAAGGCCAAGGAGACGTATCAACATCGGTGTCAAGAGTTGGAGAAGGCTAGAAAGGAGACGAATGTGAATGTGAAGGAAATTAGTAAGGTTGGTAGTTCTGAAATCGTTCTGAAATCTAAATTGAATGAAAACGAGAAAACTCAACCTGAAACTGATTTTGGGAAGTTGGTCTGCTAAATGCAGAGCTGTAGTTTGTAGCTTAGAAACAAAAAAAAAGATTTGACACGTGGCAAAATTGGTCTGCTAGATACAGAAATGTAGTTTGTAGCCGAGAACCTCGAAAAGCGATTTGACACGCTTCAAAGTTGGCCTGCTAATTGCAGAGATGTAGTTTGTAGCTTAGAAACAAAAAAAAACTATTTGACACGTGGCAAAATTGGTCTGCTAGATACAGAGGTGTAGTTTATAGCTTAGAAACAAAAAAAAACGATTTGACACGTGGCAAAATCGGTCTGCTAGATACAGATGTGTAGTTTAAAGCTGAGAACCTCGAAAAGCGATTTTGCACGTGGCAAAGTTGGTCTGCTATTTGCAATTTTCGTAGTTTGTAGTCTAGCAGGCCCAAAACAACGTGTCCAAAGCAAAACAGTGCGTTTTCAGATCGAAATCAAAGTGGCTCGCGCTCGCGACGAATACAAAAGCTATGTGGAGAAGTATGAAGTCGTCCGGGAGGATTTCGAGACAAAAATGATCGATTCGTGCAAGAAATTTCAGACTTTCGATAGGTAATTTGTCTGAAATCTGATTTTCAAGTAGCTGAAAATGTATTTTCAGATCCCTCTACGCTTCCATACAACAATTCATTCTACTTTTCGCCAATCACTCGACAGAAATGACATCTGCAAGTTTTCAAGTCGCCGAGCAGTTCCGGGAATCGATTCAGCACTTGAACGCCGATGAATTCGTTCGAAAATTCATTAAAAGCAAGTCGACAGGGTCGGAGAAGCCACGTAAGTTGTTTTTCAACACTACAAACTTTTCAACACTACATTGAGCTAGCAGACCAATTTATTTTTTTAGCGCACGTTCTCTTTGAAGAATTGGAAAACGGAGGTATGACTTCTTCGTCGTCGGCGATGAATCTGAATCCGATTAGGGATTTGGTGGATATTATGTCAGGTAGGCGTCGTCGTCGTCTTCGTAGTGCTTAATTCGTATCAACGACACCGGAAATTGTGCGAGGAGGAAGAAAACGAAAAAAATATAGGAGGATTAGAGCTTAGATTAGCAAAATGTACACTTTTAGGCATCCCTAGATTCCTCAATACCAATTCTTATTGTGTTTTCGGCAAATTTTGGTCTGCTCAATAAACTTCTAGCTCAAAAAATAAAAAAAATGTAGAAAAAAAAGTTTTTCGAAAAACCAAAAAACCACTTGAATTGTGTATATAATTTGAGTAATTGCTAGCTAGCTAGCATTTGGGAGCTTTCTATATGAAATCATCTCGATTTTTTGGATTTTTGGGGTCTGCTAAAGTCCCGTTTTGTAGTTTGTAGGCCGTTTGGCGAGCCAACTGATGTTCGCCATTTTCCACGTTATTTTATTCAGCGAAAGCAAAAAAGAACCAAAACTGACACATATCACAGATGATTCTAGGCCAGATGACGTGGAATTTTCTGAAGAATAGGCAAAGAGATGAATAATGAGAGAAACAATCAAAGAATCTTTTTGTTCTACCCTTCCTCTTCCCCGTATGCGCTTAGTACACCCTATACTCGAACTTTATCAATTCTCGCTTCTTTTTCCCCCTCCCGCTTTGATAGAAAAAAAGTTTCATCTTCTCAATTTGTGTGTGTGTGTTTTTTGGTCTTTTTCGTGTTTCTGCCCCTTAGTCTTTAGATTCCATGTGGGCGTTGTCGTCGTCTTCTGTCCATCTCGATTTCCTCAATTAGAAAAATCTAATGATTTGATAATATACGGATTATCTCATTTGAACTTTCCATTGTTTTTTGTCCCGTTGAAAAATACCGTTTTTGAGTGGATTTAGGTTTGGGTCTGCTAATGTTGGTTAGTGTAGTTTCTATTATAGCATAACATAAAATTAGGAGAGCTTGGGTCTGCCAAATCGCAAACTACAGCTTCCGATTTAGCAGACCCATTCGACACCTGATTTTTCTGCTTTTTTGTGAATTTAGGTTTGGGTCTGCTAATGTTGATTAATGTAGTTTGTAGTATAGCAGGCCCAACTGGCCCATCTTCAATGCGCGCATGATAAGTCTGCTAATGTTTATGTTGTAGTTTGTGGTCTAGCATACCCATTGGCCCTTGTATAATATATGCGGGAGGTTGATCTGCTAATGTTTCCTATGTAGCTTGTAGTCTAGCAGACCCAATTTATGAATTTCTAATATGCGCAAGAGATTGGTCTGCTAATGTTTAGGATGTAGTTTGTGGTCTATCATACCAATGCGCACGCAAGGCGCCGACCATAGGTTTGGGTTTGCTAATGCCGGTTAGTGTAGTTTGTAGTATAGCATACCCAAAAGCGAGGTGAGCTCTGCTCTTTCACTCGATATAGGCTATAAACTACAGCTCTGCATTTAGCAGACAAACTTCGCCACGTGTCAAATCGCTTATTGAGTTTCTACGCTGCAAACTACAGCTTTCGATTTAGCCGATCAATTCTACACAATAGTTTTTTTGCACTTTTTCACTAATTTTCACTTTTTCCAGGCAACTCTATGCCCTCATCGTGCTCATCATCCGGAATCCTTCAAGACCAAGCACAACCATCGCAACCAATCACTGTCGATCTTCTAATGATGGATCCAATCGGCGAGGGGATCGCAGTCGACAGCAGTCCTCTGAATCCGACACTGAATTCCACAATGAACACGTCGTCAACGGATCTGAATAACGTGAAGAAGTCTTCTGAAGATTTATCAGCGGCTTCTGAAAAAAAATCATCAAAGAAGTTGTCTCTTTTTATGCCGAAACGGCGGAAAACCGTGTCGACTAGTTCGATAGATGAGACTCCGAACACTGCCGAACCATTTTCCGCATCTGGATTGTTCAAATTCACACGAGAAAAGCGGCGATCGAAGAAGGAGAATGAGAGCAATTTGAGGGCTTCCGTTTGGTAAGTGACACGTGGCAAAGTGGGTCTGCTAATTGCAGAGCTTTAGTTTGTGGCATAGACACTCAGTAAGCTATTTGAGACGTATCCAAGTTGGTCTGCTAAGTCAAAAGTTGTAGTTTGTAGCCTAAACACTCAAAAAAGGATTCGACACGTGGCAAAGTTGGTCTGCTAAATGCAGAGATGTAGTTTGTAGCCAAAACATCGATTTTTCAGCATGGACGACACTCACAGCACTGCTAGCAGCTCCAGAAGCGACGATAAAGTGCTTAACGGCTCATCAGCCCATGGTCACTCGCTTCTAGACGCCCCCATCGATGAAAAACCATCGTCGAGTCTTCCAGTAGTCGACGACGAAGGCTACATGATCCGCGCTACTGAAAACCACGTGGATTCGAATCCAACCGCTTGGTCGAGCTGTTCAAGTGACGAAGAGGAGGACGAGGACGAGCTTCAGAAGTCGAGAATACGAAAAATGACAATTTCCGATAGACCGGTGCATATAAATGCGTCGGTTGACGAGTTGAGAGACGCCATCGGGAGTATAACGCTGACGAGAAGCACCACGTTTGATAGAGATCCCTGGACGATCGGTGGCTCGAAAGCGCCGCCCATGTTCTCCCAGTCAATGAACGCTTCATCGCTCCGACAGCCACTTCGCTCTCATCATACTGCCGATGGACGGTTTAGAACTAACTTTAGTGGTAGTTAACAGCTAAAATGCTGAATTATTGTTTTTTACAATTTAGAATCCGAAGATCCACCGGCATTCTCCGTATCAATGGGTCACAATCAGTCAATCGCCGCTGGAATCGCTAGAGCACGACCACGGAGTAACACTCCGACGACTAGTCAGCTGATGAGTCGGAAGGATTCGAACAGCAGTTTCATGGATCCATGGAGTAGTACATTCAATTTGGCACCCAGTGAATCGAATCATTCGTTGGGAGAATCCACGTTCAATCTGTCACAATCCACTGGAAATTTGTTGCAGGTTAGAGAATAAATGTGTCTGCTAATTAGGCTATAAACTACAAATTTTTTTTTGCTTTTTTTTTCGTTAGAGCAACCACGAAAATTTGGGTCTGCTAATGTTCTTCTTTGTGTAGTTTGTGATTTTGCAGACCCACGTTTTGCCACGTGCAAAGCTAGTGATGGAGGATTTGGGTCTGCTAGACTACAAACTACAATGAAAACAATAGCAGACCTATTCTCACGATTGGTCTGCTAATGTTTTTCGTATAGTTTGTGGTCTAGCAGGCC
>NC_013486.2:16027372-16034054 GCF_000004555.2 Caenorhabditis briggsae
CAAGAAAAACATTAGCAGACCAATTTATCAAAATGAGAATTAGAGCAAATCTTCTCATTTTTAGCTCAAATTTTCTGGATTTCAGAACTACTATTTAAGCTGCAAACTACAATGGAAACACTAGCAGACCAATTTTCACTTTTTTTTCAGGCTACAATATCGGAGCAACGAATCCCGGTGGCTATGGCGATCAACGAGCATGTACACGTTTGGTTCAAAAAAGGAGCCGATGATTTTGTGCAACGGACATTTGGCACTGTGATGATCTCCTTCCCGACGTCTTCTATCAACCTTCTGACTTCGATTCAGCATGAAATCGAGCCGTTGGCTTTCCGGCTATCCAGCGCGAAATTTATAAAGTCAGTACTCCCGAACAAGCAGTTGATCGACGAATTGCTGAGCAAAAAGGACGACGAAAACTACACATTCTACTTTAACAAGCTCCAACTTGCCACGTGGCTTCAAACCCAGAAAATCGCAAAGCCAGATGCGCAGTTTATGAATGCAGAAGTGGCTCGTTACGAGATGGATCCAACGGCTCCGTGTAATTCGGTGCCCCCGTTGTTCCTGACGGCGTACTGGAAGTTCGAACCAGGTCACACGGACCTACGTGTCGACTATCGGCTGAATTCCGAATCGCCCGTCTCCGCGCCGCTTCTAAATGTGAATTTCAACACGAATCTCACTGGAGCCGTGGATTCTGTGATGTGTGACCCGGAGGGAAAATGGGCGACCGATAGTCCGTCTCTAGGGTGGAGTTTGTTGGAAATTTCCAGGAATGGAGATGTTCATGGCTCACTGAAGGCCAGGATTTTTATGAAGAATTCTGGGGTGAGTTTTTGTTATTTAGAAGCTATCGAATCTAAAAAATAATTTTCAGGATGAAGTCAGTCTCGAGATGCTTGATCGGAAGCCGGCGCAAGTATTTGTTCAATTTCAGGTTAGTTAGAACAACCACTTGACAATTGGGCTCCCATCTAAGTTCAAGGGCTGAAGAATCCACCTAAAATCGATTTTTCAGTGCCACGAAGCCAACCAATCGGGTGTGGACGTATCACTGGTTCAATCGGACATTTATCACCTGTCGATGATTCGTAAGAAGCTGTTAGCTGGAAAATACTTCTGCGAACCGGAGCTTAGAAAATAATCTTCTCTATCCTGTGTAGATATGGCATAATTTTTCGAATTTAAGAAAATCTGTGATTTGTATGTCTTTTTCTTCTCCTTCATCTGTCTAATGTTCCCTTTTTCTGTGTCCTTTTTCAACCCGAAGAAAAATTACGAGTTGAGTTTTTTTTTAATTTTCTTCCCAGTCGAGCTTCTTTCTCTCAATACTTGCTATATTTTGTAATAAATGACCGTCTTTTTTGTAATTTATTTGTTATTTTGTCTGAAAAAAGTAGAAAAACATCGATTCCACCTGAAAATTGAAAAACTTACTTCAAAAACAACTGAAAAACAAGTTTTCCGACGAGCGAGACGACGACTAGCTTCCCCTAAATTTCAAACTCGCGCGCTTTTCTTTGGTCGCATTTCGCTGAGTAGCGACTCAGCCCGCCCACTTTACACCGTTGTGATACCGCAGGCGAAGCGCCACCTGACCGATTCAAACAGTTTTACCGATTTTTTTTACCGTTTTGCCGTCGAAAATTGCCGTGTTTTCCTGAAAAATCCGCTAGAAAATCGATTTTCCTACCTAAAAATTCTCAAAACCTGTTTTTTTCCCGAAATTCTCGCTGTTTTTCGACCCTTTTATCGATTTTTCTCAACAAAAATGTGTCAAAACTTGCTTGTCATTCCAGGGTACCCATATTATGGGCTATTGAACAGCTTGGAATTTGCACGCATTTGAATTGAAAAGAAGCTTCCAGTACTTCTCATCTTCAGCACACACAAATCAATAAAATGACCGAGTACGGATGTCAAGTCACCAACAAGTTTGGTCTTCCATCGGACGATGACTCCGGTAAGTGAGGGGTCTATATAGGTTTATATACCCTGTGCGCAGATTATTATCTTATCTGCGCGACTCGGATGATCAGCGGCGTCTTATCAGATCTGTTTTTCTTGCAGAATATGACGATCCTCGCGAGCTCATGCAGAAGGTCTCCCAGCTCGCACTCAAGAAGAAGGAGGAGAAGGCTGTGAAGCCCGCCCAGCCGACCAAGCCAGTCGCTGCTGCTCCAGCTAGTGAGTATCCGTATTTTTATAAAATTTGGAATTCAATTTTTTTTCCAGGTGCTGCCGCCAAGACCGACGGTGCTTCTGCTGGACGTGGACGCGGAGGACGTGGTCGCGGACGCGGGGGAGCTGCTGGCCGTCCACGTGATGGCGGAGATCGTGTCTCCAACGAGAACAACGGTGAACGCTCCGGCGATTCCCGTCGTGGAGGACCCCGCAGAGGCGGTGAACGCGGAGCTGCTCGTCCAGCTGGGTGAGTAGAATTTGTTGGAATTTCCCTATTTTTCAATTTTCAGACGTGGAGGACGCGGAGGATTCACTCGCGAGAACAGAGAAGGAGAGGAGCCAAGAGACCAACATTTCGCTGACGACGGACAAGACACCCGCGCTCCAAGACGTCGCGGAGGATTCACCCTTGGTGGACCATCCGGCGGACGTGGAGGATCCCGTGGAGGTCGTGGACGTCAATTCGACCGTCAATCCGGATCCGATCGTACCGGAGTTCGCGCTTTCGAGAAGAAGGACGGACATGGAAAGGGCAACTGGGGAGACCAGAAGGATGAGCTCGCCGGAGAGACCGAGAACATCGCTCCAGAGGGAGAGACTGCTCCAGCTGAGCCAGAGGTTCCACGTGAGAAGACCGCCGAGGAGCTCGCTTTCGAGGCTGAGCAAGAGGTTCTTGCCAAGCAGAAGACTCTTAAGGAGTTCAGAGCTGCTCAAAACGTACGTTGTCGTCTTTCGTAGCTAACGAGCATACTTGTCGACTATAACTCGTTTGAAAATTGAAATTGTGAGCCGAACAATACCGGCAAGCTCTGCAACCTCCAATAAGAATACGCCGGTTTCACAATTCCATTTTTGAAGCGAGTTACCAGCCCACCCGGAATAGGCTGGTTGACAAGTATGCTCCCGAGATATTTTTTGCTCAGAATTCTAAAAATTATTGTAATTTTTTGCAGGCTGAGGCTCCAAAGTTCAACACCAGAAAGGCTGGAGAGGGAGCTGCTGACAACTTCGGCAAGCTCATCCCAATGAAGAAGGAGGTCATCCCAGACCGCGAGGAGGACGAGGTCGTCGTTATCCACAAGGCTCCAAGAAAGCAAGTGTTGGACATCTCCATCACCTTCCGCAACGATCGCCCAGAACGTGAGCGCAACGATCGCGATCATCGTCGCAACGACGACCGCTCGGAGAGACCACAACGCGGTGGACAAAGAGGAGGACGCGGAGGCCGTGGAGGACCACGTTCCGGAGGACAAGGAGGACGTCATCAAGCAACACCATTCAACGCTTCTGAGGACGCCTTCCCAGCTCTCGGAGCCAAGTAATTCTCTTCTTTCGTGCCCCCAAATTCTGACCTGACCGCCCAATTCCATCAACCACCACCACCTCCTCAAATGCTCTGTTCTACTCTTCATCTTGTTTTCTTCGTGCTCTCCTTTCCTGTCTTCATCAAGATCTGTGCATCGGCTCCAAAAAACCAATTCCCCTATCACACAAATTGTCTGTTTCCAACAGCTTGTTTTTCCTCTCTTACTCTTTTTATTCGCCCCATTAGTTCCCCACATAGCTTGTTATAATTGTTATCACGCCTTTTCCGATCTCTTTCCTCATTTTCTGATGAGTTTTCGAGTCGTTAAAGGCTTGCTTGTTTTTTTCTTTTTTTTTACTACTTTGTCTTTTGTCCCCGTCCAATCCCTTGATCTTCCACACCACTGACGACCTCTCTTTTTTCTTCAATCACCCTGACACGAAAGGTCTCAAGTGTCGGATCCTCATCCCAATTTTTCCTTATTTTTTAAAACTAGTTTTTAGAAGCATCCAATTTGTGCACCGCCCCCAACCCGTCCCATCCCCAATAAGCCAATGTTCAGATCCAATTCTATTGGAGTGTTTGTTGTTAACAAGATTTGATAAAGCATCATTTTGTGTTAAACACTTTAAATTCCCCACTACATCCCCACCATTATCCAATTTCGTTCATTTTTTTGCTCTCTTCTTCCCATTGCCCCGCCCAACAATCACTGAAAGCACATGTGTTTTGTAATAAAAACGGTAAAAGCCCATTCAATTCTGAAGGGGAGGAGCCGGATGCAGGAGGAGAACCAAAAACAACGGGATTCCCCTTCTGCTTAAGCCATGTCAGCAATCTAGTGCTCGGCGTGTATGTGCCTCTCCTCTCTTGTCAAATGGGAGAGCAGAGGGAATGTCTTCAGAAGACGTGGCAGAGAAAAGGAGAAGCGAGAGTGCCACCGCGTGGACGACGACAAAACTTTTGCTCTCTTTTCTCCTATTTTTCGTTGGCTCCCGTTTTTTTTTTGAATAGCGACTTCTTCATATCGATTCTGAACATTTCTTTTTTTCAGAATATTTTTATTATTTTCAGTTCATTATATTCTTCGTTTTCCAGAAAAAAAGGCCCATCTATTTTTAATTAATTCTCTGCGTCTCTTCTCTCTCCTTTTCCCACGTTTTCCATGTCATTCTGGAGGGACGCCTACATCTATTTCGCAAGTTTTGTAACGATTTTATGACTGCTTCCGAAGAATGGAAGATGAAATTAGGCCCCTCGAGAGAGAATGGGTCTGCCAGACTACAAACTATACAAAAACATTAGCAGGAACACGCATGATGAATCTGCCAGGCTACAAACTAGATTCCCAACATTAGCAGACCCATTTCGTGCCTGTTGTCTC
Source organism: Caenorhabditis briggsae (assembly GCF_000004555.2). NCBI lineage: Eukaryota > Metazoa > Nematoda > Chromadorea > Rhabditida > Rhabditidae > Caenorhabditis > Caenorhabditis briggsae. The sequence goes on from NC_013486.2 coordinate 16,032,250, forward strand.
CTGTGCCTCGTAGGTCTGCTAGACTACAAACTATACATATATCATTAGCAGACCCATTTCCTCGCCAGTCGTCTTCCGTCTCGTGGGCCTGCTAGACTACGAACTACACAGTAAACATTAGCAGGCCAATTTCTTCATTTTTTTCTGAAAAATCACTCCGAATTGTCGTTTCAGGCCAATTTTTCGCGCTGTTTTGTCGATTTCCAATGAATTCAATGAAATTTGAGCTTATAAAAAGCCCAAAATTCTCGAAAATAGTCATAAAAATCATAAAAACCGACTCAAAATTCATTAAAAATGGATTTTTTGAGATACAAACTACATTTTTAGGGGAAACAACAATTTTTCAATCGCAAAAAATGCTTTTAAAGTTTTTGACCTACAAAAAAATTTTTTTTTTTAGAAAAAAAAATATTCCGCAAATTTTCTCTTTTGAAAACATCTTTTTTCGAATTTGCTGTCTTTTTCCTGCTCTTGAAACACTCGAAAACATCAAATTACAGCTGAATTTTCATAAAATATTAGAATTTTGAAAATTTAGAATTTTCGAATTTTTGAATTTTTAATTTTCATGATAATCGAGAAATTTAATTTTCAAAAATTTTCTTTTAGGGGTCTGCTAATTCCTCAACTGTAGTTTGTAGTCAACAACAACTTTTTTCTCTTTTTTCTCCCATTTTCCTAATCCAATTCAGCCCAAAAGATGAGTAGTAAAATTGCCCGAAGGGCAGGTCCCGTTAATTCCTTTTTTCCTTTTCTTCCTGTTGCATATTTGGGTCTGCTATACCATAAACTACATAAGAAATATTAGCAGAACAAACTCGCGCACATTAGAACTGCATAAGTTGGGCCTGCTAGACTACAAACTACATAAGAATCATTAGCAGACCCATTTCTTGCCACGTCACCCACATCTCGCTTATTTCAAATTCAATGAGAGAGAGAGAGAAAAAGAACTGAATCTTCTTTTTTTTTCTATTTTCTCATGCTCCCCATGTCGTTCTGCGCTAATCCTTTCCTCTCCTTTTTCATTACCTCATACATTTCTCTACGTCTCTCCATTCCCTCCACACTATTTCTCTCTCTAGAAGTGATTAGAGATAAGGAGAGATGAACAGACGCAGAGATTTTTTTCAAACGGAAATAGGAATAGGAAATGGGAATGCTCTGGGGGGAGAAGAATTTATCGAAGAAGCACCAGAAAGATATATCTAAGAAGATTTTTGGATGAGAAGAAGAAGATAACTCGTGATATGCAAATAATATTTTTCTCTAGTTTTCAGTCTGAACAGACAGTTTCAGAGGACTTCTGTTTTCAGATTTTTTCAGATGCTTCAAATTTTGATACAGTAACCTGAAATTATTTTCAATTTTTAGAATTTTCCGAGTTTTTAGGATTTTGAGACTTTAAATTTTTTTAGATTTTCAGGTTTTCCGAATTTTAGGATTTTTTAAGTTTTGAATTTCTGAATTTCTAAATCTCTGAATTCCCATACTTGTAACGAGCCGGGCCGGGCTTTTTCCGGAATTTTGGAGGCCCGGCCCGGCGGGCCCGCCATTTCACTAGTTTCGAAATTTTCAAAAAACACATAAGGGGGACCCTTATGTGTTTTTTTCATAAGGGGGACCCTTATGTGTTTTGTGATTTTTTTCGACCAAAAAATGTTTTTTCGAGTTTTTCGATCTTTTTTGATCAGACAGACAAACAATCCGAAATACGAAAAAAAATGGAAAAAATTATATTGAGAGCTCAAAATTTGGCTCAAAAATACAGAATTTTTGACACCGGGCCTTCCGGGCCGGGC
>NC_013486.2:16034117-16070536 GCF_000004555.2 Caenorhabditis briggsae
TGAATTTCTGAATTTCGGACTTTCTGAATTTCTGAATTTCTGAGTTTCTGGATTTATGATTTTCGGAAAATCAGAATTTCAAATTTGACTTTTCGACTTTTTGAATTTTTCAAGATTCCCCTCCCGAATATTTCACAATTGTATCTTTTTTTTTTTGCTTTTTTAAATGACGATTTTGTAGTTTGTAGTCTAGCAGACCAACGTCATGCTTGTTTGGGTTTGCTAGACTATAAACTACACCTTCTCATCAGCAGACAACTTTTCACTGGTCTGCTATCTATATTTTGTAGTTTGTTGTTTGGAAAAATTTTAGGAGCCCAATTCTTCTAAAAATTTATCTTCTTCCAGAAGAGACAAGAGCCCCATTCTAAGCTATTTTTTCCAGACCTTTTTCTTTTCCCTCTCTCATTTCCCCATACTCTCTCACTTCTTTCATTCCATGTTTTGTCTGTGTCATTCAAGGATTTTCAGCTGCTTTTCAGAATTTTTTTCATTTTTTGTGTTGTCGAAAGATAAAATCGATGACCTAGAAATCCCAAATTTCTCATTTTCTAGGCCATGAGTGCATTTGAATGTCAGAAATGTGAAAATGAAGAGAACGAGGAAGAAGAAGAGGAGGAGGATCAGTGTCCTACAGTAATACGAAGGGTACGGTTTTGTAGTTTGTAGTGTCTTTAGCAGACCAAAATTTCAAATTTTCAGTCCTACTCTGCCGATTGGCTGCACAACGATGACTCTTCTGGAGCCGACGAGGATTCTGAAGAGGATTCAGATGCCGAGTTTCTGGTTCATCCTTGCTTGAGAAGTATTATCAAATCGAAATCCGCTTATGCGGTTCCCAGAAGTCGCGGAGATGACTTGGCATTGGCCAAAAATAGCAGTATTAAGCCAAGCAAAACAAGCTTTGAGGTAGGTGATAAGGATTGGTCTGCTAGACTACAAACTACATATAATTGGATTTACCGTAAACACTGCGACCCGAACAAAGCGTCAACTTTGAGCTTATATATCTCGGTTGCTGTAAAAGATATCAAAAAGTAGTCAACTGATAAAATGTTGTTCGTAATGTGTGAAATATTTTATCAGTCGACTTGTTTTTGATATCTCTCACAGAAAATGAGATATATAAGCTCAAAGTTAACACAATGGGTTGGGCACTCTGTTAGAGTGCTTACCATAGTTGATTTGAGCCGTTTTTCTAGCAGAACAAGACAGAAAGATTGACATCTTGGAATTTTGTAGTTTATAGTCTATCAGACCAACTCAGGCTCTTACTTTCAGATCTCCCTCTCCAGAATGATCGAATCCACCAGTAAAAGTATTGCACAGGAAATTGAATATTCTGTAGCCGATCTTCTGCCGACCCTAGATGAAACGTGGCCGGATCCAGAAGAAGACGAAGAGGAGACGAGGAAAAAGAGGAAGAAATCGAATGTAATGAGGTACGGTAGTTTGTAGTTTGTAGTCTGTAGGAGACAAACGCACACGTGAAGCGTTTAAAGTTGGGAAGCCCTGTGCTTGGCGACATTAAGTAGGCTTTCTTCAAAAACGCATATCTCTGAAACTAAGAAAGTTAGACATTTTTTGTTAACTGAAAAAATTTTTAAAAAAATTTTTTACATATTTTCGATGTTGACACCTTTTTTCTAGCTACAGTATTTTTTGAGATATGCGTTTTTAAGTTGGCGCACACCCTCTCAGTTGGCGCACACCCTCTCGTGGCGCCAAGGTAACTAAACGGCCGATCACTGGTTTGGGTCTGATAATGTTCTTTCTGTAGTTTGTAGTCTAGCAGACCCATGGATTTTCAGATACTCTCCAAGTCTCTCATCTGATCTCTCGCTAAATCTCAAAGGGAAAGAAGACGATGAAGATGAAGAGGTCAAAAATGAGCACCGCCCATGTTGGTCGTCCCCACCGAACTTCTTCGACGACAGCTTCAGAAGCGTGTCTCCTTTGAATCGTAACACTTATTTTGAAATTTTAGAAATCTAAAACTTGAAATTTTCAGAAAAATGCTGGTCAGCTCCAGATCTAGAAGACGTCAAATTCCCAGCCCTAGAAGAGCCTCCGACAATTCCTTCGATTCCAATTTTGAAGGAATTAATCGATGAATCGTGCCTGGGATATCCCGTGATAGAGACTCCAGATAATGGTAAGAATCGTAGTTTGTAGTTTGTACTCAAATACAAACTACAAGACCTCGGTTTTTTTCTCGGTTTTCCTTTTCCTTGTGCCATTCTTTCTAGAATTTTTAAAAATTTTGAAAATTTCGAAATTTGGCATCACCTCATGCACCATCCCCGATCCCTATACTTTTTCAGACCCATCCGTTTGCTCATACCGTCTACCATCATCGCTTGGCTCCGCCCCCTCACCCAGTCCACCCCGCCCACTTTCACCGGTTTTCGGACGTCCCGCACCCCCACAATGTGAACGATTTTTTTTTGTTTTCTTCCTTCAGAGTTTATAGTTTGTAGTCTAAAATGCAAACTACAGACTACAAAACATTTTGGTTGATTTTTTGGTTTTTGGGCACTTTCGGAATTTCCAGAATTTCCAGAATTTCCAGAATTTCCAAAATTTCTAGAATTCTAGAATTTTAGAATTTTAGAATTTTTCGAAGTTTTGGAAACTTTAGAATTTTTTTAATTTTTGAAATTTGTGTCTGCAAATTCAGTTATTGTAGTTTGTAGTCAACCAGGCCAACGCTTCCGTAAGGAGCCGACCAGAGCTTTGGGTCTGCTAATGCGTACTCTCTAGTTTGTAGCCTAACAGACCAACGGCAGTGTGAAGAGGGAATCAGTAGTTTAGGCATGCTAATGTTTGTTTTGTAGTTTGTAGTTTAGCAGACCTACGCTCACGTTAGGCGCCAGCCATAACTTTGGGTCTGCTAATGTTTACTTTGTAGCTTGAAGTCTAGCAGACCAAAACTCTCCGAACTTCCAGACCGCATCCATCTCTCCCAATCAATGCAACTGCCACGTCGACCCGATATCGAGGCATTTTTGGCAGATTGCCAAAATGACTACACGCAAGCTCCGCCCACTTTTAATATTGGATCAGAAGAAGAAGAAGATGATGATGATGACGTGGCTGGAATCATCACTGAAGAAGATGAAGATGATTTTTATGATGACGACGATGATGAAGACGACGAGGAGGATGTTAAGAAAACTGAAGAGGTACTACAAACTAAAAAGACTACAAAAACTACAAAAACCACACAAAAAAGTTTTCAGGTCTGGCCCGAGAGAACCGTCGCTAGCTTTGGCTGGTCTGATGGCGTCCAACGGGCTGTTCACAGATCTGCCACGTTTCAAATCAATCGATATCTTGAAGAGAATACGGTATCCCCACCGCCAGTGAGGATTACTGTATCTCGATCCGCCCACTCCCAGCTTTACAATTTGGGAGCCGATGAGACAGAGGACGATGCTGAAAATGAAAATGATGACGTGGCTAATTCAGAAAATATGAATGGAGGAGAGAATTGCAGCTCTGGAGTGTCACAGTTGGATGAGACGGAGTGGTTGGTGTGGAATTTTCAGTTTCAGAAGTTGTAGTTTGTAGTCTAGCAGACCTTCCCGATACAATAAGTATGCTATCTTTAAAGGTGCATATCTCCGAAACTAAAAAAGCTAAAAATTTTGTGTCAATTAAGAAAATGTTTAAAATAATTTTTTGCATATTTTCAATGTTGACAACTTTTTTCTAGCTTCAGTAGTTTTTGAGATATGCACTTTTAAAGGTCGGTGCCAAGGTAACTAAAACGCCGACCACTGGTTTGGGCCTGCTAACTCTTACTTTTGTAGTTTGTAGTCTAGCAGACCCAAGTTTATCTTTTTTTTTCCGCTTGCCTTGTTTTGCCTGGTCACTAGACGCAAAATTTTCTGATTTTGCTGGTTGCCATAACAATTTTTTTTCGTTCAAATAACTGGAAAATTTATTTATTTTCCCAAAAAAAATGTTCCTGGTTGTGTGTTTTTTTCACTTTAAACCTGGAATTTTTTTGAAAAATCGTATTTGAATTTGCAAAAAAACCTGGAAAAATCTAAAATTGCTCAAAATTTGATAACTTTCTGAAGACAAAAAATTCAGAATTTGAAAAAAGTCAATCTGGTTATTAGAAATTTACGATTATATTTTTTAAAAAAATATCTGATTGTCTAGACATTTCAATTTTTTCAGTTCAGAAAAATTTTTTAAATGTCTGACTCGTAAAATTTTTAATAATCTGGATTTTTTAAAGTCTGAAATATAGAATTTCTGAATATCTGAATTTAATTTTAGAGATTCAGAATTTTGAGAATTTTGAGAATTTTCGGAATTTTTGGAATTTTCGGAAAATTGGAAGCAAAAACTGAATTTCTGAATTTCCGAAATTCTGAATTTCTGAATTTCTGAATTTCTGAATTTCTGAATTTCTGAATTTCTGAATTTCTGAATTTCTGAATTTCTGAATTTCTGAATTTCTGAATTTCTGAATTTCTGAATTTCTGAATTTCTGAATTTCCGAATCTCTGAATTTCTGAATTTCTAAATTTCTAAATTTCTGAATTTCTGAATTTCTGAATTTCTGAATTTCTGAATTTTTACACTTCTGAATTTTGGAATTCTCTTACCTAATCGTATCAATAGGGCTTTGCGATGAGAAGGAACCTGAAAATCGATAAGAAGGAACCTGAAATTCCATGGAACAATTAAGATTTGAAACTCAACAATGTCAAAAAAGCAATCTAAACCATCGAAAAACTTATTTTTTGAGTATTTTTCATCTAAAAGTCCGGATAGCCGAGTGGGATTTTTCATTAAAATCTACCAACCTGAAGGTTGCGGGTTCGAACCCCACCGATGGAATTTTTTTGGTATTTGTGTAATTCAGAATTTATAAATTTCTCTGAAACTTTCGAAAATCCAAAAAACCCAATTCCCACTATTTTCAATGTAATCCTATATCTCTAATTTTTCTGGGGGCGCCACTCTCCCAGCTGTTCAGCTTCATTTATTTATTTCTATTTACTATATATTTTTCGTACTACACCCTCCCGCCCCATAACAATTTTTAGTGCTCCTCCTCTCCTTTTCCATCTCTTGAGTATTTTTTAATCAAAAAATAAAAGTATGGAGAGAGAGAGAGAGAGAGAGAGAGAGAGAGAGAGAGAGAGAGAGTGAAGATATGTGAAAAACCCGGCTCACACAACTTTTGCTCTCCCTCTCTCCTTATTTGGCCTTGTTGTTTTTTTGTCTCCTTGACGTCTGACACTACTCTCCCTATTTTTTTCTTTTTTGTTCATCTGTGCTGAGCTCTCTAATATATTCATTGAAGCTCTTTTGAGACAAAAGTAGTGGGGGCGAACATGAAAACTTTTTTTTTTTTGAATTTTCGATTTTATGTTCTTGTTTCCTTTTTTTGTGTGAGTCTTGGTCTTGCCGTGGGAGGCAAAAGTTTTGGAAATCTGGAATTTTTAGTTTTTCAAAATTTCAGAATTTTGAAAAACGTCGACTTTGGATAAGATAATGATTTAAAGTAATTTAGATCCCGAAGATCGGACAATTTGAATTTTTTCTGAAATTTCGAAAAAAAATCTGAAAATTTAAGAAGTTTTGAAGATATGGAATTTTTGGGATTTTTGGAATTTACGGAAAATTTTCGAACTTTTGGGATTTCAGATTTTTGAAGTTTTCTTGCGCTTTTGGGATTTTGAGAATTTCCGAATATCAGAATATGGGATTTTGAGATTTTCGAAATATCATGTATTCTAAAATTCTGTAATTCTAAAATATTCTAAAATTCTAAAATTCTAAAATTCTGTAATTCTAAAATTCTAAAATTCAAAAATTCGATAATTCTAAAGTTCTAAAATTCTGTAATTCTAAAATTCTGTAATTCTAAAATTCTAAAATTCTAAAATTCTAAAATTCTAAAATTCTAAAATTCTAAAATTCTGAAATTCTAAAATTCTAAAATTCTAAAATTCTAAAATTCTAAAATTCTAAAATTCTGTAATTCTAAAATTCTAAAATTCGATAATTCTAAAGTTCTAAAATTCTGTAATTCTAAAATTCTAAAATTCTAAAATTCTAAAATTCTAAAATTCTAAAATTCTAAAATTCTAAAATTCTAAAATTCTAAAATTCTAAAATTCTAAAACTCTAAAATTCTAAAATTCTAAAACTCTAAAATTCTAAAATTCTAAAATTCTAAAATGCTAAAATTCTAAAAATTCGAAAATAAGTTCAAAAGTCAAAACTTGTCAGTCATTTCAAAAAAAAAATAAATGTATCTTCCTCTTCCTCTCTCACAAAAATATGACGAATTGTGAAAAACTTCAAAAACTGATCGCTATTTTGAAAAATGTACAAATCTACTGGCTCAAAAGAAGAAAAAGTGGCTTTTCTCTTCTGCGGAAAGGAGGAAAAATTCTAATCCCTTCTTCCTTCCTTCCCCCAATGGAATTTCATTGACCCAATTCTTTTTTTTCTGGCCTCCGGCCGGAGCCCTTAGTTCCATTTTCTTCCCTTTTTTGGTCCATTTTTCTACTAAATTTCTATCTTTTTTCTTTTATTTTTTGTGTATCTTTTTCCCCCGACGGCCTCATAAACTACTCTTCTTCTTCTTTAGTTTGAGTACTATTTTAGAAGAGCACTCTTTTTGGTGCCACGTGGCAATGAATAATTGGTCCCAAGAGGACCCGATTTGGGTTTTCTAATTCATATTTCTGTAGTTTGTAGTCTAGCAGACTAAAAAGACTATTTTATGCTTGAAAGGACATGTCGAATTTTTGAAGTTTTGGAACTTTTACAATTTTTCTGATTTTTGGAATTTTTGGAATTTGGGTCTCCTGCAAATCCTTTATTTGTAGTTTGTAGTCTAGCAGGCTCACAATTAGGAAGGTTTGGGTTCGCTGATCCTTATTTTATAGCTTGTAGTCTAATTACACATTAGCAACCCACCAGATTTTTCGGAACCCTGAATTTTTGGAATTCTCGGAATTTTTTGGAACCTTTTGAAATTGTGTGCTAGTTCATGTTTTCGTAGTTTGTAGTCTAGCAGACCAAAGGACTAATCTATCTTTACAGGCTTTTCGGAATCTCGGTTTTTTTGGAATGTTTTGAATTTTGAAATTTTTTTTGTTGGAGTTTTTGGAAAGTTTTCGATTTTTGGGAGTTTTTAGAATTTTAGATCTTGGGTCTGCTAACTCTTATTTTGCAGTTTGTAGTCTAGCAAACAGTGCAAAGGATTAACCTAATTATACAGGTTTTTCAGAGTTTTCAAATTTTTGAGTTTTTTCAGAATTTTCGAAGTTTTTGGAATTTTTTGGAATCTCGGAATCTTCCGAATTTGCGGAATTTTTGGGTTATTTTGGAATTTTCTGAATTTGGATTTGCTAATTCCAATTTTCGTAGTTTGTGGTCTAGCAGACCAACACTAACGTCAAGCGATTTGGGTCCGCTAATTCATCCATTGTAGTTTGTAGTCTAGCAGACCGAAAATGTTTGATATTTTTTCCCTTTTTTTTTCTTCTAGACTTGTTGCAAACTTTTTTTTTCTACCTATATTCACATTTTCTGGGTAACCTGATATTCTTTTTTGCTAGTATTACGTAGTATACTATTTTTAAACCTAATTTTTCAGATTTTTCTTTAAAAATGAGGGAAAAGTTAGAATTTTGGTCTGCTAGACTACAAACTCAGAAACACTAGCAGACCGACCAAAATCGTGCGCATTAGAACCGTCAACTTTGAACCGATATATCTCGTTTTTCGTCAAAGTTATGGAAAAGTTGTCAATTGATAAATTGTTTATCATAATATCAGAAGTATTTTATCAGTTGAAAGATTTTTGATATCTCTTAGAAGAGCCGAGATAATTGAGCTCAAACTTTATAGTGCTCTTTTTCCAGGTTTTTGTTAAAAACCAGGTTTTCTAGTCAATTTTTTATCTTTTTCTCTGAAAACCTCGATTTCTCAAATCTCAAAACCCCCATAAATCCTTTTTTAGTACCACCACCAAACCAAAAAATTTCGTGTTCTTTCCTGTCAGCGCTCTTTCTAAATAACTCATCCCCTCCCCAAATTTTTCTCTCCTTTTTGCTATCCTCCTCCCATGTATAACGAAAAGAGAAGAAGAAGAAATTTGGGTTGACGGATTGAGTTTCCTACTTTTCCCCCACCATTTTCCGAGAGAGAGAGAGAGACCCGTCATACGGGGGGATGGACCTCACACGGACAGGACTCATTTTGTTTTAGTCTTGTTTTCACGCGTCACCACCAAACATACATACATTTTTAGAGTTCTCTATCTTGTTTTAAAAGTACAGTACCGGCCAATAAGATATAGAAAAACGGATTTTTCAGTTGATTGTTGGCCGCTTTTTTTAAACTATAAAATAGAAAAAATTTCCTACAATGCTGTGTAAAAATCATATTTCTAGCGCTTCTAGGAGCCGAGATAGAGTCACTCCAAGAGGCTAGAGACGCAGACGACGAGACACACTGCGTCTCTAACCTCGGAAACTTTAAATGACCGCGTCTCGATGTCTAGATGAGCTAGAAAGTTGGTTTTTGGACAGAATTACATGGTTTGAAATGGGTTTTCAGATTATTTATGGAAAAGTATTTCTTTTGCGTGGTTTCTGACGTTTTGATACCCATATTGCCCTAGTTTAAAGAATTTTGAATTCCGAATCCAGAAGACGTCAAAATTCATATTATCACTAAACTAGGTCGATATGGGTATCACAACGTCGGAAATCACATAAAAAGAACAATTAACGACGTAGAAATTTCAAACAACTGCGAATTCAGAATTCAGAAGACGTCAACGAATGGAATTTTCGAACCTTTGGAAAATTTTTTTTGCCGTCTTCTGAATTCTAAAAACGCAGCTTTCTGAAATTTTCACATCTTTAAATCGTTTTTTAAGTGGTTACCGAGGTTTTGATATTTATTTTATTTTTTATTTTATTTTTTTTATTTTTATTATCTGAATTTTGACGTCTTCTGAATTCTCAGAATTGAAAATTCTTCGGACTAGGGCAATATGGGTATCAACATATCGGAAATCTCATAGAAAAGAAAGTTAACGACGTGAGAATTCCAGAAAACTGCGTTTTCAGAATTCAGAGCAAAGGGTGGCAGAGCAAAGGGTCTGCTAATGTTTATTTTGTAGTTTGTAGTCCAGCAGACCTCCAGATATCCTATAAACAAAACTATACAGAGCAAATTTCCTCCTTCGCCGCTTCGTAATAGGCGGGTACCCATTACTTCACGGAATCTAAGACTTTTGCTCCGTCCGTCCGGAAATTACATGGTTCTTTTTTTAGTCGGCTCTTCTACCCTATTCCTCCAATTTCTCATTTTCTCATTCCTCGGCCTCTTTTTGCCCCCCCCCCCCCCCCTTCTTCAATTTTCTCAATTTTCTTAAGAGGTTTACTGAAAGAGAAAAGTCACCCGAGAAGGTTGATGTTTTACTGGAAAATTTAGGTTTCTGAGAATTTATTTTGCATAGAATCTAGATGACGTGGCATCTTCTGAAAATACCAAAAGGTCAGAAGCATCATTTGAAATTCTGGAAATTCCTTCTTTTTTTCAGAATTTTAGAACAGGGATTCTAATGAATTTTTCATTTTTATCGTTAGTGCCATTGTACATCCTTTTTTTTTGCTTTCTGGAAGATTCTTCCACTCATTTTTGTAGTTTGTAGTCTAGAAACCCAAGGTTTAATCTAGCTATACAGTTTTTTTTTGAATTTCAGATTTATTTGAATCTTTCGAGATTTTTGGAATTTTCGGATTTTGAGTTTTTTTTGGAATTTTCGGTATTTTTGAAAATTTTGAATTTGGGTCTGTTAATGTTCACTTTGTAGTTTGTAGTCTAGCAGATCAAAGCGCGCGCAAGGCGCCGAGAAGATCAATGGGTCTGCTAGTCCTTACACTGTAGTTTGTAGTCTTGCATACCCAGGGCTAACGTTAACCGACGACCAGTGGTGTGGGTCTACTAGTCCTTACTTTGTAGTTTGTAGTCTAGCATACCAAAGCTAACGTCAGGCGGCGACCAGTGGTTTGGGTCTGCTATTGTTTGCCTTGTAGTTTGTAGTCAAGCAGATCAAATTGACGACTCTATGCGTGATATGATTTGGGTCTGCTAATTCTTATTTTTGTAGTTTGTAGTCTAGCATACCGACGCTCACGCAAGGCGAAGACAAGAGCTTTTGGTCTGCGAATGTTGCCCTTGTAGTTTGTAGTCTAGCAGACCAATCTATTCATGCCGTTTCTGTTATAAATAGCTTGAAAACTAGCCTTTTCAAACATTTTTCTTTGATTTCAGCCAAGCATTCTCAACTCGCAAGGCGTGGATGGAACGTGGCAGCTTGGCGTGCCTAGGCTCCGCCCACAATTGCCACGTCATCAATGCCGACCTACCTAGGAACCATCACCGGTTGCATCCGGAGATAATTGATAATGGAGTGCACGCAAATGGAATTCAAAGTCAATACGGTAGGATTTTTTGTAGTTTTTGTAGTTTAGCAGTCCCATCTTCGGTAATAGATTTTTTAGAATTGAGAATCTGAATTTTGACGTCTTCTGAATTCTCAGGATTCAAAATTCTTGAAACTGATCATTTTCTACCGTCACACACAAAAACCAAAAAAATGCCACCGGTCGGGTTCGAACCCGCGACCTTCAAATTGGTAGATTTCAATGAAAAATCCCACTCGGCCATCCGGACGCATTTTTGAAAAATGATCAAAAAATGAAATTGTTTTTTTTGACATTTTTGAACATCCAAAATTAAATTACAGGTTCCTTCTCATCGCTGGCGCAAGCTGAACCATCGACATCTGTAATGCGTCGTTCGTGTACTACAGATGAATTCAGAAGAGTCAGAAGACGTCTGCCGAGAAGACCAGATGAGCTGGGTGAACCCATCGAACTTCCACAATCCAAGTCAATGTACGAAAGAGCACTTTGTGCACAGTTTGGGAATTCTGCTGGATATGCCACGTCGCCTCCAGAAGACTATACACTACGAAAAGAGCGAGAGAGTGTGGAAATGGAGAGACGCAGAGAGAAGACGAGTCGACCGCCAAGTTTGGCATTGCAAAGCACTATTGATACTATTAGGTACGAAATTCAGAAATTCAGAAGTTTGAAAGCTCAGAAAAGGAACAGCCAAAATTTTTAATTTTCAAGTAAATCATCATTTTGGTCTGCTATCTCCAAATTGTATAGTTTGTAGTCTAGCAGACTCATTCACCCTATGTTCCACAATAAATTATCCATTGCCTCCTCCTCCTCCCTAACCCATTATCCCACAGCTCTCTCCATTTTCCCGACACAATTACTGCTCTCGGAGCATCTAGTCTATTCCCAAGGCCGTCCGTTTTTCCCCTTCCTTTAATCTCTTTGAAAACCTGACTCCGCCCACAAAAACAATTGGGAGGAAATAGTGTTGAAAAGTGATAGAGTGTTTAGAGAAAAAGAAAAGAGAGAAATGAGTTTGGAAAAAGGCATTCTTCTGGTGTTCTCTAAATGGAGTGGAGAAGACGTCAACGTCTTCTTTTTCTCGTTTTTTTTTGAATCTAGGAACTTGATAAAAATCCAGATTGGTCTGCTACCTCTGAAACTGTAGTTTGTAGTCTAGCAGACCCATCGCCCGTGGCCTGCTAACGCTGTGCGTATAGTTTGTAGTCTAGCAGACCCATCGCAATAGCCTGCTTGGCTATAAACTACAGTAAATAGAACACCAAATCGTGTATAACAAAATGTGTAATTTGTAGTTTGTAGTCTAGCAGACCCATGAAACTGAAATCGTGGGTTTTTTTTTCAATTTTCAGAAAATTTAATTTTTCTAGGAAACCAAACTTTTTCAGCAAGAAAATACATAGTTCAAATTTTCTGCCAATTTGTGGATACCCGTTTTCATAGTTTGTAGTCTAAACATTATAGTTTGTAGTCTGACCCAAAAAAGGAAAAACGTCGTGGGAGAGTAATTGGAAAATTGGAAGAAAAAAAGACAAAAGAAAGAAAATTAGGTTGTTTGAAAATAACAAAAAAAAAGTTTTGAAGTTTCTGGAAATTTTCGGAAAAAAGTTTTTTTGTCAGAAGTTTTAAAAATCTTCAAAAACAAAAAATTCATTTCGAAAAGCTCTGAAAATAAGAATTTCCGAATTTCTGAACTTCTTTTTCCTCTAGTAATACCGTAAAACCTGTTTTAGAAGGGCCGACATTGCTCCAAGGTAGCTCTGTAGGGCTCTTCTATTACAGGGGCCTTTCAATTAGAGGGGGCCCTTCTATTTCTTTGGCCAGTTTTTTTTCCGTAATTTAGCATCGAAAAATTCGACGAAGTTCTGTTCAAAATTCATGAAAATCTGCCAATTTCACCAAAATTTAGCAAGATGTTCATCGAAAAATAGAGTTTCAACAAATTTCTTTTAAATTGTGGAGTTCCCGGAATATCTCCACTGAAATAGTACCGAAATTTTCTGATTTCATAACACATTTTGAAAAGGCGGGTCCATTTTCACAGAGGGCCCTTCTATTACGAGGGCCCTTCTATTTTTCCGAGCCCCTCTCGGAGGGCCCTCCTATTAGAGGCGTCCTTCTATTAAAGGGCCCTTCTATTACAGGTTTCACGGTAAATCAATAACTTTGTTTCGCCTTCTTAATTATGTAGTTTTTTTTCAGAAATTCCAGCGCAATGGAAGGAGGTCCACGTCGTCAGACTCCAATGAGCAACCAAAATCATCCCTCTGCTACAGTAATCGATCCGTGTGCTCATCTGGAGACACCGATTTCTCCGCATAGTGAGTTATTATTATTTTTTTTGAATTCGAATTGAATTTTTTTTTCAATTTCATATGAAAATAAATAGACAAAATTGCACTTTTCGAGTCCTAAAGAGGCGAAAAATTCTGGGTAATTTATCATTTTCTGCTCCTAGCAAAACAGAAAATCGATTCATCAAAGCAAGAAAGTTTCCTGTTGTGCTTTTTCATGTTCTTCCGAATGCACTTTTTCATTTTTCATCTATTTCCTCTTTTTTTTTTGTTGGTTTGACAGATTTAGGCATTTCAGTAGGGATTTGGAGGTCAAGAATCGAAAGAAAACTTTTTTTGCTGGAGAAATTTTGAAAGGGATCAAAAATTAAAAAAAAATCTGGTAAATGGAGATTAGAATTAGCAAGAGTTTGCTGAAAATTTTTAAAGATTTATGAAAGGTTTAGAAACAATTCTGACAGGAATTTTGTTCAAAATTTGCTATTTTTGGGAATTCTGGAATTTTGGAAACTTTAGAAATTTCGAATTCTTGGGAATATTTTGGATTTTTTGGAATTATCAGAATTTCGGAAACTTTTTTTTTGAATTTTTCGGAATTTTGGGAACTTTAGAATTTTCATAATTTCTGGAATTTTTTGACTTCAGAATTTTAGAATTTTAGAATTTTAGAATTTTAGAATTTTAGAATTTTAGAATTTTAGAATTTTAGAATTTTAGAATTTTAGAATTTTAGAATTTTAGAATTTTAGAATTTTAGAATTTTAGAATTTCTTACTTTTTACTTTTTGTTTGCAGTCTAGCAGACCAAAACAATCAAGACACGTTGCAAGAATTCATATACAAAATTTTTTGAAATTTTTAAATAAATTTCGCAATTGTTTCAATCAATTTTCAAGATTTCAGACACTGCTTATTGTCGAATTAAAAAAAAGTGACACCTGAGAATTTGAAAAATTTTGCGTTCAAGTTTAGTTTTTTTTGCTGAAAAATAGATTCTAGAGATGCTAGCGATCATTTTTATACCAAGAAATCAAAATTTTGTTCAAAAAATCCCACTAATTTCACATAATTAAATTTGTTATCTACAGTATCCGTTTTCGCTCCGCCCCCTCGTAAATCGACACGAGCGTCGTCTCCGAGATTTTCAGGTGTCACTTTTTTTAATCCGACAATAAAACCTGTAATAGAAGAGTCCCCTAACACTTAGGTTTGAGCTCAATTATCTTAATTCTTCTGCAAGATATCAAAAAGTTGTCAACTTATAAATTGTTTATCATATTATCACCAAAATTTTATCAGTTGACAGATTTTCGATATCTTTGATAGGGATCCAGATAAATTGGTTAAAGGTGACAGTTTGGGTGCGCTTCTATCAGAGGTAGTACGGTAGTTTTTGTTTTCAGAAAAAAATCTGGTATATCTCTATGGCATCATTTTGGCCACCTAATCAACAGATGAAATGATTAAAACAAATGAAATTAAGTTTCCCAAATATTTTTGATTCCAAGAGCACTTCTTCTAATGAAAAATGCCGGAAATTCTAAAATGAAAAATGTTGCCATCCATCCATTCTTGTCTCTCCGCCTTCTCCCATCTGCTCTTCTGAATTGAATCTAATTTCCGATGCTTCCCCTGGCTTTTTCCGAAAAAGACGTCATAAACACTTTTGCCTCCGCCATTTCTCTGCTCTTCTTCTGTTTCCAAAAGGAGATAGTGGCGTTGAGCATAAGGGGAGAAGAAGAAGAAGTAGAAGAAAAGGCAAATCTGTGTGGTGAATCTTCAGAAGACACATGCGCCTTCTTCTTTCACAATTCTTGTCTTCTTCTTCTTACACCAAATAATGGAACAAAATGCTCCCACACCACACTTTCTCTCTCTCTCTCTCTCTCTCTCTCTCTCTCTCTCTCTCTCTCTCTATCTTTAAAGGGACACAAAGTTTATCGATCCTCTTCTTCTTCTTTTTCAACTAACTTTTTTTATTCCAGAGAGTTCCTCCCTGGGATGAGTCATTCTCTTTTTTTGTTCAAAGAGATGAGCAATTGAGAAAATAAGATATCAAAATTGTCTAGCTATTTTCTTAGAAGATGTTTTTGGGTGCTAGATTGAAATTTTAGATTTTTGAGAGTTTTTGGAATTTTCCGGATTGTTTTGCGGTTTTCTAGGACTTTGAATTTTCGATATAGAGAATTGTTCGGAGGGTCCCAGGATTACGGATTTTTTAGATCACTAAATTTCTAACTATCTGAATTATAGCATTTAGGTGTTTTTGGATTTCAAGGATTTCAGATTTTTTGAGTTTCAGAATTTCGAAAGTTTTTGAACTTCTAGAAAATTTTATAATTCCTGAAATTCAAAGTTTTGGACTATTTGGAGTTTCTGTTATTCATATTTTTTCGAATTTCCCGAATTTCTGAATTTCAGATTTTTCGAATTTCTGAATTTCTGAATTTCTAAAAACATTCGAATTTCTGAACATCCAAATTCAGTTTTTCTTTAATTTCTGGTATCATGAATTTCAAAACTCTGAAATTTCGAAGTTAGGAATTTTTGAGTTTCTGAATTTAAAAATTTCCGCATTTTCACATTTTCACGTTGGCTCGGAAGCGTCTTATTTTATTTCTTGAATTGCCTCAAATTTTGTGGCCGGGGTATTAAAAATTGGCTGAAATTTTCAGAACATGTATATGTACATATAAATAGGGAATTCAGAAATTCAGAAATTCGGAAATTCCGAAATTCAGAAATTCAGAAATTTAGAAATTCAGGCATGCAGAAATTCAGAAATTCAGAAATTCAGAAATTCAGAAATTCAGAAATTCAGAAATTCAGAAATTCGGATGTTGATTAGCAAGTTGAAAAATGTTCCGAATGATAAAAAGGTCCAATTATTAGATTTTGAAAAAAATGCGGTTTCATGTCGTGTTCATTTCCTTGGTATTCTTTGCCACCCTGTTCCTTCAGAATGACTAATCCAATCTCCCCTTTCCTGTACTTTTCCTTCCTTCATTTCCCCTTCCATTCACTCAGCTTCCCCAGGAACTCGAGGCCCCAGGAACTCAAGGACATCACCCCATTTCTTGTTTTCCCTTTTTGCGCTCTAGGACGTTTCCTAGTATGTGCTCATTAGAAATGAATGCCGCTGGCAGCTTCTGTCATTGACATTTGTCCCCATTTCTTCTTCAGAAAATTATATTTTGAAGACGTCGTTTCTTCAGAAGACGGAAAAATGTTGTTAACATCTTCTGAATACAAATATAGGAGAATCATCGATTTTATTGGCCATCTGAAACAGAAGCACTCAGAAAAAAAACTGAAAAACAACTAGAAGAAGGAAACGATAAGCTTGTTATTTTCACTTTTTGTAAACAATTTTTTGGTCTGCTAATGTCCACTTTGTAGTCTAGCAGACTAACGCTAGCTTTGTGCGTTTTGAGCTTTAGATCTTCCAATGTGAATATCTCGTAGTTTGCAGTCCAGCAGACCAACTGACACATTTCTAATGCGCGCTAGATTGGTCTGCTAGTGTTATCACCTTGTAGTTTGTAGTCTAGCAGACCAATCTATACGAAATTGGGCCGTGAAAAATCGCAATATATTTTTCCTATTTCTCCATATGTCAAAAAACAATGATTAACGACTTTTCCCTCTTTTTCGCCGCCGCCCCTTTTTTTATCCGTTTTCTCCCGACCAAAATTTTCAGTTCAGTTTTTTTTTTGTTTTCCAAATGCTTGGGTCTGCTAGACTACAAACTACAAATTTGGGATTAGCAGACCAAAATTGAAATCTTGATTTCCAGATTTTTTCCTTTTTTATGGATGACTATTCCAGATTTTCTGAATTTCTGATTTTCTGAATTTTCGAATTTTGGAATTGTTGAATTTCTGAATTTCTGAATTTTTGAAATTTTGAATTTCTGAATTTATGAATTTCTGAATTTCCGAATTTCTGAATTTCCTGGAATTTCTGAATTTCTGAATTTCTGAATTTCCGAATTTCTGAATTTCCGAATTTCTGAATTTCCTGGAATTTCTGAATTTCTGAATTTCCGAATTTCTGAATTCCTGAATTTCTGAATTTCCTGGAATTTCTGAATTTCTGAATTTTCTCGTTTGTAGCCTAGCAGACCAACCAACTCATTCATCATGTTCGTCCATCATCAACCCCCGTCATCTGGTTCCCCAGATATCATGCTCAAAAGGGAACATATCCAATTTCTCCTTTCTCTGCGTCTCTCTCATTTCCCATAGTATTTCTCATATTTAATGTGGCTTGTCTTTTTTCTCCATCTCCCCCCATGAGCACTAAAAAGACACCAATGGCAATCCAAACAGAGCCAAAAAGAAGGGGAGCTGGGACCACTAGCACAAATAATTACGTCATTTTGGGGACATTGAGCCTCCCTCCACACAGCTATATAGCTATTTTCTTTTCAGTTTTTATAGATGTGTTGAGCCACCGTTGTATATGTTTCTAGGAAATTGAAAATAATTGGTTTCTGAAAATTAGTGAATTCTGAGCTTTGAAAAGACACTTTCTTGAAAATTTTACACCAGAATGGTCAAGCAAAAATTCGCTATTTCTTCATTAGTGGTTTTTTAATTCAATTTTTCTTAAATATTTCAAACTTTATACTTTTTTGGTTTTCTGGGATTGTTTCGCAATTTGAACTTTTCAATAAATTTCTGAACAAAGACTTAATTATCATAATTAACAATCCATGTCAAAACAAATTAAAAATTATTTTTTTCAGTATTCCAATCAGTGCTCCCATCACCGACACCATCATCATCTGGACGTCGTCTACCAGCACTTCCAATCAATTCAGCCGCTCTTCTCCGACGAATTCCAATGGCGAACATCCCACCGAATCCACCATCAAAACTTCAAGATCATCAATTATGTTTTATGGATGGAATGGCGGATTCAATGATGGAACGATCAGGATTCGAGGATTCTTATTATGAGGAGGACGGCATTAATGGGAACAGTAGGAGACGAAGAGGACAGAGAAAATGTGAGTTTGGAAAAAAGTATACTGCGAACCTATGGTCTCCGTAAAACCTCCAATAAAAGGGCCCTCTAATTTTCACCCCATTTATCTCATTTCCTGTGAAAGGTATCAAAAAGTTGTCACCTGATAAAATGTTTATTATAATATCTGAATCGTTTTATCAGTTGACAACTTTCTGATATCTCTCACAGGAATTTAGAAAAATCGGATCAAAGTAGACACCCCCCCCCTTTCATTACGGGGTTTACGAGTTGATTGCTGTGAACGTTTTTCTAGCTAGTATATGAATTTCTGTGTTTCTGAATTTCTAAACTCCAAAACTTCAAACTTCAGAACATTTTTCTTTTTCTCTTCTCCCACTTTACCCTAGATTAGTTCGTTTTTCATTTTAGCCTTCTTCTCTCCAGATGACTCATCTGGAGTCTCCTCGTGCACGACGTCGGACAGCCAGAATCCCACCCATCGCGTTCAATCGGCGTTCCATCCGAGGTCTGCTAGACTACAAAAACTACAAAGACTACAAACTAAAAAATTTTTCAGACATCCCGATGAACTGCTTCTGGAGATTGGAGATGCTGTTCACGTCGATAGGACTGCCGACGATCATTGGAGTTATGGTAAGATTTGGGATACACAGACACACAGACTGATTTTAAAACTTTTCAGGAACAAATTTGCGTACGGGACAGTCTGGAATATTTCCAGCTTCTATAGTTTGCGAGATTGATTTGGTCGAGGAGATTTGTTTAGGTGCACTGCCAACAAACACGAATAGTGAGTTTGTGGTTAAAAACTACATTAGCCTGATCGCTTTGGGTCATTTTGACAATTTTCAAAACTGCCAAGTTTCCGATCTCTTTGAAATTTTTCGGAAAAAAAAACTTTGACGTCTTCTGAATTCTGAAAAACGCAGCTTTCTGAAACTCTCACGTCGTTGACTCCATGTGATTTCCGATGTTTTGATACGCATATCGACCTAGTTTGAAGAATTTGGAAACCAGAATTCAGAAGACGTCGAAATTCAAATTCTCGGTTTTTAGCTATTCGCTGATTTCTGAAAGACACCTCTTCTTGGCCAGCACTGATAACGTCAAAAAAATGACAAAAAATAATTGGAATTCGACCAACCCATATCGACCTAGTTTAGTGATACACTGAATCTTGACGTCTTCATAATTCTGAATTCGTAATTCTTCAAACTAGGGCAATATGAGTATCAAAATGTCGGAAATCTGATGGAAAAGAGTCTTAACAGCGTAAAAATTACCGTAAGCTGCGTTTTCAGATTGCAGAAGATGTCAAATTCCAGATTCTGAATTCTAACAGACCTATATTGAAAACTATGCATTTACAGTTTTTTTGTTTAAATTTTGAAATTTTTCTCACAAAAAATTACTAAAATCTTCGAAATGCAACCAATCTGGGGGTTTTCAACGATTTTGGATTTTGTAATCCTCGTGGACACGCGAAATTTGAATTTGAAAGTTTTTAAATTCTGGAAAACGCAGCTTTCTAGAATTTTCACGTCGTTCTCTTTTCCATGTGATTTACGACATTTTGATACCAATATCGACCTAGTTTAGTGATACACTGAATTTTGACGTCTTCTGAATTCTGAATTCGAAATTTCTTCAAACTAGGGCAATATGGGTATCAAAATGTCGGAAATCGCATAAATAAGAGAGTTAATGACGTAAAACTAACCGTAAGCTGCGTTTAAAAAATTTAGAAGCCGTCAATTGGGGTTGATCGAATTTTCCAAAATTTCCAAATTTTTCGAAGTGATGGAAAACTGACAGCCAATCTCTAGATTTCTGAAAATGGTTAAAATGTAAGAAAATCAACTGAAAATACGATTTCGTAAATCTTATTGATCGGTACTGTATCTGAAATTCCCAGAAATGCTAAACGGAGATCGTGACACGTTCTACCTGACAATGTTAGCATCCATCGAGGTTGCTCATCATAAAGGAAATGACGTTTTGACTCAAGCGATGAACAAAGTGCTGTCAATGTACAAAAATTCGGAGGAGATTATTGTACCGCAGACGGTGCTGATGGAAATCTCGTTTAGAGGAATTCATGTGATTGATAAGAGAAGGAAGAATGTGAGTTGACCAAAAATGACCTAACTTGTGCAATTTGAGTTTTCTAGGCCACCATGGGAAGTGGCCTAGAAATGACCTGTCATTCAATTGGGGTGATTTTTCAGCCATTCATGATGGTGGCCTAGAAAATGCAAAGTTAGCTAAAATTGCCAAGAAAACATAGCAGGAGGATTGTAAGACATTTTTGGACCATTAACTCCGATGGTCTAGAAAATGCATGTTGCGAAATTTAGGCCACCATGATAAAATGGCCTAGAAATGACCTAACATTTTCCTGGTGTGGTTTCTAGGCCGTTTTGAAGCGGCGGCCTAACTTTGAGTTAATTGATGGTCCAGAAATGTCCCAGAAACCATCTTTTGCGTTTTCTAGGCAAATCATTTCGAGAAAGTTAGGCCACTACGTTAAATGGGTCGAGAAAGCACACCGAATGAATATCAGGAAATTCCTAGGTCATGTTAACATGGTGGCCTAGAAAACTCGACTTGCAAAAGTTAGGCCATCAGGCTTGAAAAAAAAATTCCAACCAAAAATTTCTCTACTTTTCCAGTTTTTCCAATGTCCAATGTTCGATTTCTTCTACAGTCTCCAGAACATTTCATTCTGCGGTGCTCACCCGAAACAATTGAAGTGCGTTAACTGACCAATTAACTCCAACTAATTAACGATTTTCAGATATTTCGGATTCATCACCAAGCATCCCCTTTTGCCACGTTTTGCCTGTCACGTCTTCATGTCAAAAACGACCACTCAACCGATCGTCGAGGCTATTGGGTACGGTAGTTTTTGAAAATTTTGGATTACTGTAAACATTTACAATTTTTGGATCACATTTTAATTTTTTGGACTAATTGGAGCATTTTCTTGTCGGTTTCAATAAAAAATTTCCGGATTACTGTAATTTTTTCCAGACGAGCCTTCAAACGATCCTATGATGAGTATATGGCATTTGCTCACCCGACCGAGGATATTTATTTGGAATAATATGTTTCAATTCTAAATTTCACATTTTTTGATCTATCATTTTTTTTTCTTTCTTTTGGCTATTTTTGATTTCCAGAGCTAGTTTTCCCATTATTGTACGGTTTTTTTACAATTTGAAAAATCTGATGTCATAATTTTTTCATGTGAAACTCTTTAAAAAAGGTATTTAAAAATTTTTCTTTGATCTTCATTTTTTCCGGAAAATTTTTTTCCCGAAAAAAACATTCAAAACTAGATCAAATTTTTCATATTGACTTTTTCCTTCATTTTTTCTGTGTTTTTTCAACGTGTTTTCCCGGCTTTCCTGAACATTTTCCTGCTTTAATTTGTTTTCAGACGACAAAATAGATAGAAAAAAAGACCAACCAGAATTTATGGAACGGATTTTTGACCCAATTTTGGGGTGAGAGCTGAAAATTTGAATTTCTGAAATCTGGAAATTATAGAACCCTAGGAATTTAGGAGCCTGAATTTTTGAATTCGTCGTATAATTTTGATCTAGATTTTTGGATCTGATATTTTTAATTTTATTGGGAAAACTTTTCAGCAAATAATTGGTCAAACTATTTTCGATTTTGTAAAGAAGGCGAGGTTCTTCGTGGGGTGTGCAGGTGAGCGTGCTTGTCTATCTGTTGCGCATCCACAGGTAGAGGCGGAGTTGCCCGGGTCAGTTACCCTCCAACCCAGTCTAAAGGTGCCCTCAACCCACGCAACGACACTCCGCTATCCCGCTCCGCGCGCGCGCTCTGAATTCGAATTACTCTTTTAGTTTTTGGGTGCGAGCTTAGCTAATGCTCGTTGTTCTAGACTCTTTTCTAGTGAATTAAGTTAGTTTGCTTAGTTTTCAGGTTTTTAATCATTGTTTGTTTCTGTTTAACCCGGGTTGCGTCGCAATAAAACGTTATTGTGACATATCTCGTTGTTATTCTTCTATGTTTATCACAGGAATCTGAGAAATCGTCTAAATATCTAATGGAGTTATTCAGCTAGGTAAAAAACCTGGTATTTTACATAGCAAAAAAGGTCAAAAACTAGGTTATTTACCATTTTTGCCAGGTAAGAAATCAGGTTTTTTACCTAGCTGAATGACCCCATAAATATATTCAAAAACCCAAAATACCGTATAACCTCTAACTTCGAACCCACATATCTCGGTTCCTGTAAGAGATATCAACAATAAGCTGATCAAATTTTTGTGGTATTTTGATAAACAATTTATCAGTTGACATCTTTTTTTATATCATTCACAAGAACTGAGATAAACTCGCTTGAAGTTGAAAGTTGGGCCTATCCAATTTTTCAAAATGTCAAAAATTTGAACTTTTTACAGGAATTCATTTTAATTAGTTTTAGTTCTATCCCATTGGTAAATGCTGTAATAAAAAAGCCCCCTAACTTTGAACTTTGAGCCAAAATTTATCTCGGTTCCTTTTAGTGATATGAAGAATTTGTCAACTGATTGTTTGTTGATTATGATACCAAAAACATTTTATCAGTTGACACATTTTTGATATCTCTTACAGTAACTGAGATAAATAAAGCCAAAGTTGACCATGTGAACGCCCTTCTATTATAGGTTTAACGGTATCTTTAATATAATTTTGCATTTTCCAAGTCACTTTTTGTTTTAATTTTTTGAAAATATATAAATGAAAAATATTTTTATTGAAATTCAAAAAATAAAAATTTTAAGCAGAAAGCAAGATAAAAAGTAAATAGATAACACAATAAATTACTAGAAAAAAACAGCATGGCAGGACAAAATCATCGAGTTTTGGAGGTATTAGGAAAATATATAATACAGATTTTTTTACAAATTTTGAGACGCAACTTACCGTAAACCCTGTAATAGAACGGTCCCCAAGCTTGAGCTCAATTATCTCAGCTCCTATGAGAGATACTAAAAATTTGTCAACTGATAAAATGTTTGTGATATTATGATAAACAAATTATGAGTTAACAGATTTTTGATATCTTTTGAAGGAGCCGTGATAATTTGGCTCAAGTTAGGGAGCTATTCTAATACAGGGTTTTCTCTCAATTTTCTAGTTTCAAAACTTTTTACAACAATTTTTCAGCCAAAAAGGTCTCCATAGCCGACCAGGATCGATTAGAAGCGATTGGATTAAAAGCGGCTCCAGGGATTCCCCAATTTTCGACACCGGGAAGTGTGAAGGCGTGAAGAGCATGTGCGTATCTAGTGAACATCCAATCACCGTCACGTCTTCTCATCTCTACTAAGAAGGCGTCGGCGTCGGCGTTCGTCGTGTGTGGGTCCTCGTCTCCGTGATGAGCTTGGACGGAGGCGTCGATGGAGCTGAAAAATCAGAAGACTAGGTGAGATTTTGAATAGTTCAGCTTTAAAGTTTTTTTTTCTAGAATTCGAGGTGAATATTTTTAATTTTTGTGGAAAATTCTATCGTAGTTTTTGAGCAATGCGCTTTTTAGGTGAGTGTACCTTACCTAGACCCTCCCCGGTGGTATGCGCTTACTTCAAACACTCATATTTCAAAAACTACTGTAGATAGGAAAAAGTAGTTTACCAATAAAATGTGTGAAATTATACTGCAAACATTTTTGCTGTTGACAAATTTTTTCTAACTACCGTAGTTTTTGAGTTATGCGCCTTTAAAGTTAGCCTATCCCAAAATACAAGTTCTAAAATTCTAAAATTCTAAAATTCTAAAATTCTAAGAAATTCAGAAATTTGAATATTCAATGATTCAAAAGTTCGAAATTTCTAAAATTTTAAAATTCTGAAATTTCTAGTACTGATTATCAATTTCATTTTTTGTCTTTCAAATATCAATGAATACTAATCAGTGATCAATGCCAAATCAACTAGACCTTGTTTTTATGCCTTCCAACTGTTAGACTAATTAGGAACAATTAAGACTACCGTATTTTCTCTAATAGAAGCCCACCAAACACGTGCACTGTGAGATTGCTGCCAATAAATTAGAAGCGGCGCTCTGGTGCCGATTGGGTTTGTGCACTTTGAGCTCAATTATCTCAGAACCAAGATATTTGAACTCAAAGAGAATACCGTATTTCCTCTAGTAGAAGCTCACCCAAGCCGTCAACTTTGAGCTCAATTATCTCGGTTCCTATGAGAGATATCAAAAATTTGTCAACTGATAAAGTATTGGTAATTTTATGATGAACATTTTATCAATTGACAAAATTTTTATATCTCTCATAGGACCCGCGATAGCTGAGCTCAAACTTGGCAGTGTCTCTAATACAGATTTACAACAACCGCTAACTTTGAGCTCAGTTATCTCAGTTTCTATAAGAGATATGAAGAGGGTTGTTAATTAAAAAATTGTTTATCATAATATCTAAAATATTTTATCAGTTGGTCACTTTTTGATATCTTTGACGAGATCCGAGATAAACAAGCTCAAACTTGGATCTCTTCTATCATAGGTTTTTCGGTAGTTGTGAGATTCTCCATCTTTGACTAATTCAGGACAACTAAGACCAATTAAGACTTACGTTCCATTTCCAGGATAATCAGTAAGGGTTCCATGGAACGACACTGCCGCCTTCAACCCAACATTGAATCTGGCCAAATCCAGAGTACACAATCCGCCAAAACAGAATCCAATGGACCCAATTTTATTGGTATCCACGTATGGAAGAGCCTTCACATAATTCCAATTAGCCAGAATTCGGTTTCGAAGGATCGTCGTTCTGCAAAAACTACAGTAAGCTTTTTTTAAAACTGAATTCCCAGCCAAACCGCTGATTTTCAGCGTTTCTAACTTTAAAATTTTTAGTATTCCTCACCTCAAAATTACCCTAATGTAAGTTCAAATCTCGTCTTCGGTGTTTGCGTACTTTTGGGGCTACAGTAGTCCAAAAAATTTTCAAAATGACGCTAGAAACTTTTAGTTCCCGGCTTCTAGACCCAAATTTGGCGGGAATTTCAAAAATTTACCTATTCCCCAAAAGTTGTCCCATAATAGCAAAGTTTCCTGGCACATCTGGAGCCGCTTTTCCTTTTCCGTAGGTGTCTGCAGCGAATGCCACGTAGCCGAGCTGAAAAATTGGGTTACTGTCGACCTACTGTAGTTTGGGAGAGGGAGGGTTACTGTACCTTGGCCAAATCACGAGCCTTATTGTTGTCGAAGTCGGTACGTCCGGTGAACGCGTGGAAGATAATAACAGCTGGACGTTTTTTGAGGGGAGTGGTGAACCTGAAGGATTACTGTAGTTTGGAAAAATCATAGGGACACGAAAATTTCTCAGATTTTGGGGAATTTTTGGTTTAGTATAGTTGAAAAATTTCGAAAATCTAGGAAAAGTTTGAAGCTATGAGTCATAGGCTTAAAATCAGTCATTGGCCTGCTAATGTGGTGTGTGTAGTTTGTAGTCTAGCAGGCCCAAGTTAACGTAAGGCGCCGACTGGAGCTTTGGGTCTGCTAATTTTTTATTCGTAGTTTGTAGTCTAGCAGACCAATTTTAATATAGAGTTTTTTTTAAAGTGGTCTGCTAATGTAGTGCGTGTAGTTTATGGTCTAGCAGACCCATCGCCGCCCGCGCCTTCCCTGCTTTTTGGTACGCCTACCACCACTAGTTCAAATATTTCGCGCGTGGCCAAATGGCTAGCGCTGGCAGTTTTGAATCCAAAGGCCACAGGTTCGACTCCACCCCGAGCCAATATCCTTTTTTCTTCTTTTTATATCATTTCCTTGTAATTTACTAATGTTCTAGGAGTCTTTTAAGACTACTGTACTACTGTAGCAATAGAAAAACTCACGATGGATAGGCCAGGAATCCTTGAAGGACCGTATTCTGTGGATCCTTGAATTCTACCAATTTCTCAGTGATTGGGTTGAAAAATGGTGGAAACGTGGCTTGAGCCAATTCAGCCAAGACGAGAAAAATTAGAATAATCTGCATTCTTTCTTTTTTTGGAGTGATGAAAAATTCCAAAATCTCGACAACCGTTTTATACTCTTTTCATTTTCGTACCCGATAAGCGGATAGAGGCGAGAGAGTATGGAAAATTGAGAAACGCAGGATTCCGGTGCCATGTGTCGGCGACCTTTTTGTTCTCAGTTAAAACATCTAGACTCGAAAAAAAAAATTTATGTAAAATTCGAAACTATAAACATTCGGGAAATAGTGTAGAATTTGGAGAGAGCCCAGAGAGAAAAGAGCGACGGTCAGCGGAATTTTTTAAATCGAAATTTCCATAATTTGCTTGTTGTCCGGGAAAAGTTTATAGACATGTTTTTGGTTTTATCAATCGCTTATCAGTTAACTTTTGGTCTTTTTGTTGAAATTCGAAAAATACATTTTTATTACATCGAACAGTTTTAATTGCAGAAAAATCATAAAAATTGAGTCTGGAAATAATATTTTTTCAGATGATTTTTGATGTCATATTTATTCCAAAATAATCTTTCAGAAATTTGTAGTACCCATAGTTGCCATAATAGCGATTGTAGCCATAGTAGCCATAGTAGCCATGGTAGCCATAGTAGCCATAGTAGCCATAGTAGGCAGAGTAGTCATAGTACCCCTACTACCCATAGTACCCATAGTACCCATAGTACCCATAGTACCCATAGTACCATGTACCCATAGTACCCATAGTACCCATATAGTACCCATAGTACCCATAGTATCCATAGAAACCATATTACCCATAGTACCCCTACTACCCATATAGTACCCATAGTACCCCTACTACCCATAGTACCCATAGTACCCATAGTACCCATAGTACTCATAGTACCATGTACCCATAGTACCCATAGTACCCATATAGTACCCATATAGTACCCATAGTACCCATAGTACCCATAGTATCCATAGTACACATAATACAATTATATTCAAAAATTCATTTTTTCATAAAAAAAGTTAGTCAATTCTTTAAAAATAAAGCAATTTGGCACATAGATTTGAGTATCTTAACAGAAACACATGGGAATTTTGGGGCAATTTTTTGGGGGAAAAAATTAGAAAATGTTAGAAATATGAATTTCAAAAAAATTTTAAAAAATCTAAACACCTCGATATTCAATATTAAAATCCAAATAATCATATCTGGCGTAGGCTCCAATAACCGCCAACGGTCCGTCGGATTGGAAAATTTTGGGATTTGAGTGGGATGAATAAATGTGCTCATCGCAGCAGAATCTGGAAGTTTTTGAAAAATTAAAAAAATTGTTTAAAAAAACTTTTTTTCTGTACTATGGGTACTATGGATACTATAGGTACTATGGGTACCATAAGTACTATGGGTACTATGGGTACTATTAAAAAATCCCAAAATCTAACCTGGTCCCTGTCATTGTGAAATTCGACAATTTCAGCTCTAACGCATTAAATGAGCAAGACATTGAGCATGGAGAAATGATATTTTTTATTCTAATTTCGATATTTTTCGAGGGGGATGTCTGAAAATTTGAAAATATTAGAAACTTGAAAACAATTTTTGGGTTACGGTACCTTGATATGCCAGAAGCAGTGCTCTGGAGTGGGTAAGACGGCGTTGGAATGGACACGTGTCCTGACGGCTCCGTAGAACGTTTGAGGGGTGTCGGATGCCTGAAAATTGTTGAAATTTTGAAAGAAAAATTTAAAAATTCATTGAAATTCAGAAATTCAGAAATTCAAAATCTCCAAAATTTTAAAATTTAAAAATCCGAAATTTCAAAAAAATTCGAGAATTCAAATTCCCGCCCAACCGAACTCACCCAAAGTATACCACCACAATCCGAATTCCCGTTCTGTCCAATCGATTGATTTTCGATAGTTTCACAGAATTGACCACCGAATCCATCGGGACATACACATTGGGAACAGTCACTGGGTGCCGGATAACCACCGTGTTGGCATCGGTTTACGGTATTAGCGCATCTTTCTGAAATATGGCTGGGTTCAGAGATGAAAGAATAAGAAATTTGGCAAATTTAGAAAATTTAGGTTTAGAAAGTTTTTGACGATTTCTGTTTTTAAAAACCAAAACTAATAAAAAAACCACATCCTCTAATAGAAGCCCTCATAACTTTGAACTCAAATATCTCAATTTCTGTGAAAGATATCAAAAAGTGGTCAACTAATAAATTGTTTATCATAATATCACCAACATTTTATTAGTAAACAAAAGTTTGATATCTTTCATGGGAACCGAGATATTTGAGCTGAAAGTTGATGCACCTATAAAAAAAGGCCCCACAGAGGACTTTCAACTTTGAGACCATATATCTCCTTCCCTATGAAAGATATAAAAAATTTGTCAACTGAAAAAATCTTTATCAAATTATCACCAGTATTTTATCAGTTAACAGGTTTTCAATATCTCTTACAGGAACCGATATATTTGAGCTCAAAGTTAACGGGCCTTCTAATAGAGGGGACACGGTAGGCAAAACTACAGTAACCCACTCACCATGACAATTATACAGCACATTCATCCTTGACACATCCTGAAAAGTGGCTCTCATTCGATTTCCCATCGCCTGCGCGTATTTTTGATCTCTAGCGTAGATCACTGGACGATTGGTGTTCACAGCGAACTGATCCACAGAATAGTGCATAACACTACCGTACTCATATGGAGCGGATTGGTGGTCCAGTTGTTTTTCGGATTCCTGGAAGGTTGAAGACAGTGATAACTTTTTTTTCCGAAAAATTGTCGTAGGTCTCTCTCTCTCTCTCGGTTCAACAGAATTACTGTACCTTTGCAAAAGCAAATGTCAAATTTGGATTCACATTTGAGTAGTCAATCGAGATGAACTGATCTCTATCGATTCTAGCATGTTCGTGGAAGAATCCGAGGGTATGGGCAATTTCATGGGCTACGACGAAGGTCTGGAGATTCAAGCGATTCAGAAACTTCTAGAAATAAAAAAATAACTAACATGATCCGTACAACTGCTCTCCAAAGACAACGATTGCTCTCTGAGACTTTGTTGCTTCCCGACAAAACTCCAACAACCGTTTCCTTCGAAAATTCGAACATGTGGATAGACGTAACGATTTTCTTGGAACGTCACGCACGTCTTCTCACTCCAGAATCGCATCGCTTCGAGAACGCGTAGACGGCTTCGGCGGGCTGAAATCGGGGACTTTTTTTTTGAATATTGCCAGTTTGTAGGTTGCTTTTGAGCAACTGAAATTTGACGCTGATATGGTTAGAGGTGTCTGGAATGACATTTTTGGATTTTTCTAAAGTTTGGGATGATCCGGAAATCCAGCAAGCTCCGATATATTTGGCACACGAATTCCGAACAATTTCCAGTCAAATAGAGTTCAGATTGTTCCAAAATCGCTCTAATACCGTGTTTGCTCTAATAGAAGCCTGACCCATATGTGCAATTTGAGCTTAATTATCTCGGTTCCTATTAAAGCTTTCAAAAATCTGTCAACTGATAAAATATTGATGATATTATGATAAATGATTTATCAGTTGACTACTTTTTAGTATTTTTTTATGAACCGAGATAATTGAGCTCAAAGTGAACGTAGCTCAGTCGGTAAAAAATGCGCCGCTCTTAATAACTTCTCAAGGTGATCAAATAGGTTGAAACCGATTTTTTTCGTGTTTTAAAAAATTCAAAATTTAAAAAATGTGCTCAAATATGGCCCAGAATCCTTATCAAAAAAATCAAAACTTACGAAAATTCCAATCAAAAGAATAGGGCATTGGTAGTTTCCATTTTTTATGCTTCTGCTTGATTACAGCTCTCCGACTCCTCGTTTGCACCACGGCAATGTCTCCCTGGACTAGATATCGGCCGATTCCTGTCACCGAATTGATGTCTCCTTCGTTGCGATTCTGGAATTTTCAAAAAATTCGAATAATTCAAGGATAGTCTGAAAGGAGACAGCTTTAGGACTCACCCGAATTGCTCTTCTGCCACGTGGAATCGCTTCGAGCGTTGTGAAGAGGAGCGAGATGAGCAGTGACCAGTGGGGTAGGTGAAATTTCATTATTTACAGACAAGGATCTGAAAGTTTTGGGGAATTTCGGGAATAGTTGAGCATAAGTGAAAAATAAACGAAAAAGGGGAAATTTCATAATATGGACATCCGGACAAACAGACAAAAATACAGAAAATTTCGAGTTTATCAGTAGGAAATAGTCAATTTTAGAGTCCAAAAAAAGAAAGTTAGAATTTTTCCACTTTTCTGAAAATTGCAGAGTATACAGTATACTGTATACTAAACAAAAATAGAGCTTATTTTTGTAATTGACAACTTTTTTGTATGAACCCAACAAAACGAGATATGGCGGTTTAAAATAACATATTTCTAATTTTTGCTCTTTTTTGTTACAAGCGGCATATCTCACCATAATGAAATTTGGCAAGAAAGTTGTCAATTAGAGAAATGAAGCTCTATTTGGTTCTAATATAATTTGAAGTTTTCAAAAGAATTGAAAAATTCAGAACCACTTTTGTAGGAGTTTAAATTCGGTTATTTTGCACTGAAAATAGGAAAATGGGATAGCGCTATTTTAGCTAAATTATCTCGTTTCCTTCCAAAAATGTCAAAACTTTGTCAACTGATAACTGACTTATCATAATATCACCAACATTTTATCAGTTGACACATTTTTGATAACACTTATGGGGAACGAGATAATTGAGCTCAAAGAGCACGTATAGGTTAGCCTTCAATTAGAGGAAATACGGAACAGTAAAAGAACAGTAAAAGGACACCTAGAAATGTCTGAGTAGACATCAGGACAAACCTACACATCTACCAGACGTCTAGGCTGCCAAAAGTCTGAAAACGGTGATGTATGACCTGCTATCATCACCTTGATAAAAGCTTAATCAGATTTGACAAGGTCTCAGGCCAACTCTCGACGCTCTCTTATATACCCCAGAGAGGCGGACGATTTTCAGTTTTTAAAGCAGTTTTTTACCTCAAAAGATGGTTATGGTGTAATAGCCACCGGTAACCTTTTATTCTTCTGCAAAAAGGACACTAGGAGGGGGCGGAAATGATTTTGTCCCTCATCTTCCTCTCTCTTATACAGATAGAGAAGATTTATTTGATTGAGGAGGAGGTGGAGAACATGAATAAGAAAAAAAAAGAGAAGAAGAGGAAGAAGTGAAGAAATACACGACCATTAAAAAATGAAGGAGAAGAAGTTCTTTTCCAAAAAAACGGGGGAGATTCTGAATCATCCCTACCCCATTTGAGAAGGGGTGTTGATGAACACCGGAAGTCATTTGGAGGATTTATTTGATTAGGCTTCTACTGTTTCGCAAGGGAGAGAGAGAGAGGGAAGGAGATACAGATGAGCGGCTAGTTTTTTTGCAAAAATGTGGATATGGGGAGTACTGTATCAATCAGATTGGCTTGTAGGAACTTGTGATGGGCCTCTAATAGGAGTCCACCCTATACGTGCACTTTGAGCTCAATTATCTCGGTTCCTATGAGCGATATAAAAAATTTGTTAACTGATAAAATATATTATGATGAATCATTCCTAATGACATTCACCAAATTCTGTATGTGCGTATGTATGTCGCGCGCCTGTTCGCCCACTCAAAATTAACCGGTTGAGCTGAAACCTAGACAGGTAGATCAGAAATGTGTCTTAGTTGATGCTCGGATTTTTTGTCTTTCGAAATTTTGATATTGAAGTCTTCTGGAGACGTTCCTTGGTTTCACCACAGTGAAGGGTGAAGGGCAGGGTCGGTGAGAAAGGAGGGCTGAGATAATTGAGCTTAATGTACGCTGCCGGCTGAGCTAAGCTTCGGCAGCTATACAGTTGCAAGTAGAGCAGAATCAAGGTAGTGCGGCATTAAAGGCGAGATGGATTTTTTGAAATTTTGAGTTTTTGAAATCTAGAAAATTGGGTCCTAAGAATCTGGGAACTTTATTCCAGATACCGTAAACACTATTATAGAACGCCAGCCAAACCGTCCGCTTTGAACCCATGTAGCTCATTTCCTATAAAAGATATCAGAAAACTGTCAACTGATAAAATGTTGTTGATATTATGATGCACATTTTTTTTAGTTGACCACTTTTACACATCTTTCACAAAAAATGAGATATATGGTATCAAAGTTGAATTTTTGGGTGGCGTTCTATTAGAGTTTTTACGGTATCTTGAAATTTTGAAGATCTGAAGTCTAGCACATTAAAAGTAGGATTCTCTGGAATCACATAGTCTCTAGAATCACATAAGGTGTCTGTACGAAAGTGTGAATTCTTGCGTGACGGTGTTTACATCTTCTGTGTCTATCGTACCTTCCAAAGCGGCAAATTCGACTGTGTAGCTCAGCCGGCAGCATCTGCCGTAAACACTCTACCAGAGTGCCACACGAACCTTCAACTTTGAACCCGTATATCTCGATTCTTGTGAAAAATATCAAAAAGCAGTATACTGACAAAATACTTCTGGTGTTATGATAAACATTTTATCAGTTGTACATTTTTTGATATCTTTCACAGGAAACGAGATATATAGGTTGAAAGTTGACGGTACCCGCAAACTCGATTCCTTGATGCTATTCTATAAATTCGAATTCGCAAACTCTAGATAAAAAAAACTCGTCACCAAACACCGGAAACCCTTAGAAGCAGCGTTCTATGTCTCCAGATGTTCCTCATCAGTGATTTATTTGATCGTCGTGGAAAAGTTGATTTCATTAGTACTGGGAAGGCGTTGGGACGCCAGTTTGTCTAGTCTTTGCAAAAGATAAGGAAACAAAAGAAAGTGTAAGATTTACTGTGTGTTTTGGTTTTTTCGTTCATTTTTTTTTGACAAGAGAGGTTTGTGGGCTTCCGGTTCCGCTTTACGTTAATAAGTTAGATTTTCGGTCGTTTGAGGGTTTTCAGAGTGTAGCAAACTAGAGAGAAATCTTTGTTCTAGAAAAACAGAAATTTGCAATAAAAAAGAGCTAAATCTTCAATTTTCTAGCTGTAACACCAAAGTTCAATTCCTTGTGGGGTCGAAAATTCTTTTTATTTTGTGAGGACGTCGGAAATATAGTTTTAAGGTTTTTTTAGGTTGTGGAAAGGGGCTTTACACTTTTATGAAAAAAAAAATCGAATTTGAGAAAAAAAAATTAAAATTAAAAAAAAGTTGAAACTGTGTCAATCGTAGTCTAAATGCTCTCAAATTTGATAAAAATCAGCCAGAAACCAAAAAAATCTATCGAAAATGGTCCGAAATGGTTTAAAATGATCGTTTTCAAGAAAGTGACCCAGATGGCTCAATGGGTTTTTGCATCAAGACTTACGGTCCACAACACCAAAGTTTGATTCCACCCGGCGTCATTAATTTTTATTTTTGTGTGGACCTTGGAAATACAGTTTTAAGAGCCGTTTGGGTCGTAGGAAGGGGTTAAACACTTTTTTAAAAATCGAATTTGAGAAAAATATGAACATTCCAAAAAAATCTAAACTATATCAATCATAGTCTAAACTTTTTCGAATCAGAAAAATGAGCCAAAAATCATGAAAACCCTATGAAAATGGTCCGAAATGGCTAAAAATGACTGTTTTTAAGAAAATGCCCCAGATGGCTCAGTGGGTTTTTCCCATCAAAATTTACGGTCCACAACACCAAAGTTCAATTCCTTGTGGGGTCAAAATTTTTTTTTTATTTTGTGAGGACGTCGGAAATATAGTTTTAAGGTTTTTTTAGGTTGTGGAAAGGGGCTTTACACTTTTATGAAAAAAAAATCGAATTTGAGAAAAAAAAAAATTAAAATTTCAAAAAAGTTGAAACTGTGTCAATCGTAGTCTAAATGCTCTCAAATTTGGTAAAAATCAGCCAGAAACCAAAAAATCTATCGAAAATGGTCCGAAATGGTTTAAAAGGATCGTTTTCAAGAAAGTGACCCAGATGGCTCAAAAAAAATTGAATTTAAAAAATTAGTTACATGCCTCCTCATTCATGTAAAAAGCTATCATAAATACATGAAAGTTAGACGGAAATTCCTAAAAAATTCATCAATAGAAATCCAAAAACTTGGTCCCATAGACAAGTGATAAGGTGTTAAACCTGACACCTCCCCTTTGATATCTTATCCAATTCCCTTAAACCCATTATCTTCCCATCCTCGATTATTCATTATTTCTTTCCTTATCTATGTCTTTCTTTATTAATGATTTACACTTTTGTATGTATCATATCAAAACCAGAGGCGGAAATCAAAAGATACGCAATTTTTCATTTTCTTCCTGCAAAATTGAGACGGAGGAGGATAAAAAAAATATAAGGAGAAGGTACACAGGGAATACAGGAAATGACAAAAGATATATGGGAAAGGAAATGAAATGACGATGAGAAAAAGAACACATAGGGATGGGAAAAGTGGGTCAGGCATAGGGAAATGAGGTGGAAAGTGCAAATGGGGGAAATGATGAAATGGTCAATATGCACACTTTTTGGGAATCAGTATGGGTGGTCTAGGATTTGACTCGAAATATCTGGATTTTTAGCAATGATAGAGAAACTGGATCAACTGATAAAATATAAAAAATTTGATCAGAAATATTTTATTAGTTGACAACTTTTTTGTATCTTTGCTAAAAAGTTAGTTAATTGGGCTTAGAAAAGGATATGGGTGGTCTAGGGTTTGAGTCGATATATCTTAATTTTCAGCATTGCTAGTGATATAGGATCCACTGATAAAATGTAGGAAATTTTGTCAGAATTTTTTTTAAATTGACACATGTGTTGTATCTATGCTAGAAACTGAGAAAATTGGACTTAAAATGTGCATATCACCTGATCAAGGACAGAGCTAACAAAACAAAGACAACAAATTTTGCTACAATATTGACAAATGAAACATAGGGAATTTTATCAAAAACATTTTGTTAATTGACAATTTTTTGTATCTCTGCTAGAAATTGAGATAATTAGAGTCAAGGAAACATAGTTTCTTGGACGCTTGGGGAAAAGGTTAGGGAACCCGCGCCGCCACCGGCTGAGCTACGCGGTCGAGATTGGCGGAGACTACCGTACATGCAATGTTTCGGCTCCTTTAAATAGGTTCGCAGTGAAAATAGCGCAAAGTTGTCAACTAAGAAAATGTATAAAGTTTCATTGCAATCATTTTATCTGTTGACAACTTTTCTGTACCTCTGCTAGAAAATGAGATAAAAGTTGAGTACAGTAAACTTCCTTGGTGATTCTTGGTGTTATCCTTTTTATACTCTTCGGCAACTGCGACGATTTTAATGGATCATCACATTCATCTAGTCACGCTTTTTTATACTTCAAGTTCTTCTTTTCTTGTAAAGATGATTCCTGGATAATTATCTGTGTTAATTAGTCAGCTTCTGCATAGTATAGTTAGTGTAACAAAAAGTCAAGTAGACTGGAATATCTGAAAGTTTTGGAGGATCTGAAATAGCTAGAAATGGCAGAATTGCTAGATATGGAAACCAAGAATCCGAAACAAAAACTCAAAGCGGTCTGAAAATATTTATCTCGAGAATCTGAAAATTTTGGAATCTGAGACTTTTCTAAAATTATTAAAAGGGTTAAAAATCTGACATTTTCCTACTTTCAGAACCATTGTTCGTTTTTTTTTGGACTTTTCGAAAATCACGTAGCCAGCCATTTTTTTCGTTTTTCTCTTTCACTTCTCCAGATACCTAATCTAATTACTCTTTCGGTTTTTTTCTCCTGTCTAGCCAAAAAACACCGTTCACAAACTACACAGCCGGATGACTAAACATCTATTGGTCATGGTGCTAATCGGATTGTGAAATGATTTGAAAAAGTTCTTTTTTTTGGGTTGAGTGACCAGAAGGTACATGTAAACCTTAATCCGATGCTAGATAGCCAGCTAACTGGATAGATTTGATCTTTGGGAAGAACATATGTACGAATGACAAGAGAGAACAGTTGATTTCTAAAAAAATAATTTGAGATCTTAAAATTATGATCCTGAAACTCAAAAAACAATAAAACCAGTGAAAGAGTAATCACCAATTTATGTCAAGCAAAACGACGAGATTATATTAGACGAGGGGCAGGTATCGAAATTTGAATACAGATGTTTTTATGACTAACTTTACCATAGTTGCAAACAGGCCGACCCGGGCAGATGGCGGGCCGGCAGATAACTCGGCTTCAGGAAAAGATACTTTGATATCAAATGATAGATCTAGGCGAGGTCCATCTTAGCTATACCACACGGACCAGCTTCGGGTCCATAATGTGCCTGAGACAGGATAAACTTTTTGCCAGTTAACAACTTTTTTATATCTTTGACAGAAATCGAAATAAAAGACCCAAAAGTACTGTAAGTTGATGCGATAGCTTGAAAAATAATTGCCTTTCGCTTCCTATGTACATGTCTCAGCTCTGAATATCATTTTTAAGAGTCCTAAAATTTTTTCATGTTGAAAAATCAAAAGTTTAAGTCAAAAACTGCAATTATGATGATTAAAAAATTCCAAAAATTTTTGAAAAAGTTGTTTTCTCTAATTTTCAAAAAATCTCAGTCCCGCACCTCAATGTGCCTAAGACCATATTTTTCTTGGTCCACACAAAAATAGGACTTTGGTGATGTGGACCAAAAA
>NC_013486.2:16070879-16093252 GCF_000004555.2 Caenorhabditis briggsae
GGGTTTTTCGGCATTCTAGCCCGGCCCGCGGCATTTTAATGAACCTGAAGCCGGCCCGTATGGTAAAGCTAAGATGGACCTCGTCTAGGTCTATCATTTGATATCAAATCCGTCAAAGTATCTTGTTCTGAAACCGAGTTATCTGCCGGCCCGCCATCTGCGAGGGCCGGCCCGTTTGCAACTATGACCTTTACTGCTAGTAATTTTATTACCGTAAACCCTGTATTAGAAGGGCCGGTCCTTCTATTGTTCCAAGGTACCATCGAAGGGCCCTTCTATCACAGGGGTCCTTCAATTAGAGGGGGTCATTCTATTTTTCCGGCCAGTTTTTTCCAAAATTTCGCATCGAAAAATTTGACGAAGTTTCGTTCAAAATTCATGGAAATCTGTCGATTTCTCCAAAATTTAGCAAGATTTTTATGGAAAAATAGAGTTCCAACAAGTTCCTATTAAATTGTGGAGTTCCCGGAATATTCTCCACTGAAATAGTACCGAAATTTTCTGTTTTCAAAACACATTTTGCTTTT
Source organism: Caenorhabditis briggsae (assembly GCF_000004555.2). Lineage (NCBI taxonomy): Eukaryota > Metazoa > Nematoda > Chromadorea > Rhabditida > Rhabditidae > Caenorhabditis > Caenorhabditis briggsae. The sequence goes on from NC_013486.2 coordinate 16,071,407, forward strand.
TTTGGGAGGTCTTTTTTCACAGAGGGCCCTCCTATTACGGGGCCCTTCTATGTTTCCAAACCCCTCCCGGAGGGCCCTTCTATTATTTTTCTAATAAAGGGGCCCTTCTAATACAGGTTTTAGGGTATGTGGTGTCATAAAATGTGTTACGGACTAAAACGGTTCTCTGTTCCTCTATCGTTTTTCAAATAAAATACCATATTTCACTGGGGGTGAATACGAAATAATTGGGAAAACTGAAAAAAAAAATTCTGCCCTAAAACAGATATTTCCAGTCGTGAAATAAATATCCTCGCACCAAAAAATGTGAAAAATTAACATGTTCCTTTAAAATTTGAATTATACTATCCATGTAGTTGGATACCGTAAAGCCCAACAAACAATTTCCGTGGTTTCAGATTTCCTCATCACATTCGGAAGTGATGAGTCGGCAGAGCTTCCCAACCTGAACCTGATGGCTTCGAAGGAAATTCCCTCTGTATAAAAAGGTGAGTATTTTAACCATTGAGCTAATACCTGAATTCTGTAGTTCCCTTTTCAAATTCCTAACATCACTGGGGGGCTTCTCAGTCTAGAGCACTGTTGGGCATCTTCTTGAACCCTTTTTCATATTTCTGGATCTTCAAGCTCCATGATCTTTCCATAAATTAATCACCATGGACTCTCCAGAAAGATATTTGGCCTTATTTTTGTATTTGGACCCACCCAACTTTATATACATCGATCTCCCATTTCTACCAATTTTCTGTAGATCTGAATGACTTTAACTATGACAGCTACACCGTCTACTCTTTTCGTATTGACTTCTAGAGAGTTGAAAACATTTTGAAAAAAAAAAGGTTTTGTAGTTTTGCGACTTTGACAAACTTGTATTGAGTTCTAATACTCACATTTGATCTACCTCTAGCTCTCCAAAATCCCCAACTTTCCTTCATTGGCCACTCATAGCCAGAGAAAAAAACCTCACCTGCACTCGCATTCATTTCTTTGAAACCAAAATCCGTCCGGTTTTTTTCGGTTCCCCCAGGTGGACACCGGTGACCGTATCTGTCCATGCTAAGGGACAACAAGTGAAAGGGACAGATGGCTTATATGACATGCGACACTACTAGTTTTTATGGGTTTAGCGGTTGGTTTCCGCTGATGGACATTCGTGTTCCAGGTATTGTTATACAAGATTTATACGTATGTATTTGGATTTTGTATAGATAGGAATGCATGTTTGTATAGGCTTAGCAGAATTTATCGCTTTACCGATTCATTTTTGACTTAACTAGGATGTTATCTTTGGAATTTGAAAGTTGTTTTTGGCTAGGAATATTTCATGAGCTACCATTTGAGAAAATTGAGTGTCCTCAACTTTAAGAAATCTGATAAGAATATGTTGTTCGATTTTTCTTACAATTGAGCTCATTTATCTCGATTCCTATGAGAGATATCAAAAACGTGTCAACTGATAAAATGTTTATCATTATATCACCAACATTTCATCAGTTTACAGATTTTTGATATCTTGCAGGGAAATCGAGATAATTGAGCTCAAACTTGACAGTGCCCTTCTAGTACAAGTTTTACGGTATTCTCCATTTTTCATCTCAAATCTAAACATACATTTTTTTCCTGAAATCCCCATCCTCCAGAATCATTGAAAACGAATTCCCGACAAAGAGGGAGAGAAATGGCGCCCAATTATTACTCGTTCCCCCTCTCTCCAAAAACCGATTGCTAATAATTATACAACACAAAAGGCCGCCCGTCCCGCTTCTCTCTCTCTCTCTCTCTCTCTCTCTCTCTCTCTCTTCCGAATTGATTGACCTTGTATAGAGGAGGTCCTTTCGAGGATTCAGGAGATTCAGAATTCATATCCAATTTAAAGAAGGCGCACCTTAAGGAGGGTCATTTATGATTTGATAGGGGTTAGGTGAGGGAAAGGAACACAAAAACGCGCGGATGGATGAATAAAACAAAGGGAGTCCAGGTTAACTGATCATCATTTTCTTGTGAGGATAGGGTTTTCCGGAATCTGAGATTTCATACTTGTAGATCCTCTATTTCCAATGCTTACTAGACAGAACTTTGAAATGCTATTCACATTTTGGAGGTGGGTCAATTCCTGTTATTTTTGAGTGTCTTTTTCAGACTAAATCGACCCAAATTGACTTTTTCTGATCTGAAAAACGCTTTTAAATCACAAAAAAACCCTGAAAAACCACAAAAAAGCTCAAAAATGGCATTTTTCAAAAAAGTGCTTCAGATGGCTCAGTGGGTTTTGGCACCCAAAATTTACGGTCCACAACACCAAAGTTCAATTTTTTCTGAATTCAAAACCTTTTTTTGTGTGGACCAAGAAATTATAGTTTTAAGAGTCGTTTTGATTGTAGAAAAGGGTTTGACACTTTTTTTGAAAAAAAAAATCAAATTTGAACAAAATCAGAATTTTCAAACATTCTAAACTATGTCAATCCTAGTCTAAACATTTTAAAATCTGTAAAAATTAGCCAGAAACCCCATAAAACTTCATAAAAATGATGCGAAATGTTCAAAAATGGCATTTTTCATGAAAGTGCCCTAGATGGATCAGTGGGTTTTGGCTCCCAACATTTTTTGGTCCACATCACCAAAGTCCTATTTTTGTGTGGACCAAGAAAAATATGGTCTTAGGCACATTGAGGTGCGGGACTGAGATTTTTTGAAAATTAGAGAAAACAACTTTTTCAAAAATTTTTGGAATTTTTTAATCATCATAATTGCAGTTTTTGACTTAAACTTTTGATTTTTCAACATGAAAAAATTTTAGGACTCTTAAAAATGATATTCAGAGCTGAGACATGTACATAGGAAGCGAAAGGCAATTATTTTTCAAGCTATCGCATCAACTTACAGTACTTTTGGGTCTTTTATTTCGATTTCTGTCAAAGATATAAAAAAGTTGTTAACTGGCAAAAAGTTTATCATATTATCATAAACATTTTATCAGTTGACAAAATTTTGATATCTCTAATGGGAACCAAGATAACATGAGCTCAAAGTGGTCGGTTTTTATGGGCGTCTATTAGAAGCTCACCCAGACCATCATCTTTGAGCCCTTACATCTCATTTTCTGTGTATTCTATCTGAAATTTTAAGTTTTTGGTGCTTCTGTCTATCCGTATGTCTTTCGCTTCTAGATTTTCAAGATTTGAAATTTCCGAAATTTCCGAATCTCCAACAAAAAAAAATCTAATTTATCCCCTAAATCTTCTCCGTTCCAAGGTTATGACACTCTAACAAATGTACAGGAACTACTTGAAAATGGTGTACCATCTTCTCATCTTCCAGTTCTGAAAGACACTGTGTAGATTCTGAAGTGGCCCCCGACGACGGCGTCACGTCTTCTTCTTCTCCTTCTTTTCCCATCTCTAAATGTTTTCTTTTCATTACACACCTTTTGATTCTGATGAGAGAACTACTCGATTTTTACACTTCATGCCGTTTTTGACGCCTTTTTGTCTTTTTCTTTGTCTCATTCGGACTTGAAATATTAGACTACTGATTTTTTATTGAATTGGTTTTAGAGGTCATTTTCAGATTTAAAAAATATTATTGGCCTACTGTAATTTTTCTAATACAAGCTCACTTTATATGTGCACTTTGAGCTCAATTATCTCGGTTCCTGTCAGAAATATAAAAATTTTGTCAACTAATAAATTGTTTATCATAATATCACCATCATTTTGTCAGTTAACCTCATTTTGATTTCTTTCACAGAAAATGAGATATAAGGGCTCAAAGATGATGGTCTGGGTGAGCTTCTAATAGACGCCCTCAAAAACCGTCCACTTCGAGCTCATGTTATCTCGTTTCCCATTAGAGATATCAAAATTTTGTCAACTGATACAATTTTTGTGATTTCATGATAAACATTTGGTCAGTTTGTCACTTTTCGATATCTTTTACAGAAAATGAGATATTTGGGCTCAAAGTTGCAACCTGAAATTTATAGTTTTCGATCTTTAAAGTTTATATTTGGAGTTTTTAGGAAAGTTTCCACCTGTTGATCCGAGCTTCAGATTTTTTCTCAAACTTGAGGTTTTTTTAATTCTAAAAAACATTGTCAGCACATTTTCAGTTCTAAAACTGACCCCTAGGCGCGGAGCCAACCCCTACTCTTTCCTACAGTAAGAGCTTCCATTGTTATATAACAAGGTAAAATATGTGTTCTATTTTTATGTCTGTTTTGCTCTTTCTCTCTTTCTAAAAATTTCAAAAAATTCATGTTTTTTTGGAACTCAAAACAAGCAGATTTCTTGTAGCCAGCTGTAGGGATTCTTTAAATTATTCTTTAGAAAATAATGTGTTCTCGTTTTTTCTAGAGAAAAAATTTGTAATTCCATTGAACTAGGAATTTTCCGAGTCTTTTTTTTGTTATGGTTTGGAGAAATCTGGACATTTGGAAATCATGACAGATCAGATTTTAAAAATAATTCAATTTCAGAACATTAGAATTTTAGAATTTTAGAATTTTAGAATTTTAGAATTTTAGAATTTTAGAATTTTAGAATTTTTTTGCATGTTACGGTAATGGAGCTCTAGCTACAAACTACAAACTACACACTAAATTCCCTAAAAGTCAATGTTCCAAGATGATAGTATCTGTAGCATCTCCCCAACCCCCATATTCCCACCCTCCTACTTCTACTTCTCGCCTGTATGATTTCTTTCTCTGCGTCTCTCCCCTTCCCTACACTATTTCCTTGTCTACAAGAGGAGGACACCCTTCTTGCTCACACCGTTGAATGTGAATCCTTTAGTTAAACATGCCCTCTCTGCTGTACTTCCCTTTTTGTTTCTTCCCAGAAAACGGAAGAAACGGATTGTCAGGTTCATTGGGGGAGGCATCTAGGAACAAGAATCCAAAATGGGTTTCATGTTTTTTTTTGTATTTTTGAACTCTTTCTTGAAGTCAAAAATTTACTCTTGGAGCACACAAAATTTCACAACATTTTCTTAAATTGCAAGTTAGGAATCTTTCGTAAACACTCTCATAAAGAAACCGTCAACTTTGAGCCAAATTATCTCAATTCCTGTAAATGATATCTGAAATTTTTCAACTAATCAAATATTGGTGATATTATGATAAACATTTTATCCGTTGACAAAATGTTGATATCTTTTACAGAATTTTAGATAATTGAGCTCAAAGTTGACGGGGTAGGTAAGCTTTTATTAGAGGAAATACGGTTGTTTGTATCTTTGATTAATACTTTTTTAGAAAATTGATCGAAAAATAAAAAATAAAATTGTCTTAGAATTCATCATTGTTTTGTTTCCCTTAATTTCGCCCATGATTTACTGAAAATCCAATTTTTGATCTCGGATGCAACTTTCAAATTTTTAGAAATATAGAAACATCATTTAGTAACTCCTCTAACATTGCAAAAATTGTAAAAATTCCAAAGTTCTGAAAAATTCTAGAAGTTGAGTTATTTAAGGTCAAAATTGCTTTGATGATAAAAAATTGGGGTTCTAGAAGAAAGTGAGATCTCTTTAAACCTGCAATAGAAGGTTGACCCTTACTTTGAGCCAATTTATCTCAACTCCTGTCAGAGATATAAAAAAGATGTCAACTAAAAAAATGTTTATCATAATATCACAAACATTTTATTAGTTGACAAAATTTTGATATCTTTCTCAGGAACCGAGATAATTGAGCTCAAACTTGCCATAAAATTACGCAACAGGTTTCTTCCCGATTTGTTATTCTTTTTCCTCCCCCTACTCTTATGGCCAACAGAAGAAAGTTGATCTACCCACCCAGAGATTCCAATCAGATCCATATCTTTCACTGTCCATCTGCTAACCATATCCTCCCGATTTCCTTCCTCCCAACTGTTCTTGTCCTGTCCCTCGTGTACTTGTTTTCTCCTTCAGCCTTCAAATTTTCATTTTCTCTCTCTCTCTCTCTCTCTCTCTCTTTCTTTCTCTCTCTCCATATCACACACACTATCTCCTTATCATCATACCATCATCATCAGTTTTCTTTCATTTCCACCACTAGCACTTGTAAAATGTCCTCTCTCTCTCTCTTCATTTTTAATGGAAATTATAAAATTTTTAATACTTTTTTCTAGAAATTTCACCTTTCGATGATTTCACAAATTTGAAAACTTTTATTTTTAAAAAATTGGAAAGTTTCGTAAAGTATGAATCCCACATTATGAATTTCCGAACTCCTTCAAATAAGTTTCCTGAAGATTCAACCCGAAAAAAAATAATTCTGACTTTATGATTCAGGTTTCCCATTTTTTATATTTTCCCATTGCACAGTTTTTTCTCACCTCGTCTCTCCTCCTTTTTTTTCGAAAAAAAAAACGTACAAACATTCCATTCCTCTATCAGTTTCATTCATTTTTTTCCCTCTATGATGATAAGGCAACATTCTTTTTTTCCGGAAAAAAAAACTTTTTTTTTGAAGTTGCTTGACCGTTAGTTTTAAAAATTTCGGCTAAAAGTCGGCAAATATTTTCAAAGAGGCGATTTCTTGAATTTTTTATAATACCGTAAAAACTCTATTAGATAGCCATGGTTTTCTATTGTTCGAAGGTGGTCTGGGGTGGCACTGTATTAGGGGGTGGCATTCAATTAGAGGCTGGCACTTCATTGTTCGGAGCCGATTTCTACTGAAACTTATCACAAAAGTGCTCGATTTTCAATTCTTTCATAAAATGACTTCCGAGGTTTTCTTGGTTTTTCTACTTATTTTTTAGAAACTTTCGGAATTTGATATTATCCCGACACATTTTTTACGAATACAGTACCTCTTTTAAACTTGAAAAAAACAAGAAAACCAGAAAATTATTCTTTGTGTTATGCTTTAACTTTTACCACAGTGACATCCAATCCGCAGTGGCATTATATTAGGGGCTGGCACTCTATTGTTCGGAGGTGCTCTAGGATGCCACTGTATAAGGGGCTGGCATTCAATTAGGGGTGACTATCTAATAGAGTTTTTACGGGAATAGGAATTTTGAGATTGAACCTGCAATTTCGAGTTTTGATGTTTCATCCAGAGTTTTAGGAATTTTAGGATCCTTTAATTCTGGTTTTCAAAAAATATAATGTCCCTATAACCCACTTCACTTTTATACCCTATAGTTAATTTCCTGTAAAATATATCAAAAAGTGGTCAACTGAAAAAAATATTTTTGATAATGTGAATAACATTCAGTTGAAAACTTTTTGATACCTTTTACAAGCATCAAGATAAATTAGCTCAAAGTTGAACCCTAAAAACCTAAAAATTCTCGAAATCATCAACTTGTCAATATCTCCGAACCGCCCGTCTTTTTTTTTCTTCATCAACCACTTGCCAATCAATCTATAGAGAGAATAAAGAATGCCAAAAACGGAGAGGGACATTGATAAGACCCAAAATAGAAATAGTGTCGGATTTTCGGAGAGCTAACTAGAGAAGCAGAGAAAAATAATAGAATGAATGGGTGGAAATCGAAAGGAACAGGAAAAGTGATCATCAGAAGATGAAGAAGCGTCACTTTTCTCTTTTTTCGGCAACATTTGGGAAGAATTGGTGAAATAATGGTGTTGGATGAGTATTCTTGTTTTTTATTGAGATCTCGTAATATATTCTGTAGATTGGTATCTTGCCAAAAAAATGTTTTTGGGTCTATGAGACTGTTAATTGTAAATTTTGAAAAGTTGGGTTTTGACAAAAAAATACAACAACAAAAACATCGCAAAACTTGTCACCTTCTCTCACCCCTTGACCTGATTCATAAGTCCTAAGCCTTCCTTCCTCTCTCCTCCTCCTCCTCTTCCAACCTAACCGTTACATCTTTTGCCTATGCCAATATTTGCCCAACACGTGTGTTTTAGTATGTTTGTACCCAGCCAGAGGTGATTCCCTGGTGACAAGAACTGAGTTATGGACCAAGGTCCTCTTATTCTGAAGAAAGTATAACCGTAATTGTTCTTTGAGCCAATTTATCTCGGTTCTCGTAAAAGATATCAAAAGTTGATAAGTAATTAAATATTTCTGATAATATGATAAACATTTTATCAGTTGACAAATTTTTGATATCTCTTATAGGAACCAAGATAATTAAGCTCAAAGTATGTATCTGTCGGCGCGAGCTATTTGGTCGGCAGCGCTTGTGACTTTTATGCTTGCAACTCAATTATCTCAATTTCTATAAGAGATATCAAAAAGTTGTCAACTAACAAAATGTTTATCATAATATCACCAATATTTTATCAGTTAACAGATTTTTGATATATTTCGCAGGAATTGAGATAATTGAGCTCAAAGTGCACGGATAGGTTGGGCTTCTGTTAGAGTTAGAGGATATAGGATTTTCCGTTTTTTCGCGATTTTGGGATAATGTATTTCCTTTTTTTTCCTGCAGTTTTAACATTTTTCCGGGTGATCTTGTTTCATGTTATAATCAAATTAGATTAACCCATTCATTTTCCCTCCCCTGCTCTATTCAAATTTCCGTTCCTCCATCCCCAAAATAATTCTTTTTTTCTTATTTTTTCTCCCCCCTAGGTTTTTTATATTTCCACCCAAAAATAGGGGTAATACATATAAAACTGTTTTTCCCTCGAGACTCTAGGGCCTAGAGACATAAAAATATATTCAGAGAATCGAGGAAGGAAACAAGTAATAATGAACGGGTTTTTTTTCTTTGGGTTCTGCTAGACAGTTCTGGGACACATGTTTTTATTTTTGCAAAATAAAATTTCTTGTCTCTTTGTAAGATTTTTGTTTTTGATTTTTTGATAAACTTAGAAATTGCTCATTTTCCTCATAACTAACACATTTTTTTGAATTTTCAATTCTTGAGATTTTTGAATGTCTTATTTTGGAAACAACGTAAGATAACGTAAAACTTTGAGCTCAATTATCTCAGTACCTGTCAAAGATATGAAAATGTAATCAACTGATAAATTGTTTATCATAATATCATGAACATTTTATCTGTTGACACATTTTGGATGTCTCTTATAGGAATTTAGATGATTGAGCTCAAACGTGACAGTGTGGGGAGCTTTTCTTTTCCCATTAGCGCTGATCGAATTTTCAATGGCATTTTTTGAGGGTTTTGACCAACTCTTCGTTTAAATACTGTGAATGTCCTTAGCTTTTAAAGTAATACTTCCAAAGTCCGCACAGCTACCGTACCGGGCGATAACTGCTCGACTGTCAAGTTTCCAATCACTTTGAAAATTTTGGAAGATGTAAAACTGATCTAGATTAAAAACTTCACATTCACAGAGTTTTTTTTTGATAATTTCTAGTTGTCAGCTATTTGTCCACTTTTGAAAGACACCGTTTTTGGCTTGTTTTTGTACTGAAAACATGAAAACAGGATTTTTCTAGTACCTCCACCAATGATTCTAAACGTGCGTAACTCCTTTTTCTCCAGCTTCTCCATCTTCCTCTAGTCGATTTTTCTTTTCCCAACTTCCCAAAGGTGCCAATTTCCGACTACTATAACTACTACTAATATCCTCCAGATGTTCCATTCTTCTCAGTTTCTTTTTTTGCCAAAAAACACTATAGAACAAGCCGGTCATCATAATTTTGATGTGACGTTCTTCTCTCATGCTGCTTTCCCATAATTATACTCACTTTTTACTCCCGCGATCACTTCTTTTCGCTTCTCTCTCTCTCTCTCTCTCTCTCTCTCTCTCTCACTCACTCTCGGTGTTGTTCTTTTCTCGTGTTTCGTTCCACACACACCTTTTTGGTCATCATCATCAACATCTTCTTCTTCTTGTTTTTTTTCTGTTGTCTCCTTCTATTTCAATACTATTTGGGAAGGTGGTGGTGGGGTGGCAGGAAAAATAATGTAACTGTTTACAAATTAGTACAATTTTTTAATAACTTTTTTGATAAGATAGGCGAGTATATGGTTTTCAGAAACTGAAACTTTTAAACATTTCCTTTGAATCTTCAAAAAATAGGATTCAAGTTCTAGACTTCGCAAATAGGACTTTCTCGGAATTTGAATTTCTAGAATTTCAGAGCCGTAGTAGGTTCAGATAAGGTTCAGGATTTTCGAGCGTTCGTTTCTCTATTTTTATAACTGTTTTAATTTCGAAATTCTGGAATTTTCAGATTCCTAGGCTTCTGGCATCCCGCCTTATTGGACTTCTTAATATTCGATTTTTTTAAAATTTCCGATTTTCGAATTTCGTGGTTTTTAGATTTTAGTAAAATAGAGCTCAAAAAGCTCTTAATTTTGAAAACACCAAATTTTTAGAGCTCTTTGAAATTGAATTAACTATTCAGAATTCAAAAAAGCAGTTCCACCTTTTTCCTGTAAATTACAGCTTCAAATTCCAGGTATAGATTTTAGTAGGATTACTGTAACTCTATTATTATAAAAATTTCGATTATAATTCAAAATTCAAGGGTGAAAAACATTTTTTTTTCATCGTTTTATTCAAAAAATTTTCTTCTTGGTTCTAAAACTGAAAATAGTTCTATTTCGATATTCTCAAAATTCTCAAAATTCCATTTTCAAATGTTTAGCTTTCTTATACAGTACCGGTCAATAAAGTATACAAAAACGTATTTTTCAGTTTATTCTCGGCCGTTTTCACCATTTTCAAGAGTTTGGAGCACGGTTGTCAAGTTTCCAATCACATTGAAAACTTTAGAGGGTGTAAAACAGACCTAGATTAAAAGTTTTGCATTTACAAAATTTCTAGTTCTTCAGCTATTAGTCTATTTCTTAAAGACACGTTTCCAGTACAAAAACGGGGTACAGTAGCTCTGGAATGTGATTTTGAGCGTTTTTGACTCTCTTTTTCAGAACAATCATCTGCTTTCGGATTCCCCAAAAATAAATTCATCCAAAATTTGCGCGAAATTTGAATTTTCATTTTCCTCATCTCTCTTGTCTCCATGCCTTTATTTCCCTCAATTGACCATTTCATTTGACCCCCCCCCCCTCTCTTCTATTTCCAATTTCTTTTGATTTCTGAATAGAGGGAACAATATGTGAAGGTTGTCTATGTTTTCCGCCCTCTTTGACTCTTCATTTTCTTTTTTTCTATATACCACTCTTTTTGAGGATTCTTGAAGAGTTTTTCGAGTTTTTGGAAAGGTCATTTTTTCCAATTTTTTTAATTTTTATCGAAGAATTTCTGAAAATCTGGATTTGATCTGGATCAATTTTCTGAGTTTCTGACTTATCAAACTTCTAAATTTCCTAACTTCCGAACTTCGTGTTTTCTGAATTTCCGAATTCTTGAACTTCTGAATTTCAAAGTTTTTGAGATTTTGACTTTTTGAAGCTCCGCCTTTCTGGACTTCTTCCTATTTTGAACTTGTAAGTTTTTCAATTTCAAACTTTTTGAATTTAAAATTTTCGAATTTCTCAAATTCTCGATTCTTTTCATCCGCCTCGAAGTGCACCGAAGGCACTCCAACCATTTGACCTATTTTTTTACCTATTTTTCCTCTGAATTCTCTTCCTAAAATCCCCTGTCAATTAGTCTGGATTTTGTGTTTTTGGGATTTTTTTTTGGTTTTGGTTTGAAACCAAAAACCAAAAGAAAAGGAAATCGAGGCTAAGTGGTTTCGGATTTTCCCCCACATTCTTCCTTTTTTCTCTGATTTTCAAGTATTTGTCTTTTTCATTTTTCTTTTTATTCAAATCTTCTTCTAGTAACCAAAACCACTTTTTCTACTTTGGCTTTTCTGGTTTTTCACGAAATTCAGACTTATTAAATTTTCCAAAAATCAGAAATTCAGGCATTCGAAAAATTCCCAAAAATTTGGAAATTCCTGGAAACTCAGAAATTCAGAAATTCAGAAATTCAGAAATTTAAAAATTTAGAAATTTAGAAATTTAGAAATTTAGAAATTTAGAAATTTAGAAATTTAGAAATTTAGAAATTTAGAAATTTAGAAATTTAGAAATTTAGAAATTTAGAAATTCAGAAATTCAGAGATTCAGAAATTCCTGGAAATTCAGAAATTCAGAAATTAAGAAATTCAGAAATTCAGAAATTCAGAAATTCAGAAATTAAGAAATTCAGAAATTCAGAAATTCAGAAATTCAGAAATTCAGAAATTCAGAAATTCAGAAATTCAGAAATTCAGAAATTCAGAAATTCAGAAATTCAGAAATTCAGAAATTCAGAAATTTAGAAATTCAGAAATTCAGAAATTCAGAAATTCAGAAATTCAGAAATTTAGAAATTCAGAAAATCAGAAATTCAAAAACTTTTGAAGATTCCAGTCTTTCTGAAATCCAAATGAGAATATGATTTTTTTTCTAAATTCAAAACTTCGCCTAACCAAAATTTCCTCTTCTTTCAATTATTCTCTCCCTTCTCCTCCTTTTTTAAAAATCCCGATACCATCTAAATTTCCCTATTTTCCAATTTCTAGTCCCCATATACGCCCAAGTTTTTAAATCCATCGGAAACTCCTTTTTGATCTAAAAATCTCGAGATTTGTCCCGCCGGGAGAAAGACATAAAAAGTGAATTAAAAACTTGGACGATATGAATCTCTCCTCTAAATTTTCCTATTTTTCGGATTCATATCTCAATTTTCCGCCTTTTCATATTCTCTGAAATGTTCCATTCCTTGATTTCCTACATTTTTTGTAATTTTTGTTTAGGGAAACTGGCTGAAAATGTCTGAAATTCTTTTCAAGACTCTCCTGGTTTTGCTGTAAATTTTAGTTAGGACAACTAGCTAAAAATATATAGAAAACGTTTGGAAATTCTAGATTTTTAATTAGCGTAAACACTCTAATGAAACGCCATCCAGGCCGTCCACTTTGAACTTATATATCTCACTTCTTTTGAAAGATATCAAAAAGTAATCAACTGATTAAATGTTTATCATAATATCAGCAACGTTTTACTGGTTAGCCACTTTTTGATATCTCTCACAGAAAATGAGATACATGGACTCAAATTTGACGATTCGGGTGGCGTTCTATTAGAGTGGTTACGGTATTTTTTAAAATACCATTATATGAAATTCCGCTTTTTTAAAATCATGAACCACTCCTGAAGATGATCGAAACTTCCAGAAAAAAGTCTTTAATAGAACTTGAATTCTCATATTTCCTCCGCTTTGAGATACAAAAAAAAGAATCTGAACATTTCTAGGGGATTAAAGGAGACACTCAGGATTTCTATTATGTGTACATGGAAATTAGAAAATCCCTTTGGCATTTTTACTTCATCTTAACCAAGTTACATTTATTTGTTCCTTTGCTTATTTTCTTATTTTTTCAGTAAGCTAGTTGTATAGATTTCCGTTTCAGCCAATGAAAATGTTCCAGATTACTTATTTAGTTGAAAATGGTTCATTTCGAGAGACTGAATGAGTACTCTCACACCTATGACCGAGCTTCTAATTTTGAGCTCAATCATCTCTGTTCTCGTCAAAGATTTCAAAAAATCGTCAACTGATAAACAGTTTATCATAAAATCACCTATATTCTATCAGTTCACACATTTTTGATATCTTTGATAGGACCTGAGATAATTGAGCTCAAACATAACAGGGTGGGGGCTCTTCTATAACAGGGGTTTTTGAAGTTTTAGTAGAATTTTACAGTTTTTGTATACTGTACCTTTTAAGAATCATATTAGATAACTCCATAATACTTGAGCCATCAAAAATCTAGGTTTTAATGATCTCCGGTTCTTCTATTCAAACTATTTTTTAAATTTAAAAAATCAAAATTCCAATTCTCCAAATTTCAGACAGAACATGGATTGGATCTACTCGTGGAAGGATTCCATTTTCTACGGGATTTGTAGTTGCAGTGGAAGTCCGGCGTACCATGAGAAGGACCACCCATCACACCACCATGATCGGTGAGTTAATGATTTGAAGAATATTTGGCGGGAATTAAAAAATTTTGAAAAGTCAAATGTTGAGTTTTCAGGATCGACATGCCACTCCAGCTCAAGGCTTACAGGTTAGTTACTTTTCTGGATTTTCCTAGAATTTTCTAAAAGGTAGGTGCACCATGTTTAACTTACTAGATGCTCCAAAAAGTTTGGTATTTCGTAAATTTAAGGTCCCTGGGTCACTGGGTCCTGGTCTAAAAATTAGAAAAAAAACCTATTTTGGGTTAAACGATGCTCCGATATTCCACCGTTTTTCCAACTTTTCCTCTATTTTTATCTTGTTAAATACCCTCAATTATCCCCCAAGATCCTATAACTGAAGAGCTGTCAATCACAGAAATCCGGAGATGAGTCAATTGGAGAAAAAAATAGGAGGAATCTGACATAGACAGAAAACCTCTACTACGTGTGTTTACAACATGTAATTGTGACAACTCACTGACAGGAAAGATGGGAAAAATAGTCAAGAAAATAGCCAATGCTTTTCAATGAGCCTAAAAACTGATCAGAGCTCCAGATCAGTAGATCAAAAAATCAAAAAAAAAATTCAGACGGATTCTGACCCATATCCATAAAAAAGCATCACAAATCATGGATTCCCAGATTCTTAGATTTTCGCTGTCATAAATTTTCAGATCTGGATTTTTAGCTTTCTCGGATTCCTAGATTTTTGAGCTTCTGAGTTGTCCGATTCTGAAGATTTACGAATTTCTGGGTTCCTAGATTCAAGGCTGTCAGAATCAGGACCATAGACCAATCAGTCCGTCTTTTCGAAAATAAGCTCAGCCAGCCAAAAACTATCAGGGCCGCTAGGCCGCCGAATCCTACGTATTCCAGAAGTACCTGAACAAAAAATTCCTCGGCACTGATTGCCTAGATTTTTCGATTTTTGTTGCCTTGGAGTCATATGCAAACCAGAAAAAAATTCTCCGAAAATTTTAAAATTTCATTTTCCCAACAACAAGTTAATCCCATCAAATATCATCACTATCATCATTTTTATTTATCACAGGTCCTGAAAAACTGGAAATCGGATTTTTTCTATTTTCATTCATCCCTGGATAATCCTCTAATTCTCATTTTCTTTGACATTATAAAAATAAGTGTACACATGGATGAGAAAATGCTCATTATACAAATGTATCGAATTCTTTTCCTTACTACTAGTCTTCAGAAATCTGAGGAAGCTTTCTCTAAAATGTCAGAAAATGTGAGAAGAAGCTCATAATTTTGGATTTGTTCAACTTTTAGTTAAATACGAAATTCCAGATATTTAAAAAAAAATCAGAAGTTGAAATTATTATTTTTTTGCATTCTGATATTATGGAATTCTTGAATTCCACATTTCGGGATCTTTCAGACCAAAAATTTTTTCAGATCATAAATTTTTCTGAATTTCTGAATATCTGAATTTCTGAATTTCTGAATTTCTGAATTTCTGAATTTCTGAGTTTCTGAAATTCTGAATTTCTGAAATTCTGAATTTCTGAATTTCTGAATTTCTGAATTTCTGAATTTCTGAATTTCTGAATTTCTGAATTTCTTAATTTCTGAATTTCTGAATTTCTGAATTTCTGAATTTCTTAATTTCTGAATTTCTGAATTTCCAGGAATTTCTGAATCTCTGAATTTCTGAATTTCTAAATTTCTAAATTTCTAAATTTCTAAATTTCTAAATTTCTAAATTTCTAAATTTACGAAAAAATGCGGCAAAAACGTAATATTTCAGAACTTCTTTCGCGTTTAAGTTTAGTTTTTTTTGCTGAAACATAGATTCTAGAGATGCTAGCGATCTTTTTTATACCAAGAAATCAAAATTTTGCTTACAAAATCCCACTAAATTCACATAAATAAATTTGGTATCTACAGTATCCGTTTTCGCTCCGCCCCCTCGTAAATCGACATGAGCGCCGTCTCCGAGATTTTCAGGTGTCACTTTTTTTAATCCGACAATACTTGAATTTCACAACTTCTAGGATTTCCGAATTTCAGAATTTCAGAGTTCCCGAGTTTCCAGAACATCTTGAATTTCTGAATTTCTGAATTTCTGAATTTCTGAATTTCTGAATTTCTGAATTTCTGAATTTCTGAATTTCTGAATTTCTGAATTTCTGAATTTCTGAATTTCTGAATTTCTTTAGAATCAGATAAAATAAATCCTAAAAAGAAATTTCCCATTTCTGAACTTTTGCCACATTTCCCGGAAACTCTAGAGCTAACCAGTTTTTTCGATAATAATCTTTTCACATTTCCCTGTTTTCCCTTCTCGCAGCAAAAATAATAACATTTGACCTACCACAAACTAGGCTCCGCCCCCTTTTCCCATTTACATACATTTTTTATCATTTGTTTCCCCTCTGTTTTCCAGTCATAAACGTGTCCAAAATGCCATTTCCATTAGTAATACTCGAACGAAAATAGGCTCCGCCCACTTTTGAGAATACTTGAACGACCTTTTGAAAAGCGGTTTTCTTCTCCTTTTATTCTTTTTCCTTTTTACCCAAAAAAAACAAGAGATTCTTGAATCTGAGAATGGCGGGAATAGGAGGGAAATGCCATTATAACTGATTGCCATTTCATGATTTTCCCAGAGTGTCTAGAGAAGGTGTTCAAGGTTACTGTAGTTTTTTTGGGGTTTGGCGGGGATCAGAGATCTTTTGAATCCTCTTGGAATCGGGATATAGGATTCTTTGATTCCTGAATTCTTTTCAAAATTCCTATATTCTTAGATTCTTGGATTCTTGGATTCTTGGATGCTTGGATTCTTGGATTCTTGGATTCTTGGATTCTTGGATTCTTGGATTCTTGGATTCTTGGATTCTTGGATTCTTGGATTCTTGGATTCTTGGATTCTTGCATTCTTGGATTCTTCCAAAATAGATTCAAGTAATGACTCTAAAATTACCAGGTTTTGGAAGAGGTTCCAATTTCAAATGATCCCAATTTTACTTTCAAAAAAAAACACTCTTCGGTCTTTTTTTTTGCCCTTCAGCCCATCCCAAAAATCCATCCATCCTCTGATGAGTAATAAAATACACTTAGTAAAAGACACAAAAATATAAACTAGAAGATCGACAATCTCTTTTTACTGATAGGTATTACTGATCACTAGGTAAACACATACACATCTCTCTCTCTCTCTCTCTCTCTCTCTCTCTCTCTTCCCAAGTTTTGTCTCATTTTCCTCCTCCAAAAACTTTGTTTCTTTCATTTCTATCTTTCCGAAGCTCCGCCCACTTTTCTTTACTAGTTTACACCTCTCTTCACCCGTTTGTTCTCCCCCCTATAGCCCATGGGCTGTGTCCATTTCGTTCATTTTTTTTTGTTCGTCAATTTTTTTCGGTGTGGCTTTTAGGTTTTTTTTTGTTTCCCGTCTCGGTATTGTTGCCGCCAGTATCAATTTGGTAATTTATTTTTGAAAATTTTGCAAAAAAAATTTATTCAGAAATTTGAAAATTGGGTCTAATTTCTAGAAACGGAGTTGAATTTTTTGATTTTTTGAAATTTCGAAAATTATGTCAAGATTTTAGAATCGGTACCTTGAGTTATGAAATAGGCTGAAATTGAAATTGGGTCAAAAAAGTAGGGAAATGGCCAATTTGAACCAGTTTTACCTTTTTTGAAGAGGTCAGAAATTCAGAAATTCAGAAAATCAGAAATTCGGAAATTCAGAAATTCAGAGATTCAGAAATTCAGTAATTCAGAAATGCAGAAATTCAGAAATCCAGAAATTCAGAAATTCAGAAATTCAGAAATTCAGAAATTCAGAAATTCAGAAATTCAGAAAATTAGAAATTCAGAAATTCAGAAATTCAGAAATTCAGAAATTCAGAAATTCAGAAATTCAGAAATTCAGAAATTCAGAAATTCAGAAATTCAGAAATTCAGAAATTCAGAAATTCAGAAATTCAGAAATTCAGAAATTCAGAAATTCAGAGATTCAGAAATTCAGTAATTCAAAATTCAGAAATTCAGAAATCCAGAAATTCAGAAATTCAGAAATTCAGAAATTCAGAAATTCAGAAATTCAGAAATTCAGAAATTCAGAAATTCAGAAATTCAGAAATTCTAAAAATGACTGGAAAACAGAGGGGAAACAAATGATAAAAAATGTATGTAAATGGGAAAAGGGGGCGGAGCCTAGTTTGTGGTAGGTCAAATGTTATTATTTTTGCTGCGAGAAGGGAAAACAGGGAAATGTGAAAAGATTATTATCGAAAAAACTGGTTAGCTCTAGAGTTTCCGGGAAATGTGGCAAAAGTTCAGAAATGGGAAATTTCTTTTTAGGATTTATTTTATCTGATTCTAAAGAAATTCAGAAATTCAGAAATTCAGAAATTCAGAAATTCAGAAATTCAGAAATTCAGAAATTCAGAAATTCAGAAATTCAGAAATTCAGAAATTCAGAAATTC
The DNA here is from genome assembly GCF_000004555.2 of Caenorhabditis briggsae. Classification (NCBI taxonomy): domain Eukaryota; kingdom Metazoa; phylum Nematoda; class Chromadorea; order Rhabditida; family Rhabditidae; genus Caenorhabditis; species Caenorhabditis briggsae. The sequence goes on from NC_013486.2 coordinate 16,089,712, forward strand.
AAGATGTTCTGGAAACTCGGGAACTCTGAAATTCTGAAATTCGGAAATCCTAGAAGTTGTGAAATTCAAGTATTGTCGGATTAAAAAAAGTGACACCTGAAAATCTCGGAGACGGCGCTCATGTCGATTTACGAGGGGGCGGAGCGAAAACGGATACTGTAGATACCAAATTTATTTATGTGAATTTAGTGGGATTTTGTAAGCAAAATTTTGATTTCTTGGTATAAAAAAGATCGCTAGCATCTCTAGATATTCAGAAATTTGAAAATTGGGTCTAATTTCTAGAAACGGAGTTGAATTTTTTGATTTTTTGAAATTTCGAAAATTATGTCAAGATTTTAGAATCGGTACCTTAAGTTATGAAATAGGCTGAAATTGAAATTGGGTCAAAAAAGTAGGGAAATGGCCAATTTGAACCAGTTTTACCTTTTTTGAAGAGGTCAGAAATTCAGAAATTCAGAAAATCAGAAATTCGGAAATTCAGAAATTCAGGATTCAGAAATTCAGTAATTCAAAATTCAGAAATTCAGAAATCCAGAAATTCAGAAATTCAGAAATTCAGAAATTCAGAAATTCAAGATGTTCTGGAAACTCGGGAACTCTGAAATTCTGAAATTCGGAAATCCTAGAAGTTGTGAAATTCAAGTATTGTCGGTTAAAAAAAGTGACACCTGAAAATCTCGGAGACGGCGCTCATGTCGATTTACGAGGGGGCGGAGCGAAAACGGATACTGTAGATACCAAATTTATTTATGTGAATTTAGTGGGATTTTGTAAGCAAAATTTTGATTTCTTGGTATAAAAAAGATCGCTAGCATCTCTAGAATCTATGTTTCAGCAAAAAAAACTAAACTTAAACGCGAAAGAAGTTCTGAAATATTACGTTTTTGCCGCATTTTTTCGTAGATCAAAAAAAAACAAAAGTTTTCAAATTCTCAGGTCTCACTTTTTTTTAATTCGACAATAGCCAGAAACACTGGAAGTTCTGGTATCGTTGAAATTTTTCAAATTTTTTTTCCAAGATTTCAAATTCCTAGTTTTCATAAAACTTGGATTTTATATTCTGGATTATTTTTTTTTTTTGAAATTCTAGTCTGAAAAATTCTGAATCCTAATTTACAAAATCACTTTCTCAAATTTCAAATTTGCCAAACTCCCTAATCCTCTTGTACGCCAGATTCTTCCGGTTCTAATACCTTTTACTGTTTTCCATTTCCTCATTATTTTACTTTTCTCCATCGTCTCAGTATTGCCAACATCATCATCATCATCATCGTCATTATATTCAGAAGCAAAATCTAAGAAGAAGAATAAAAAGACGTCGTCTGGAGGCTACTTCTTTTGCTACAAATCCTCCAATTATCCATTTTGCCATCGTCGTCACCGATCTAGTAGAAAAAACACTGTATATACATTACATTTCGGCAACTTTTTGAATTCCCAATAGAATCTTGGCAAATTGAAATTTGAAAAATTCAAATTTCGTGCCAAGCCATGACATCTTCTCCCCAAATCTTCCGAAGCCGTCGTCACCAATCTCAAATATCTACTCGAAATGGAGTATGCATCATTTCGATCAAAGCAGCGTCCATGGATTCTTCTGACGACGTTCAGAAGAGCCAGACGCCGTCGTCACCAATCAAAGGAATCTTCAGAAGACAAAGCAGACCGATGAGGAAGAGCGCCAAGGCGCTCTTCCAGCAGTTTGGTGTTGGAAATAAGGGGATTCTTGCGAGGTGAGATTTTGGGACAAAAGTGGAGATAGAAAAATCAGGATAAATTGGTGGAATATCAGAGCATCTTACCCAAAAAAATCCAAAAATTCGTATGAAAAAAGTCCCCAAAAAGTTAAAAATTCAAAAGTGTTTTCATCTTTTCCTGAATTTCAAATTTTCAAGAACCATTTCTCAAAATCTGATAATTCGTCTGAAAGTGCTGGAATTTTCAAAAATCACTTCCTTATATTTACTTTTAATTTTCTGAAATTTCTCTCTTCCTTTTTTCTATTCTATTTTACCCTATTAGAACTTTTTCCTAGAATGCTAAAATTTTTTCCTAAAATTTCTAAAATTTCCAATTTCCTAAATCTTTCGTCTGATTTAGAAGGACCTCCCACACGTTTGCGCTCAATTATCTCGACTCCTATGAGAGATATCAAAAATGTGTCTACTGATAAAACAACTCTGATGTTATGATAAACAATTTATCAGTTGTCAACCTTTCTATATCTTTAACAGAAACCGAGATAAATTGGCTCAAAGTTACCTTAACTTGTTTTTTTATCCAAATTTCGATTTAAAAAAACCAATATCAGTTTATCAAACATATTAATTTTTTATTCGTCACTATCAAAAAATGCGGTACATGTTTTTTTTTTTCGAAAGTTTGACAAACGTTTCGACCAAAGTATCCGACCGCGGTCAGGTGTTCTCTACCTATATTTCTCATTTTCTCTAAATCTCTCCTAAACAAATAATGTCTATTTTTTCAACTGTTTGTATGGGAGGGTGCTAAGTGACTGATTTTTTGAGTTTGTGGAAGTTTTGTGATGACTCATTAGGTCAATCGACACACAAATTTTTTAACCAACTTCACGTTTTTCGAAAAGTTCTATTGCGTTTTTTGTTAGGAAGTAATAAGTCGGTAGGAGGGGATTATTAATGATGTCATGGTATTTTTTTTGTTTGAAAAAGGAGAATTTTGAGATTGGAATGTTTAGAAATCCAGGAAATTCTGGATTCGGAAATTTAGGGATCCCAGAACTTTGGGATCGAAAATTCGGAAATCCAGGAACTTTAGGATCGGAAAATTTAGAAATCCAGGAAGTATTCGGTTCGAAATTTCAAGAATCCAGTGAGGATTATAGGATCCCAATTGTTCAAAATCCAAAAATTTCAACATTGAAAAATCTAGGAAAGTTTGAATTTTGAGTTCTGAGAATTGAGAAATCTCGGAAATACGGAATTCCTAAATTCAGAAATCCAAATATCTCAGAGTTTGAAAATTCGGAAATTCAAAAATCCTAGAATCCGAAAGTTCAGGAATCAAGGGATCTTAGAATCTGTAAATCTAGAAATCCAGGAAGTTCCAGATGAAAAAAATTGAGAGAATCTTAAGATTTGAAATTTTTGAAATCCAAGAGTATGGAAAACTAAAATTCTATGAATCTATAAATCAAGAAATCGTGAAATAAAATAATCCGAAAGCTGAATGTTCCAGATTTCTAAAAATTTGGAAATCCAGGAATCCAAAAATCCGAAAATCCATAAATCTAGGAACCCGTAAGCTAAAAAAAATGGGATTCTAAAAATTCAGAAATCTAGGAATTCATAAATCTGGAAAATTCAATATTTTCTAATTTCAAGGATTCAGAAAATCTGCTTTTGGACCTTATGGCGCGTTCAAAGTTCATTTCCAGGAGTAATTTCCTGGAAACACGCTGTCCAAAGCTGCCATTGTTTTCCAGAGGCCTCCGCTTCGAGACCCGCCGTAAATGGACATGAATCAACAGGAAGAACACCGTCCAAACGAGTGCTCCAGT
>NC_013486.2:16093715-16095355 GCF_000004555.2 Caenorhabditis briggsae
GCGTTTTTCCGGAAATACTCCTGGAAATCAACTTTGAACGCGGCATTAAAAACTTGAAAAATCAAGATTTTTTACCCTCTATGTGTCTGCCTTGTGTTTGACCTATCAACAGAAAAACTATAAAACTATTTATTCCCATATCATCTCTTTTTTCATTTCTCTCCTATTTTGTCCATAGCCTCCTAATACCCATAAAAGTCATCAACTTTTCTCTCTCATTTTTCGAGAGAAAAGAGAGAAAAGAAGCAGTCAATTAAGTGCGTTTCTTCTCTTATTCTCATTGTAATATTCCATCTACTTTTTGTCGCTTCTTCTTCTTTTCACTTCTTCTTCTGAATCGTATGAATCATTCTGATTCAGATGAACTACTAACTACGCGCCGTGGAATGTAGTCGTTACGGGATTCTGAAGATTCTCTCTCTGAAAAGTTTTGAGAAAAAAAAGAGGGAGAGGGAATCTGAGATTCTGGAGGATCTTCTGAAAGCCAGAAATCCGTAGGAACTCCGAAAAAGGAAGTCTGAAAAATCGGAAAATTGGGATCTATATTCTTCGGAAAACCTGAAAATTCTGAAAATTTGGGATCTAGAGAATCCTTGGAAAATCAGAAAATTCTGAAATTTGGGATCTAGAATCTTCGAGAAATCCGAAAATTCTGAAGTTTGGGATTTAGAATCCTTGGATTATAAGAAAATTCGAAAACTCAAAATTTGGGAAGTCTTGATTCTAGAACTCCACTTTCGAATTTACGGTCTTTTTAGAGTTTAGAGGTTAGAATCTTGGATTCATCATTTCTGGCTTCTCAAATTTTCAAAAAAACTTTTAGATAAATTCTTAATCTTTAGTATTAGGAATTTTTCTGTTTTTTTTTTCATCCTCAGATTCCTAATTTTTCATAGATTCCTCAGAAATATCTAAATTCTTAAATCCCCCAAAATTACCCAAAAATTTCAAAATTCCATCTTTAAGAAACCCATTCATTTTCCAAATAGTACTATGCTAATCCGGTCTTCTTCATTTTTCACCACTTTCTAATCATTTCCCTCTCTCTCTCTCCAAAAAAAAGAGGAAAGGGTGTTTAGAAAATGGGGTACTAATTCCTCCCACACTCTATTCATTGAAAAATAGTAAAGAAAAGAAAAATGGAGAGAGGGCAAAATAGGTATTAGCAAGAGGATGATAGTAGTATGTGTAGTTCTGGAGAGGAAAATAGTTCAAAATGTGAGAAAATAGAAAAAGGGGACCGAAATGCAAGAAATCTGAAAAAAAAAGCAGAATTCGAGGAAGCTGAGAACCAGCACGTATACTGTAAACATCTAGAAATTGAATCAGCAAGAATCGAGAATTCTAGAAGTATCTGAAAACCGAATATTTTGAAAAATTCCCAAGAATCTCAAATATCCCAAGAATCCCAAAAATCCCAAGACTCCGAGAATCTCAATTCTTTCAAAATTCCTATATTCTTGGATTCTTGGATTCTTGGATTCTTGGATTCTTGGATTCTTGGATTCTTGGATTCTTGGATTCTTGGATTCTTGGATTCTTGGATTCTTGGATTCTTGGATTCTTGGATTCTTGGATTCTTGGATTCTTGGATTCTTGGATTCTTGGATTCTTGGATTCTTGGATTCTTGGATTCTTGG
>NC_013486.2:16095755-16120775 GCF_000004555.2 Caenorhabditis briggsae
CTTGGATTCTTGGATTCTTGGATTCTTGGATTCTTGGATTCTTGGATTCTTGGATTTTTGGATTCTTGGATTCTTGGATTCTTGGATTCTTGGATTCTTGGATTCTTGGATTCTTGGATTCTTGGATTCTTGGATTCTTGGATTCTTGGATTCTTGGATTCTTGGATTCTTGGATTCTTGGATTCTTGGATTCTTGGATTCTTGGATTCTTGGATTCTTGGATTCTTGGATTCTTGGATTCTTGGATTCTTGGATTCTTGGATTCTTGGATTCTTGGATTCTTGGATTCTTGGATTCTTGGATTTTTGGATTCTTGGATTCTTGGATTCTTGGATTTTTGGATTCTTGGATTCTTGGATTCTTGGATTCTTGGATTCTTGGATTCTTGGATTCTTGGATTCTTGGATTCTTGGATTCTTGGATTCTTGGATTCTTGGATTTTTGGATTCTTGGATTCTTGGATTCTTGGATTTTTGGATTCTTGGATTCTTGGATTCTTGGATTCTTGGATTCTTGGATTCTTGGATTCTTGGATTCTTGGATTTTTGGATTCTTGGATTCTTGGATTCTTTGATTCCTGAATTCTTTTCAAAATTCCTATATTCTTAGATTCTTGGATTCTTGGATTCTTGGATGCTTGGATTCTTGGATTCTTGGATTCTTGGATTCTTGGACTCTAAGATCCTTGGATTCTTGGATTCTTGGACTCTAAGATCCTTGGATTCTTGGATTCTTGGATTCTTGGATTCTTGGATTCTTGGATTCTTGGATTCTTGGATTCTTGGATTCTTGGATTCTTGGATTCTTGGATTCTTGGATTCTTGGACTCTAAGATCCTTGGATTCTTGGATTCTTGGACTCTAAGATCCTTGGATTCTTGGATTCTTGGATTCTTGGATTCTTGGGATTCTGAATTTCTTCTGAATTCTAATATTCTAATCTTTTCCCTTCCCCACCAAAATGGCATCTTCAAAAAGGCGGCCGCCTTTTCAAAACGTCATGTATATTTTTCTTCTCGAAAATATTCTGAAGTGCTTTTGGGTACTGGCACCGGTCCACTTTACCCAGTGTGTGGACATGTGATTCTGAAGTACTGTTCAATTTTAGCTCATTTTCAGGAGAAGGTTTTTGAAATTTTTAGTTTAAAATCCCAAAATTTTAGATTTGGACAAATTTAACTTTTGAAATTTGAAAATTAGAAAAATTCAAATTTAGAGAGAATTTTATCTCATTTTATTGATTTTTGGATAATTTTTAGTTAAATTTTGGACTTTAGATTTTGATAGAAATTTTTGACAGGATATGCTAGTCAGCTCATTTTATCGAGATCCAGCTTATCCTTTTTTTTTCATCATTGCATTTTTTTCACATTTTAAAAATTAGTCTGTCAATATGGAGTGATTTTTTGGTTCAAAGGTAGAATAGACAAATTTTCGGAGTTTGGATTATTAGGATTTTTTGATTTTAAGAGTTTATGGGGTTTTTAATCTTAAAAACTTTCCAGATTTTTCAGATTTTTAGATTTTTCAAATTCTCGAATTCCTCTAAATTTTAATATTTTGAGAATTTCTGAGATTTTGAATTTCTTGATTTTTCAAATTCTCAGAATTTTCCACACCCATCTATATTTTTCAAATTTGTAACATTACTTTTTCTTCACACCTCCTGACTTTTCTAATGAATGTGAGCCATCACTGAAGAAATGTGATAATCACGCTCCAGTGATAACACATATCACTGATAGCCACAAAAACAATTCAGCCATCCGACCGGAAATTGAGAAAAAGCCTCCAAAAATTTTTTATTCAACAACTCTGAATAAGTTGCTGAAGTCGTGTCAGATATTCTGAAAAATGACTGATAGAAAAATGATATTCCATATCTGGAATCGGCTCCGTAATCAACCGAAATACGAGCGATTGGAGGATCCATGCTTGAGGTGATTCAAAATTTTTTGGGATTCTAAATCTGAAATCTAGAAGGTTTAAGAATCCTAGAAATCCTAGAAATTATAGAAATTCTGTACAACCCTAGTTCCCTTACAAAATTCCTAGATTCCTAGATTCCTAGATTTTCAGATTCCTGTACTCCTAGATTCTCAAATTCCTAAATTCCTAAATCGTTAAATTTCTAGATTTCTAGATTTTTAGATTCCTAGTTTTTTAGGTTCCTGAAATCCTTTTTAAAAATCCAGAACTCCTAAATTCCAACTATTCATTCTCCCTATATCTTCGTTTTCTATGTTTTTTGTCCTATCTTTTTCAAATTTAAAAAATTCTAACATTTTAAATTCCAACCAAATTCTCTGTCCTTCTCATTGAGGGATAGAGAGGACACAAAATGTTTATGTGTGTTTTTTTCATTAAAACACTTTTACGAAAATTGCCAAAAAAACATGTCCTTTTACATGTCCAGAGCTCTTTTTAAAGGTGGGGGGACATGAAAAAAATAATTTTCTCGAAATTCCGACAGCTGTACGCAGAGTGACATTAAGCGTTGTACACCGTGACGATAGAATGCATACTCTAGCTACAAAAAAACTACGAAAAATCTCCTGTCCCCCCACCTTTAATGCCAAAAAAGTCAATAGGAAAAAGTCTGGATATCCTGAACTTTTTTTAAGGTAGCAGTATTTTTGTCACTTTCTTAATGGATTACATACAGTACTAGGTCAATAAGATATTCGAAAACGCATTTTTCAGTTTATTATTGGACATATTCAAATGTTTTTAACTTGTCAGAAATTGGTTCACAAATGGGTCTGTCAATTCCAAAATAGACGAAACATCCTACAATTCTGTCTGAAAATCACATTTCTAGCTCTTCTAGGAACCGAGATAAAGCCGCTTCAAATTTAGGAGGCTAGAGACGCAGACAACGAGACACACTGCGTCTCTAACCTCGAAACTTCAAATGACCGTATTTCGATTTCTAGATGTGCTAGGAAGTTGGTTTTTGAACAGAATTACATGGTTTGAAATGGGTATGATTCTAAAAAAACGTATTTTTCATTTGATTTTTGGTAATTTTGACCATTTTCAGAGGTCTCAAGCTTCCGATCACTTTGAAAATTTTGAATGGTATAAAAAAGGCCTAGATTGAAAATTTTGCATTTACAGAACTTTTCGACAATTTCAAGTTTTTCAGTTATTCGCTGAATTCTGAGACATCCATTTTCGGCGTATTTTTGAAGTGAAAATAGAATCTAGCGCTTGTAGAAGTACGGTTGTCAAAACTAAAAGTGGCAGGTGTAAGCACCGTCACGCAATAATGCACACTTTCTTCCCCTTTAAATCTGTGTTCCCGCCAATACCTCTCACCCCAAAAAAATTGAGTGTGAAGTGGTCATTTTGATGTGTGTGTGTGTCGAAATGTGAAGAAAGGAGAAACTGGGAGAGAGAAAGGACCTCTCTACAAATTGATGGATCCTCTCTCCCCGCCCCCCCCCCCTCTCTCTCTCTCTCTCTCTCTCTCTTTTCCCTCTCGCCGCTCATCATGTCTTCTGTGTACAAGTGCTTAGCACCTTGTTAATTGTTATTGTCTTCTTGGTGGTGGGAGAGGATATCTGGGTCCCTGTGCATCTAGAGATGTTATTATCAAGACTTATTGATCTAGATTTATTGATCTGTTTATTTGGTTAGCATGATTTTTTTGGATTTTTAGATTCCTTTTTTATACTTTCTTTTTTTTTAATTTGAAGTGCAGGTTTTGAACTTTAGGTAGTAACTGTTGTGATCAGTCCCGGAGAAACCTTTCGTTCAAAGCTTTGAACCAAAATTTACTGAATTTCAGTTTGGAACTATAAAAATTACACTCAAATTAGGCACTTTGCTATTTTCTACTAATTAGGGTGATCCTAATTAGCGGTTGACTAATTAAGTAGAAGGGTTCTTCAACGTTTAGCTTTGGGCCAATTTATCTCGGTTCCGGTAAAAGATATTGAAAAAATGACAACTGATGAACTGTTTACCATAATCTCACAAATATTTCATCAATTGGGGACATTTTCATTTCTTCAACAAGAACTGAGATAATTTCGCTTAAACTTGAAAGTTTGAGAGCCCTTCTCTTACAGGTTGTACGGTATTTAGGGCGATTGTCAGAAATTTAGAAAGCTTAGCACTTTCCTTGAAACACTGAATCCCTATAAATCTCCCTACAAGAAACCCATCATTCTTCACATTTTTTCTCGATTCTCCTCCTCGAAAAATTTTACCGCATTTTTATGATTCTCTCTCTCTCTCTCTCTCTCTCTCCGGGCATTTCATCATCTTTTTTCCGGAGAGATCTGGATTGCTCATTTCGATTGTATAAATGACACGAAATTTCTTGAGAGAGAGTGAGCTAGAGAGGGAAAATTCATTCCCATCGTAAAGTATCGCCTCCTGAACCCAGGAAAACAGCAGAGCGAGGGGAAATAAGCTGATGAAAACGAAGAAGAGGAAAAAGAACAAAAGGAGAGAGAGAGAGAGAGAGAGAGAGAGAGAGAGAGAGAGAGAGAGAGAGAGAGAATTTACGTGTTAGAACACATGTGAGAAGAAAAGAGCATTCTGGGGAAATCCTGGAAAAATGTAGGGTTATTTTTTGCCTGTGTTCTAGTTTAGAGGTCCAAAAAACTCAAAAGTTGGACCTCTTTGCCAATTTCAGACTTTCAAACTATTTCGTTACCTCTATCCTTTTTCTGGGACCTCCAAACTAGCTCATAGCTAAGTTTTTTAATGACTTTCAGGCTAGCTTTTTTAAGGGATCTTAGATTTTATGACTATTCCAGCCCAGTTTTTTTTTGCTCCTATGATCTCTAATCTATAACTCATTCCTAATTCATATTTAAGGACCCAATTCTAATTTGAATGCCTCTTATCCAAACAGTTTGATCTTCATCCTGTCTATTGATTTTTAATCACATTTTAAATTCCGAAAAACGTTGGAACCCAAAAAGTGGCAATCATCTAATGTTTGACCTAATTTTAATCTCATTGAGTATTCCTACGTCTATTTGAGACAGAGAGTCGTTTGGCTTTAAGGGTGCCAGGGATCCAAGAAATTTGAAATTGTCTTTTTTGAAATTTCCTGAGAGTCTGAATTCTGAAGATTCCCTGATTCTAGGTTCTCAAAACTCCAAAAATTAGAAAAGCTGGATTTGTAATCCCAAATCCCTTGATTGCTCGATTTTCGATTTTTTAGCTTCTTCCTTCCGCCCACAACTTGTTCTTTTCATCCCGATTCCTGGATTCTGATCAGCATAAAACTCAGACATCTGGAAGTTCAGCTAGGCTAGCACATGAACATTTCATTTCTTCATGTGATATAGAAAACCTGGGTGTGTAATGAGATGCTTAAACTTTTTTACTTGGCTTGAGGTACCTCGGGAGAGGGGGACTCCAGATGAATGAGATTTTGAGTTTTAGGTATATTAGTCTAGAATGTCTGGAAATTGTCAGAATTGATTTTTCAAGTTTTCAGAGTTTTTTCTAGACTTTCTAGGCTTGAAATTTGGAAATAGGTGCTCTTTGAGCCCATTTATCTTGGTTTCTATAAAAGATACAAAAAGTTTGTCTACTGATAAATTGCTTATCATAATATCACCAACATTTAATCAGTTTACACATTTTTGCTATCTCTCATAGAAACTGAGATAATCAAGCTCAAAGTGCACATGTCCTGTTCTCAGCAATGATCCTTAATCTTCTCTTCTTAGCATTTCGAAAATCTCTGAATTCTCTGAAATTTCACAACTTCCCTTGTACTTTTCAAAAAGTCCATTCCCTTTTACCTCTCTTTATCTTTATCTCGTTTCCTCACAAACTTTGAATCATCCTTTCTTCTAATTAGTTCTCCTTCCTTCCGCATGTCTACCCAATATTCCTTTTCTAATTTCCGTAGATTGCTAATCCTAATCACAGGGTACAGTACAACTTTGTATAGTTATGATAAGTAATGTGATATCTGGAAGTTTAGATAGCGGTACTGTGAATCACGATTTAGAAAAAAAAGTTTGAAAAAAGATCATATAAAGACTAGTCTTTGTTTTTCCAGTTCATTAAACAATTTATAGGAAATGGAAACTTAATAGGGGGTAGGACAAGACAAGGCAAAAAAGTTGACATGGTGCATTTAACCTCAAAATCTAGAGGAATCTTTCGGATATTCGATTTTAATACCCAAAATTGAGACCAACTTTTATATTTTCCAGACGCAACTCATTGAACACCGACGGATACTACAGAGACTTGGAAAAGATGCATGAGCATGGGCTGTTCACAACCGGAGTTAATTATAATGCAGAAAAAGTAAGTTTTGAGGCAATTTATCTCAGTTCCTATGAAAGATATCAAAAATTTATGAACTGATAAAATGTTGGTGATATTATGATAAACATTTTGTCAGTTGACTACTTTTTGATATCTTTTACAGAAAATGAGAAAAATAGGTTCATAGTTGACGGCCATTTCTGGCACATTTCCAATGCGCGCAAGATTGGTCTGCCAGTGTTTCTTATGTAGTTTGTAGGCTAGCAGACCAACTTTCTAATTAACCTCAATTAAGATGAATAGGATTTCCAATCAGTTAAACTAACTAATTATTTCAGAGCGAGGACTTCCTCAACCTCATCGAAAGGATGCAAAGCAACCGATTGGACGATCAGCGGTGTGATTTGCCAGAGCGGGTACGTGGATTTTCAGAATCTTGATTTTCAGAAAAATGGGTGATTTGAAGTCAATTTTTCATATTGTTTTCCGTTTCAGTTGAACTTTTGGAATCTACAAACTGCAAATTGTTTTGACCTAGTAGCTTCTTTTGTAACCCGATCTTCGTTTGACCTTTCTGTCAGCAGTAACTGTTGTCTTATTGCTCATTGCTCATCTCCCAATTTCCTCCCCTGCGATAGTTCTACCACGTAGGAGGAGGAGGAGGACCAAAATATAATGAATAGCGGGTGAGGGGTATTGGATTACCGTTCCAACGAGAAGGATTGAGATTGTTACCAAGGGGTGTGGACCGGATGGATAGATGGGTAAAGGAAATTGATCCCAGAGGGCTAGGTTCTGTAGGAGTCATTTGAACGTTCTGAGCTCATCCGAAGCTCATCCGAATCTGTTGAAATTAGTTTTTCTTTTTTCTTTTATCCAAATTTCTCAATAAGGTATAAGGTATAAGGTATAAGGTATAAGGTATAAGGTATAAGGTATAAGGTATAAGGTATAAGGTATAAGGTATAAGGTATAAGGTATAAGGTATAAGGTATAAGGTATAAGGTATAAGGTATAAGGTATAAGGTACAAGGTATAAGGTATAAGGTATAAGGTATAAGGTATAAGGTATAAGGTATAAGGTATAAGGTATAAGGTATAAGGTATAAGGTATAAGGTATAAGGTATAAGGTTGAAAATTGATGGTAGCGCTAGTTAACTACTTTACCGTATCTTCAATGGAAATAACAATAATTCCCACTAGACTACTCCTTGACCTTTTTCCAAGACCCTACTATATTACTAAACACCAGAGCACAAGTACTACTATCCCTCTGATCCCCACCCGAGAGGTGATGAGCCCCCACGCTTCATGTATACTGTCCCTTTTTTTCTTGTTGGCATTGGCAAATATTGGGAAGGTAGGGAGAGAAAGAAGACACGTCTTGTTCACTTTTTTTTGCAAACTCTGACTTTTTCCTCCGAGACTCTAACCTCCATGTCATTACAACTCTCTGGCTAGATGTTTTATGTACCCCCCCCCCCCCAACACTGTCATTTTGAGCTCAATTATCTTGGTTCTTTAAGAGATATCAAAAGTGTATTAACTGATAAAACATTTGTGATATTATGATAAAAAAATTATCAGTTGACAACTTTTTCATATCTTTAACAGGAACTGAGCTAATTGGGCTCAAAGGTACAGTATATATTTTTGAAATTTTTTTTGAAGCCATTTTTTCTTTTTTCCTTAAATCGAAACCTCAAGAATGAACTGACCCTTCCGATTTTTCTGAATATTACCGACCCCAATTCGTAGTACTAAAAACAAAAGAACCCATTAAATTCCCTCCGAACACCCCTTCAGAAACAGAACGCAAAAAATTGAGTAATGTGTTCTCGGAGAGCACATTTGTGCTCTTTTCTGAATGGCCCTAAAGAAAATAATGCACTTCTTCGTTTTTTTCTTTTTGCCAATTCATAGAGGTTCTCGGGTTCTCCTCCTCACACCCATTTTTACGATTCTGCTATGTATGAGATCGATGGAATACGGCTCAACTTCCAATTCTCTGCTTCCTCCTGCTTTTTTATGAGGGTTTTCTGGAATTCTAGAGGGAATTTAGCAGAGGATTTTGAGCAAAAAAATCTGAAAAATTCCTAGCTGAAAATTTGGAAAATCCTTTTTTAGCAATTCATGGTTCCTTATCTCTTTAAGCCTGAAGATTTTCGAAAGCTCGAAAGTTCTCTTTTTGACTTTCTGATTTTTGCGAATCTTCGCTTTGGAGCTTTTTCTCTAGAATTTTGAATTTTGAGATTCAAAGATTCTGAAGAAAATTCAGAAATTCAGAAATTTAGAAATTTAGAAATTCAGAAATTCGGAAATTCAGAAACTTGGAAATTCAGAAATTCTGAAATTCAGAAATTCAGAAATTCAAAAAATCAAAAAATCTCAAATTCTTTAAAAAATAGTTTTTTTTGACATTTCGAACTTAATTTTCAGCTATCTTGAGTCACAATTTCACCAATTTTTTGCTGATTTTTTGGGATTTTTCTTGTCACTGTCTAGCCAATTCCCTCGGCTAATTCCAACCGATTTTTGGCCTTCTTTTCTTATTCTGTTCTATTTTCCCATTTCCTATTTTACACCTTTACCCGTATTGTAAAACGAGCCCCCGCTTTTCCTATTGCCACTACAACCATTCAATTGTTTTAGAGGCAAAAAAAAGAACAATTCATTTGTTCTATTCCTGCTGCTATCCAATTTTTTTGCCTCTATCGGTTTTCTTTCATATTTCTATTTGTGGTTTTTGTGCACCACAAGTTTGAGCTCAATTATCTCAATTCCTATGCAAGTTATCAAAGATGTGTCAACTGATAAAATGTTTTTGATATTATGATGAACATTTTATCAGTTGACAACGTTTTCCTATCTTTGATAGAAAATGAGATAAATTGGCTCAAAGTTATCCGTTCTTCATCGATGTTTCGTCCGTTTATCCTAAAATTTTATTGGTTCCAGTTCCACTATTTCCCATGATTCCAAAACTCCGCCCCCTATTTTTTGCCTCAAATCCAATTCAAAGTCTCCAAGAAAAGTAAACCACGCTCCCTTGTCCCGAAAACCAATACCATTTAGTATTTCGAACCAAACCTCATCTCATCAGAATATACAAACAGAAGACGTGGTGTTGCGCAACACCACCAAGAATCCTCCTCACCGTTGTTTTTTTTTTCAAAATAAAAACCGGATCCTCCTCTTCTGTTTTGTCTGTCTTCTCGGTTTGGAAAACTAGCGGTTGGTGTGTTTCTATGTGTTTCATTTTTCCCGTTCGGTTTTGTTGTTTTGTGTGTGTGTGTGTCCCTTTAAAATCTAGGGGGAGAATTTGAGAAGATTGGGACGATAGTAGATTTTGAATGTTGAACATCAACCTTTAACTTTGATCAAATTTAACGTAAAACCTGTATAAGAAGGACATGCCTTTCTATTTAAGGTACCTCCGGAACGCCCTTCTAGTACATGGAACCCTTCAATTAGAGGGGCATTTTTTTCGTGAATTCAGAATTTACCTATCACAGGCGTTCTTGATTTTGATTTTCAGAAGCATGTGATTTTCAAAAAGATCTGGATTTCCGATTTTTGGAATTTGCGGTTTTTCGATTTTGTCGAACTTCTCAATTTTCCAAAGATTTGGATTTTCTGAATTTCTAAAATTTCTGAATTTCTGAATTTCTGAATTTCTGAATTTCTGAATTTCTGAATTTCTGAATTTCTGAATTTCTGAATTTCTGAATTTCTGAATTTCTGAATTTCTGAATTTCTGAATTTCTGAATTTCTGAATTTCTGAATTTCTGAATTTCTGAATTTCTGAATTTCTGAATTTCTGAATTTCTGAATTTCTGAATTTCTGAATTTCTTCAGAATCTTAGAATCTGGAAAAGTTTCTGATTTCTGTTGGAATCGGAAAATTTACATTCCCATGACTCTAAATTTGAGTCTCGGTCTCAAATCCAATAATTACTTGCTTGTTTTCATTTTCATGACACTTCTCCTTCTTCTCCGAACTGCCTGTCCATCAGTTTGCATATCTCATTTAGGCGATCTTCTCTCTCCCTTTCTCTCTCTCTCTCTCTCTCTCTCTCTCTCTCTCTCTCTCTCTCTTTCTCTCTCTCTCTCTCTCTCTCTCTCTCTCTCTCTCTCTCTCTCCTCAAAGTTCTCCTTTTTCTAACGGAAAAAATGGAGAAGAAGGTCAGTAGTAGTACTACTTTGTCTTTCTGACCACCAGACTTCAATTTTCCTTTTTCGGAAGAGAGAGAGACATTTTATTTTTGTTTCTTATTTCTTTTAAGCGGTTCTCTCTTTTTCTTTGTAATTGGATTTTAATTGGTTAATTAACCGGATATATTTAGGCGACCCGAGGTTTCAAATTTCTTTTTTCTTTCACGGAAACAAACTTGGAACTATTTTTTCTGGGTTTTTTCTTCTATTAAAAGAGAAAACCTTTTAATAGAAGAGCTCCCATCTGGAAGGTCAATTATCTAAGTTCCTAGAAGAGATATCGAAAGTATGTCAACTGATAAAGTGTTGATGATATTATGATAAACATTTTATCAATTAATAAACTTTTGATATCTCTTAAAGAAATCGAGATAAATTGGCTTAATGAGGCCTCATCACTGTCTGCGTCTCTTTTTCTATAATTGAAAATCATCAATTTCTAAAACGACTGATTGGTTTTGGCACTTTAGTTTATGGTTTTTTTATGACACTTTGTTTCCTTTTTCTTCTTCTTTTCACTTTTTTGGGAGTATGAACTGGTAATATCATCTGTATATAGTTGATACATGTTTTGTTGTTTTAAATTTATATGTACTGATAGTTGATAGTGATAGTAGAAAAGGAAGTTTCATATTTTATCAATTTAAAACGTTTGGAGAAAGTTTTAGAAGTAATCTTCTCTCAATTTTGATTTTGAACCAAGTAGAATACACCCAAACTATTCATTTTGATGTTTCCCTTTAAATCTGTACTAAAAGAGCCCTTTCAATTTTGAGCCGATTCATCTCGTTTCTTGTTAAAGATATAAAAACGTTGTCAACTGAAGAATTTTTTATCATATTATCACAAATATTTTATCAGTTGACACATTTTTGTTATCACTCATAGGAGCCGAGATAATTGAGCTCAAAATAGACAGTGCTTCTGAATTCCCACCTTTTTTTCGCTTTTCTTCCCAATTTCCTGCATCCACATTTTTTTGTTTTGAGACTTTTCTATGTTTTTTTTCAAGGATCCTAGACATTTTAGACACGACACCTGCCTTTTGATTCCAATAAAAACATAAATGGTCTTTTTTTGGAATCAAAAAATAACAAAATCCAAAAAAAGCTCTATAAAATTGCACCTCTCATGCCCTTCTTCAGGATTATTGGCTACCGTAATCCTCCATTTTGTACATTTTTATCTTACAAACTTAGGGTTATTAGTCTGATATCTGGTTAGTTTCGGACATCCGGACAAACCTAGGCATGAAAAAATCCATTTGTGAGGTGTTTAGGCTTACTACGGTCCTAAATGTGGCTTTAAATAAGCCTAAATGACCTGGATCTGCCTGAAAACACATTTTTACAGTCCACAAAAAACCAAAAAAAATGTTTGACCCCCGAAGGAATCGAACTTTTGACCTTGTGGACCGTAAATTTTTCGTCGAAAAACCACTGAGCCATATGGAGCACTTTTTGAAAAATTGCTGTTTTGATGATTCCGAGGTGTTTTTAGTGGTTTCGAGCGGTTTTTCATAACGAAAATTGCCAAAAATAGCTAATTTCCTAGCAAAATCCGGACAAACCTACCCGAACTGTTTCTAAATCTCCAACTTCCGTTTTGACACCAATGTCTGTCGTCAAGCCTATCAAAATAGACAAAAAAAACAGAGACCAACACATTGTTGTGTTTAGTAGTACAAAGGTGTCCCAGAAGTAGTAGGGAAAACTGGTTTCGGAAGGAGAAGGGGACATCATCTTCAATCGGAAGAATCGCCAGCTTATTCTCCCTTTTTTTGCGATTGAGGAAAAAAGTTTAGTTTTCACCTTCACTTTTTCTTCCGGATATCTCTTCCTGTTATTGTGGGCGATGTGGGAGGTACTAGGATGATGACCATGACGACAACTAGTAGTTCAGTAGTGCTAGTAGTCGTATTAGAGGATCTGGTGAGAGATCCGTCTGTGGGTCTGGACACTTTGAGCTCAATTATCTCGGTTCCTATAAGAGATACCAAAAGTCTGTTAATTGATAAAATGTTTTTGATATTATGATAAACAATTTATCAGTTGACACATTTTTGATATCCGTTCCTATGAACCAAGATAATTAAGCTCAAAGTGGAGGCATGCAATTTTTCATTTTTGGAACCTTTGATGCCTTCTTCCCGGAACTTTTTTCTATTTACTTATTTTTGCTATTCTATTCGAATTCCTTTTTTCCAAGTTTCGAATTCTTCCTAAACCCCCTATCTCTTTTTCTTTTTGAAATATGCAAATATGTACACATACATACAGAATTTTGTGTATCTTTCTAGGGCGATGATGATCTCATCATCATCATCATTACAGGTTTATTTATTTTCAATGCAAAAAAAGTGAGATAGCCTTCAAAATTTAAGAGACGCAGAGAGAATAGAACCAATTCTGGTTTTGGCTGGAAAAAAACCTAGATTCACAGTTTCTTTTTTTTTGTTGTAGAGAAAATAACAAACCTAGAGAGGATAGTGGAAGCCCAATCGAGTCTGAAAGTTGAGCTCAATTATCTCGATTCCTGTCTATGATATGAGAAAGTTGCCTACTGATAAAATGTTTATCATAATATCAGAAGTATTTCATCAGTTTTCAGCGTTTTGATATCTCTCAAAGGAGCCGAGATAGTTGAGGTCAAAGTTGACCGCTTGAGTGGGATTCTATTAGAGGAAGTACGGTAGTAGCTACCGGGAAGCTTCCAGATTTTTGTTTTTTTTTTTCAATTTCTAGATTCAGCTAAAAAATTCTGGCTTGTCTGACACCTTGTCCCCTGTCCTGTATGTTTACAAAAAATCCAATCAAAATCCACCTGGCTCCAGGTGGATGCTCTCTAGCTGAAGAGACGCAGAGAAAACGAAATAACGGAAAAGAAAACGAAGAAGAACTGATCAAACAGTACTGAACATGATTTTCTCTCTTTTCACCTTCTGTGTATTTTGTGTTAGTGGGATCCATGTCCCTTGTCTCTGCGTCTCTCCTCTACCTGTACACTATTTCGCAGGCTCTGCCACTTTTTCAAGAGCCTTTCCGATGTGATGATGATGATGATGATGGGGGATGAACAAGAGAGGCGATTTGGGGCGAGAGATGTGCTCACTTTTTCTCACTTATTCACACTTTGGTTAGCTATATTGAATTTTAAAAAAAATGCTCTAGTTGAAATATGTCTTACCATCCTCCCTACCTTCCCCTCTAATAGAAGCCCACCCTAATCGCCAACTTTGAGCTAGTATATATTGTTTCCTGTGGAAGATACAAAAAAGTGATCAACTAATAAAATTTTTATCATAACATCAGCAATATTTTATTAGTTGGTCACTTTTTGATATCTCTCATTGGAACCGAGAAAATTGAGCTCAAAAATGATGCTATGGATTGGCTTCTATTAGAGGAAATACTGCAGTTAAAAAATAGGGTTTAAAAAAAGAGAATCCTAATTTCGAATAGGGACTTTTGTAGACAAGATTTTTCGACATTTTTCATTTAATGATGAGCAATTTCTTGTTCGTTATTGTTTATTTTTTAAGTCAAAAATTCCGAATTTGGTCAGTCGGAAATTCGACTATTCAAGACAAATCCAACATCTCAAGGTCAGAAACGAGCAATTTCTGATGCCTTTGAGACGGTAAATGAGGATTTTTAAATCAAATTAGTCTAACTTTAAAATTTAAAATGAATATTTCTTGGTAGAATTGAAAGCGGAACTTTATCTGGAAGCCAAAAATTGGCTCAAAACCCCAAAAATGGATTTTTTTTGAAAAGTCTGCGTTTTGAGCTCAATTATCTCGGTTCCTATGAGAGATATCAAAAATGTGTCAACTGATAAAATGTTTTTGTTATTATGGCAAACATTTTATCAGTTTACAAATTTTTGATATCTTTCATAAAAATGAAGATAATTGAGCTCAAAGTGCAGGTAGGGTGGGACTTCTATTTTTACGGTGAAATACATTCTAGATCATGTTTGGTAGCAAAAATCTGTGAATTCCTTTGCAAACCCCTAGAACTCAATTTTTGAAAATCTGTGATTTCATATATTTGTGTAAAATTACTATTATTTTAATTATCTCCTGGCACTACCAGTCTGTGTGCCCCCAAAAATTTAATGAGCTCTATATTTCTTTTTGTGCAATAAACAGATTGGAATTTCCGTTTCATGCAGCTGTGCCAGTGCTGAGCAATGAAAAGAGCACGAATTAGTCATTTTCGTTAGGATAGTGCGCGCTTCGTGGTGTGGTATTTATGATTGATCCATAAAATTTCATCTAGATTTTTTTCCAAAAAAAAAAAAGAAAATTCAGATTTTTAGACTTGATTTTTGCTCATCTCCAAGCTTCTAGCTACATTTCTCACTCTCTCTCTCTCTCTCTCTCTCTCTCTCTCTCCCTATTTCAAAAAATCCAATAAATACAACAATTACATACAAAAAGTAGAAAAAATCTGAATAAAATTTTTTCTAGTCGTATTGAAACCAGTCCCTCCCATTCACTCCTCACTCATCAATTTGTACATATAATACACACAAATTTCCATATCTCTCTCTCTGTCATTTTTTTTCCATCATTCAAACATTTGTTGTACATTTTTGATGCCTCACAAATATCAAAAAATTTTGGAAGAAGAAACAGAAAAGGACCCATCAAATTGAGCCCCCCCCCCTTTTTTTGGGGCTCTTTTGATGCCTTTTCTGACTTTCTCCATAGATGAGCCGCCTTTTTTTTGTTCTTGGTCAAAAGAGAATTTTCTAGTGATGGATGAGACGTATTACATGTTTTATGAGGGGCGAAAAAACATTTTTTTTGGAGTTTTTTCTACAAAATAAATTGTGTTAATCAAAAAAATTAGCGTACTATAACTTTGAGCCAATTTATCTCAGTTCCTGTCAAAGATACAAAAAAATGTCAATTAGTAAATTATTTATCATGATATCACTAATATTTTATCAGTTGACACATTTTTCATATCTCTTATAGGAGCCGAGATAATTGAGCTCATACTTGACGTGGGAGTGCCCTTCTATTCCCGATTGGGAAGAACTATTTTGAAAAATATAAATATTTCAAAGTTGAAATTTTGTAGATCAAAATTTAGATTTGGTTTGTAGATCAAAAAATTTTTTATTCCAAAAAAAACCGCGAAAAATTTGAAAGTCCCAAAATCGATTTTCTCGATATCTGCTGTTTTTTCTCGTCTCTGCTGCGACAGATTTTTGACAGTCTCGACCTTTTTTTCGCATGTTTTTTTTTCAATTTTTTTCTGATTTTGAATTTCCTCAATTCTTTGAGTGTCAATTTTTAATTTGCTGGAATTTTTAGGAATTTAAGGAATTTTGAATTTTCTGGAATTTATGAAACTGAGGTTTTCCTGGAATTTCCAGAAGTTTAGAATTTTCTGGAAATTCAGACAAATCCCAATTTCTGATATTTTCTAAAATGGCTGGCTTATTAGACTACTGTAGACGTGAACGTTTTCCCAGAATTTCCATTTCTCATAATTATCTTCTTGTCCATGGACTCCATAACTCATTTTCTCAATTTTTTCCCCTTTTCTCATTCTCCCCAAGGTTAGATTCCAAGATTTCGGAGGACAAGGAGGTCCTTGAAAGAGAGGGAAGGGCTCTAATTTAGTATAGAAACCGATGCTGTTGGGGTGAAATTCTAATAAATGTCCTTGGGAGGAGGGGACACCTTTTCCATATAATACATTCTAATTAGAAATGCAAACTGTTTTTGGTTTTGGATTCGTACTTCGATGATTTTGATTTGATTGGATAGGAGATTCCATTAGATTTGAAACTATTAGATTCCGGTGTCAAATTTTTGTCTTATTACGAATTTTTGAAATTTCCGACAAACTTCTAAAAAGTCTAGGTCTAATTCGAGTTTTAAAATCAGATTTTTCCAATTTTTGTTTTGAAAAAATTAAAATTTCTGGAGCACATTTTTTGAACATTTTTAAACTCCTTCTTATTAATTTCCTTGTCATTTTTCCCATAATTTCCATCTGCGTAGGCGTAGTTGTACGATATGTCTTACTAGTATATATCTTCGTCTAGTTTCCAACTTCCCTGCCTTATTTCTAATTTCCTGGGGTCGGAACGCCTACATACATTTACGCGGTATTCTGAATACCCATCTTCAGAATACTCCGAAATTGCCTCCGATTAATCGGGGTATTAAGGTCCAGACACAAAATACAAAATGAGCAGCTCTCTTGATTTCCATGGAAACAAGAGCTTATTCATACATATTCGTTCCCCAATACTTGTTATTATTCAGTTGGGTCTTCTTTTATTAAAAACAGGCGGAACTTTTTATTCAGCCTGTTGAAAAACACCTTTGAAGCCTGAAATATGGCTTCAAAAAGCCGTAAAAGCCTTATTTTTTGACCTTTGGCTGAAAAAATGTAGTCTCTCTGTAAATCTTTGTGTCCGGATGTTCAAGTTTTGTCTAGAATATCCTTCTTGGTCTATACTAGGACTTCTTTTTAGTTGTTTTCTGCCGCTATGCTATTTTCAAGTCTCTTATTAGCAATTTTTGCTATTAGCAAGTTTTTCTATCAGCAACTTATACCACTAGCTATTTTTTCTATTAGCTCTAGCCATGTTTCTAGGCATCTCGAGGTCCGAAACAGTATGATTTCAACTAACACAATCTAGTTTTTTGAAAATGTTCCTATCCATCTGTAGGTCTGTCTATCCAGATGTCCTCTAAATGTCCGCCACCTATTTTCACCTCACCCCAATTGACTTGACCGTCGTTTTTCGATTCTCAATTAAATTTCACTTTTTTTCTGGCTTCCCGTTTTCCTTATTTCCTTCCCAAATTTCTGTTTCCAAGACACCTGTCGTCCAATTATTCCATCTTCAGAAGAAAAACTGTCCTGAAGACGTTATTGTTGTTGTTGGTCCGCCCGTGGTCCGTTTTCCGCGCGGTAACGGGCGGAACGGAAGAAATGATTTATTAGTATATGAATGAGTGTGGGTGTATGTGTTGGCTGAATGCCAAGACCCATTATACGCACTTCTTCTTATTCTTGAGACAAGTGAGAGGGGGGATTTATGTACTACTAGTATCTTTTATGGGTACATAATGCTAAAAAGGGGATTCCGCGCCCCCTTTTTTAGTTAGTACATAGAACGCATTAAAATATAGATGGTTCTGAATTTCTGAATTTCTGAATTTCTGAATTTTTGAATTTCTGAATTTCTGAATTTCTGAATTTCTGAATTTCTGAATTTCTGAATTTCTGAATTTCTGAATTTTTGAATTTCTGAATTTCTGAATTTCTGAATTTCTGAATTTCTGAATTTCTGAATTTCTGAATTTCTGAATTTCTGAATTTCTGAATTTCTGAACTTCTGAATTTTTGAATTTCTGAATTTCTGAATTTCTGAATTTCTGAATTTCTGAATTTATGAATTTCTGAATTTCTGAATTTTTGAACTTCTGAATTTTTGAATTTCTGAATTTCTGAATTTCTGAATTTCTGAATTTCTGAATTTCTGAATTTCCGAATTTCTGAATTTCTGAATTTCTGAACTTCTGAATTTCTGAATTTCTGAATTTCTGAATTTCTGAATTTCTGAATTTCCGAATTTCTGAATTTCTGAATTTCTGAACTTCTGAATTTTTGATTTTCTGAATTTCTGAATTTCTGAATTTCTGAATTTCTGAATTTCTGAATTTCTGAATTTCTGAATTTCTGAATTTCTGAATTTCTGAATTTCTGAATTTTCTGGATCGTCATGACGTCCGAAATTTCTTATCGTTTTCCGGAACTATGAATTTCAGACTTCCATGGGTTTTAAAGGTTCTCTTGTATTCATAATTCCAATCTATCTGAATTTTTTAGAATTCCCTATATTCCAAATGTAACATTCTTTTGAAAAATTTAATCCTTCCATTTTTCCGCCGTTCCCCATCCTCCACACCCTTGAAAATACACAACAAACACTTTTCGTAGTACATGGTGCATCATAATTTATTTGCCCAAAAATACCGCCCATCTCCTTTTTTCTGACCATGTTCATTTTTTTTCATTCTTCTTCCTCCTTTTCTTCCTTCCGTCCTACATATGTTACCTCCCGACCATTTCAACGTCTTCAAGGCTACACCATCGCTACAGTCACCACGTCGTCTTACGCATCCACGACGAATGCTCCATTTCATTGATTCATCCGGATCGGATGATGATCTGGATGAATTGCCACGTCATCTTCCGCCAGTGGTCCGACGGTTGGCGCCTCTTCGTCACGCCTCATCGCAATACAACTTGAAATCCACCGGCACGTCTTCTGATTCTTCCACATCTTCTGAAAATTCCACGTCATCATGCTCGAGAATCTCAATGGCGTCTAGAAGAGCGTCATGTTTCGAGCTGAACAAGGAGGATGAGTTCAAGCTCATGGCTGCTGACAAGCTACTTCAAGCCATGGAGAACATGAAGCACGCCACGTCATCACAAGCGATACGTTGGCGATGCACGTCTACAGAATCGCTGACGTCGTCTAAATCCAGAAGACACTCCAAAGGACCACTCGAGTTGATTCATAACTTGATGGCGAAGAAGGCGGTGCAGAAGAGGGATCTAAATGTTGTGGGACCGCCCACCCTGATCTCGTCGACAGTTTCGCTACATGAAATTTCTGTAAGCATTTCAGGATAGGTCTAAAAATGCCAAAAAATAGATTTGATCTACCAAAAAATGCGGGAAAAAAAATAAAAAATTGACTTCAAATCATCCAATTTTCACCGGGATTTTTCCCCATTTTCCCAAATTTTGTACCGAAAATTTTATAAATTTCAGACTCGTGGACCCGTCGCGGAGACTCATCAAAAAGTGAATCCGAATCAATTGACGAGAAATGCGATGAATGAGGTTTGAAATTTTTTTTGACCACACCACTCCTCTTTTAGGATACACAAAGAGAAAATAAATAGTAGTGAGAAAAAAGTGGACACAAACCATCATTGTCTGTTTGCATTTCGTGTAGTAAAAAGAGGAAATTAGGAAAAAAAAAACTACGAACTGGTTGAGGATGAAATTTGGAGGAGAATACAAAAAAGAATGAAAAGTACAAAATTCTGGAAATTCTAATATCTGAAAGAATGAGTCAGGACGTTCTAATAGCTCAAAAAATGGGTCCCAATGTTCTAATAGGTCAAAAAATAAGTCAGGACATTCTAATTGCTTGAATAATGGACCAGGGTTTTATAATCGGTCAAAAAATGGGTCACAATGTTGTAATAGCTCAAAATGTTAATCAGACTATTCTATAGCTCAAAAAATTGGCCAGGATATTCTAATAGCTCACAGAATGGCTCAGCATATTCTAATAGCTCCAAAAGTTTATCAGACTATTCTAATAGCTCATAAAATGGGTCAGGAGATTTTAATAGCTCACAAAATGGGTCAGGATATTCTAATAGCTCACAAAATATTTTAGAAAATTCTAATAGCTCCGAAAATGGGTCATCTTGTTTTAAAAGCTCAAAAAATAGATCAGGACGTTCTAATAGCTCGGAAAATGGGTCAGGACATTCTAATAGCTTGAATGATAGGTCAGGATTTTCTAATAGCTCGAAAAACAAGTAAGAATATTCTTATAACTGAAAGAATGAGTCAGGACGTTCTAATAGCTCGTAAAATAGGTCAGAGTGATCTAATAGCTCAACAAAATGGGTCAAGACGTTCTAATAACTCAAAGAAATGAGTCAGGACGCTCTAATAGCTCAAAAAGTTTATCAGACCATTCTAATTGCTCACAAAATGGGTCAGAGTATTCTAATAGCTCAAAACATGAGTTAGAAAATTCTAATAGCTCAAAGAGTAGACCAAAAAGTTCTAATAGCTCACAAAATGGGTCAGGACGTTCTAATAGCTCAAGAAATAAGTCAGAATATTCTTATAGCTCAACAAATGGGTCAGAATATTTTAATAGCTCAACAAATGGGTCAGAATGTTTTAATAGCTTGCAAAATGGATCAAAGTGTGTCAATAGCTCAAAAAATTGGTCAAAAACTCTTAATAGCTCAAAAATCAGGTCCTAAGAGAAAAAATTATGCGAATTCAAAGTTTTCAATTCATGTCTGTTTTTGGGCTCCACTATAGTAACTCTCTCTAACTCCCCCTACTTTCAGATGCTCAATCACGTTGGTCCATACCCCCAAATCGTGCTCCCCGCCAGTGGATTCTGGATGGACGGCGTCAGCTCTCACCCATCAGGATGGTCATCAGATATCAGTTTGGATAAGGCCAAGGCCCGGGACCCATTCAACAGTTTCGAGAGGTTCAAACTGGAAACTGACGAGTCGTGTCATGTCTACAGAAAGCAGTTTATGCCAAATGTAGGTTCCAAGGCAAAAAATTTCAAAAAAAAAATTTTTTTTTAATTCAGGAGCATCACGACTTCTTTGCCCACGATCCACTTGTTGGTCCCCTAATCCTTAGTGTCCAGGCTCAGAAGATCTCCTCTGCTGACGCCTTCAACATCATTCTCCGAACTCGCAAAGGCACCACCAACAAGATCATCTCGGCCGCCGCGCTGGCCGACCGCCCGTCCGCCGCCCGTATGGCAAAAGTGCTTTGCGAGGAGATTACCACAGAGCAATTCTCACCAATCGCCTTTCCTGGAGGACAGGAGTTGGTTATGAATTACGATGAGCACATTTTGACGAATACGTATAAATTTGGAGTTGTTTATCAGAAAGGAGGACAGACCACCGAGGAGCAATTGTTTGGAAATCCACAAGGAAGTCCGGCGTTTGCAGAGTTTTTGTCATTGTTGGGAGATACTGTACCGCTTCAAGGATTCAAAAAATATCGCGGTGGACTCGACACTGTCCACAACCAGACCGGTCACCAATCGGTGTTCACTCAATTCCACAATCGAGAAGTCATGTTCCACGTGTCCACAATGCTACCGTATACCATTGGCGATGCTCAGCAACTTCAGAGAAAGCGCCACATTGGAAACGACATCGTGGCGATCATCTTCCAGGAGGCCAACACTCCATTCGCTCCGGATATGATTGCATCCAACTTCTTGCACGCTTATGTTGTGGTGAGTGGATTTTGAAAATTCAGCGTTTCATGATTCCCATTGAAAAGTTTTAACTTTGAGCCAACTTATCTCGTATCTTGTAAAATATATGGAAAAGTTGGCAACTGATAAATTGTTCACCATAATATCAACAATATTTTATCAGTTGACATTTTTTAAATATCATTTGTAGGAGCCGAGATAATTGAGCTCAAACTTGACAATCAGGTTTCTCGGTATGAAATCTTGAGCCACTATCCAATGATGTTAGGATTTTTACTATCTATTTCTGATATTAAAGGTGGGGGGACAGGAGATTTTTCGTAGTTTTTTTGTAGCTAGGGTATGCATTCTACCGTCACGGTGTACAACGCTTAATTTCACTCTGCGTACAGCTGTCGTCCTCGCCTTTATGTATGCAATCGGGCGTGCGCTTTCTCTTTGCCCGCGTGGCTCAGTCGGTAGCGGCGCCGCACCCTCAATCATCGCCCTCACAAGTTCAACTCCTCGAGGGGCATTTTTGAACGGAATTTCGAGAACATTATTTTTTTCATGTCCCCCCACCTTTAATAATTCAAAGTTTTGAATTTCCAGGTACAACCAATCGACGCACTGACCGACAAAGTCCGATACCGAGTAGCCGTTGCCGCTCGTGACGATGTCCCTTTCTTCGGACCAACCCTTCCAAATCCACCAGTCTACATGCATCATACCGACTTCCGAAACTTCTTGCTCACAAAACTCATCAACGCCGAGAACGCCGCCTACAAGAGCTCAAAGTTCGCGAAACTCGCCGAACGTACCCGTGGATCCCTTCTCGATGGGCTGTATGCAACGTGTAAGGAGCGTTCCGAATTCTACTCATCGCCACTTTTGGAGTCCACGTCTTCATCTGATAGCCACTCGACGTCGTCGTATGGAAGTGGAATTTTGAACTCGGTTAAGAAGGCGTTCATCGGAAGGAGTCGTTCGGTGTCGCAAGAGGCGTCGCATGTCCCACACAGAGCCGCCACGATCAATGTGGTCACTCGTCCCAAGAAATCGGTTTCGTCGACGAGCTCTAGTGCGTCGGCAAGGACACACAGCCCAATTAGAGATGATGTGCCGAAAACTTATGGAAGGTAAGGGTTGGTCTCATAGTCTTATTCAGCAGTTAATATACCTTTTTTCAAAGCAGAATCGAACCGTCAACTTTGAGCCCATGTATTTCCTTTCCTGTGAGAGATATCAAAAGTTTGACAACTGATAAAATAGTGGTCATATTGTGATAAAGAATTTATTAGTTGAAAATTTTCTGATATCTCTCACGGGAACCGATATAATTGAGACCAAACTTGACAGGGTGGGAGCCCTTCTATTACAGGTCATACTGTAGTGTCATTTTAAAGCTCCAAGCCCCTAGAAATCAAATTCTCTCTTCATTCAACAAATTTTATTAATTTTCAGAACCGACTGGGACATCTCCTCCCAAGAGTCACCAGACAACGAACACGATTCGGACACTGGAATGGAATCGATGTCGTCCACTGAGCTCTCCAACCAGACTCGCGCCTCCTCGTGCACATTTTGCGTAGAAGACTTCCAAAACGCCACGTCATCAGATGCCAAACGTCTGGAGACGTTATGTGTTGATGTTCAGCGTCTTCAAACTGAAAAATCAGATTTATTGAGACAAAACGTTTCCTGCAAGACTGACATCAAGAAGTTGAAGGATCGGTGAGTAGAAAAGAATTTTCATCAGCTGATCATTGATTCTCTGATAGAGGCTCACTCTTTAGGTGCGTTTTAAGCTTAATTATCTTGGTTCCTATGAGGGATATCAAAACAATATTTAACTAATAAAATTTTGGTGATATTATGATAATCAATTTATCAGTTGACAAATGTTCGATTATTTTTACGAAAATTGAGATAATTGAGCTTAAACTTGACAGTATGGGGGAACTCTTATAACAGGCTATATGGTGATTTTTAAGCTCAATTATCTTCGTTCCTATGAGCGATATCGAAAATCTAACAACGGTTAAATTGATTATCATAATATCATCATTGTTTTATCAGTTTGGATATCTCTGATTTGGATATCTCTGATAGGAACTGATATAATTGCTGATATAATTGAGCTCAAACTTTACAGTATGGGGGCTCTTCTGTAACAGGATCTACTATAATTTTTGAGTGCAATTATCTCGGTTCGGTTTCGACAGATGTCAAAACTTTGTCAACTTATAAAATACTTATAACCTTGTGATAACAAATTTATCAGTTGACAGTTTTTTGACATCTCTCATAGGAACTGAAAAAATTGAGATCAAAATTACGGAATTTGACTCCAGATAAAGACGTTCTGATATTTCACCAGTGACTAATTATAATATAGCTAGTAACTATCTTGTCTCAACGTTTCCCAAAGTTTCAGCCAAAGTGTTCTATCCGAAGAGCTGGAACGTGCCAACGACGAAATCTCCCGTCTCCGTCGAATGCTCAAGAAGCCATCGAACAGCGACATGGCACCGATTCATCAACATTTCGAAAGAAGCTACTCGGATGTTTCAGTTTGATAATTAATCTCTCGCTTTTTTTATATTTTTGTTTAATACTGAGCAATCTGAAAATCTCAGAAAAAAATCCACAAATTTCTATTCCGAACACCAAATATTCAGGGTACAACAATTTCATTAAAAAAAACATTTTTGCGGGCCTTCTCCTCCTAATTTTTCTTTCTCTTTCCATTTGTTTTTTTCCTATCAAAATTATATATTTTTCTCGAATTCCCGATGTCTTTTTTTTCCTTTCATACCGTCTGTCTGTGTCTCTTTTTGCCCCATTTATATATTTTTGTATAGTAATCCTGACATCAAAAAAATTTTATTGTGACTCAAATTTTGCAAAAAAAAATGTCTAAAAAATTAATGAAGATGATTAATGCGAACCATATAAATTTTTAAATTTTTGAATTCTCCGGATTTCAGGATAATATTTTTTTTATTTACCGTGAACACTCTAGTAGAACGCCAACCGAATCGGTAAAATTGAGCTTATGTATCTCATTTTTTGTGAGAGATAGTAAAAATTGGTTAACTGATAAAATGTTGCTGATATTATGATAAACATTTTTGTAGTTGATCACTTTTTTATATCTTTTACATCAACCTAGATACATTTTCTCAAAGTTGAAAGTTAGGGATGACGTTCTTTCAGAGTGTTGACGGTATGTAGCAACTGCGCTCTATTGGTAAATGGACACCTCGAATTGAGACCTACTGATTTTTCTTTTAACCGGGCGGTAAGTAGCTATTATTGATTTTGGTCCATTCAGAATGTTGAATTTCGATACATTTCTGTTTTTGCAGTTGCGCGATGAGACCCATTTGATCGACCAATCAAAATCCATTGTGGATTTATTTTTTTCCCTTTTTATATCTTTTTTAATTTTTTCAAATAGCGAATTCTTTTTTTTAATAGCGATTTACTGCCTATTCAATAAAACATGG